>NC_059135.1:91013231-91316261 GCF_020740605.2 Lemur catta | reverse complement strand
GGCCAGGGCATACTGGGAATTAACCACAGAAACAAGAAAAGGTGAAAGTGGTGTGGCTCAGCCCAGGCACTCACACACCATCATACCTAAGCTGCCGAAGGCTGTGTAAGTTTCTATTTGGGGTATCTGAGTGGCTTTTCATGTCACTGGATAACTACATTATCATGTTCTTTAAAGAATCCAGCTCTTTAAAGTATAACATCCTAGCCAGAAGACTGTCAACATCTTGATCTTATTTCCATAGTGAGATGTATTTGAGATCATGAAGGGATTTATTTGTGGAAGGAATTTTTTTTCTTAATAAGTCTTGGAAATTTTCCTGCCCAGCAATTAAGAAATTCTGGCACCATTGCTTCTGACCTTTTGATTCTGTGGACCATTCTCTGGCAGTTATTCAGAAACTTTGCTATATCTTAAAGTCAAATCTTTCAAGAGCACCTGGGGAATCTCATTAGGTAATTAGAGCTTGGCTTTGGTCAAGGATGTGCATGTAGAAACACAAAGGAAAGGAAGTCTCTAGAGAATGCAGACAGCCACATTGGATCAGAGCAGATCTTGTCCCCCTTTGCTGTGATGATTTTTATTTCGTTTCATCATGGAACCAGCAGAGAAAACTGCCTCTTTTGATTGCAGATGGTAGGAACTCTGCCCAGCACAGTGGTATAAGCAAAAGGGAGCCTTTCTCAGCCATCAGAACTGGGAGTCCTAGGCACTCAAACAGCCTTGTCATGTCCCTTCACCCTTGCTTTGCTTGTCTCTCTGTGTTATCACCATGGAGGTCTGGCCACAGACTGTTTCAGTCTTGCTGCCCCCTCCCTGCATTAGTATATAAAATCTTAAGGAAGGACTCCTCTGTTTGGCATGGCTTGGGTCACAGATTTTTCCCCAGGAAATTTGTGTTGTTTTGGCCAGGAGTTGTGTTCTGTGGTTGGCAGCCCCTCCGAACTAGAGTGAGGGGGAGGTGGGGATTCCCCAAAGGAAAGGATCATTGTTGCTAAACTAAAAGTGGCTGGGCACACAGGGTGGCTAGTACCTCCACAAGGCCTTTGTTCTTACTAGGCCCTCAGGAAATTTATTTAAATTGGATGAAATTGACCCAAAATAATCAATTGTTAATACATATCTGTCCTCTTGAGGTAATTGCCTTCATGTTGTTATTTCTCTATCCTGCTTTGGTAACACTTTCACTATTTCCAATTAGTGTATGAAGGCTTTATAAAACATTTTTAAAGAAAATTGCTATCATTTTGGAGGTATTTTAAATCTTCAGCTTGGTTTCTTTTCTGCCAGAGAACTGACTGAATTGACCCCATAGGTGGGATTGATTTCTTCTTTCAGCAGACACCTATTGAGCACATCCTGCATCCAGGCAACATCAGTGTAGGGAAGGGATAGAGTGACACGTGAGTCAGGGATGCCACCCTGAGGAGCTCTCCGAGAGGACTCAGCCTATAGAAAGATAAATTACAGAATAACACAATTTGTATCCTCTCAGAGTAGATGCCAGTTGCTACTTGGTTTGTGTTGTCATTTGAAATGTCAGTATCTGCCCAAAGAAAAGTGGTTGACCTGACTGACATTGACCTTTTTTTGCTGGTAATAATCAGACAGAGTGGATGACATTTTAAATCCTACCTAGTTGGGGTGAAATGGAAAAAGGAAGGGCTTGGGACTGAGTGAAGATAACGCACTCCAGGGACCTTGCCTGGGTCAGAAGGTCACAGGAAGCTTAGCAGCCAGGAGACCCTGACTGCTTTATTAGAGAATCATGCTTGAGCTGGAACCTGTGTGATTTCTAATAAGCTTAGATATGAATGTTTCCAGTCCCATCATCCTGCCCTGCCTCAAAAAACGCCCTCCCGGGGACCTCCTGCCATGGCCACAGATGGAAAACCCAGGTTGGATCAGGAGGAGTGGGAGCCCCGGTGGGTGTTTAAACCCCTGGGTTCTGGACACTGCTTCTTCACATAACATAGTGAGTGTTACGCAAGCAATATCCTAAACCTCTAAACTTCTGGAGGGCCAAGACTTCATCTTTCATCTTTGTATTTCTGTTGCCTAATGCGTAACAAATGCTCAATGGAGGCTAACAGATGCCTGGAAGACTGTATAGAGACTTGTTTGATAGTCGTTAAGAATGATTCCCCTTCCTAAAATAGGCTCTTCTGTGATGTGGAGATCGTGCCTTGTCATCCCCTTCGTACTACTAACAAGGGCACTGTTTTATTTGTCTCCGTGCTGTCTCCCAGGACTAGAATGTTTGCTGTACCCAAGGGCTGGGATCATTATACATCCCTCATGCCTAACATAATGGAGTTTTCACAAACATTTGCTGATTGAAGGAAGGAAGAGAGGGAGAGGAAGGAGCAAGAAGGGCTTTCAAAACTCTTTTTTTTTGTGGCACAATTTGGGCATTGAGGAGAAGGTGGAGGTTACAACACCTTTATTTATTAATTAGTCAGTTTTGCCTGGCTGGACTGTGAAGGTTCAGAGTTAAGGTCTTTATCTTTCTGCACTTCCCCAGTGCCTACCACTGTGCTCCACACATAATAAGATCTCAGTACAGGGTAGTTGAAATAAGCCAATGAAGGTAGGGAGAGAGATCTAAAACTGTAATCAGAATTAAGATATTAAGGAACCCTGTAAATCTGGAGAGAACAAGGCTAGATGGTTTGTGTTTCCAAACAGCTCCAAGATTTCCAACATTCTGAGTGACTAAGCTACACAATGTATAATTACTAACCACAGAGAGAATAGTATCAGCCAGTGAATTGTCAACCTGGTGGTATTGTCTCAAGCCACACAGCACAACCTATATATTTCAGGGTCTTTATCAGTTTGCATAAAGACATAGGTATTAGCCTTGCCAGATTTGAACATCACTTAAAGCATCATTTGAGAAGATAAATGTGAACTGTTGCATTTAATTTCAGAAAAATCAGTCATACCAATTCACAGTTTGGTGAGGATGCCATCTGACTTGATAGTAGTTTATGGGAATAAAAGTGAGAGGTTTTAGATCTTGTTCATGCCTCCTAAATGTTAAGTGCACTCTGAGCAGGGATATTGTATTGCTCACCATGGTACCCAGAGCAAAGCCTTAGACTTAGCAAGGCTATATGATTAACAATCTTTGAAATCTGTGGAATTTCATCAATGGGCATCAAGAATATTGAAAATATTAGGTGGGTGTGGTGGCTTCTGTAGGCCCAGCTACTTGGTAGGCTGAGGTAGGAGCATGGCTTGAGCCCAGAAGTTTGAGGCTGTGGTGATCTGTGATCACATCACTGCGCTCCAGCCTGGGCAACAGTGAGACCCTGTCTCTAACAAAAAGAATATTGAAAAGAGCATAGTGTATTTGGTTTCATTGATGGAAAAAGAGTGTGGATCAGGGAAAGTGGATGATCCCATCCTGTCTGCAGTGGTCACACTTTGTCAGCAGTGCTTCAATAGGTCACTTCAAACTAGGCTGTGTCCAGAGGATAGCAACCAAGATGGAAGTACCAGCATCTTGTTATAGAGGGACAGGTGGAAGAGGCGTGGATACTTATGGACCAGTTGAACTGTCATGTGAAAGAGTGGTTAGACTTAATCTCTGTTGCTTTGGGGATGAATGGGCATGTTTGTGTGTGTGTGGAGGGGGGCAGTGTTTGAATGAGTCTTTGCAGATTTGATTCTGCTGTCGTTTTGTTGGCTTTTGTTCATATTTGAATTTTTGTGTGCTTTTGATTTTTGACTGTGAGCCCATATTCCTTTGAAATGTATCTGTAGGAATTCTTTGAGGCATAGGGCTGAAGCTCTCTTCTTTTAGGGAGGATCTTCTGCCAAGCTCCTGGGAGTACTTCAGCCCGGGTCCATTTTATATCTAGTCCTGACTTGTGGGTTTTTTGGACAATCCAGGTATAGTACGTGAATTTAGATCGCAAAACTACATGAGGGCCAATCTGTTGTCACAAAATCTCAATGAAGATTTTTTCCCTGTTACACCTGTGTCAAGGTTTATGTGGGGCAGTTGTTACCAAATTGTAAAAATCAAAGTTTGTGATCATTTGGTTTTGGCTCAGCGGAAAAAGCCAACTCCCACAGTACACATAACCTTCCTGGATTCCCACCTTTTTCTTTTTTTTTTTTTTTACTTTTTGCCTTCCAGAATTTCTTAACATTTTTGTTACCTCACAGATTTAAAAAAAAGAAAATCAAAAATAAATATTTTGTATTATCTGTTTACTTGTTTCAGTTGAAGGATCAGTCAAGGTACCAGAAATTAAGTCTCTCTCTTCAGCCTGGAGAACTTCTGGTACCCTCATGAGATAGGGATTCTTTATTATTGTGAGCTTAGTGACCATATTTTGGTGGGGTATGGGGGTGATATAGGAGAGATCCCTGTATTAGGAAGAAAGTTGATGTGTAGATAACCTTTTGGGTCTCTTTCAATTATAAAAGCATATAGTTTTAGCTGAAATAATCATTTTTTTGTTTCTCTTAGAAATTTAACATTTTAAACTAGACCAATATTATTGAGTGACATTTAAATCTGTTTCCCCTAGGAATGGAAGTTGTAAATATCTGTCAGTTATTAGAAAACATTGAATCTGCACTAGAAGTCATCTTAATCCACAATGTGGCTTTGAAAGCACGTTCTTAATCTGAAATTGTTGAACAAAATTAGATTGGCACTTTAGTACTCACTCCAGTGTAAACACAAATGAAATATTTGTAGATGGTTGGCGTTCTTTGACAGATACTGCATTTCACAAGTAGAAATCAGTTCAGGTGCCCCAAGACTTAATTTTTTTCTATCAAGGATTTAGTATAAAGCCGCCTCTTTTCTTCTGCATCTGTCCAACTCTGTCTTCTTGTTGAAGATCCAACTTGGTCATCTTCATCTTTCTCTGTCATCCTAACTTTCAGTAAATGAGCTGTTGGATGTGCCCTCCTGCTTTAAGGACCTGTTTCTGCCTTCATCAGCCTCTTGGCTTTGAGGAGGGTATTTGAAAGAAATAAAAAATTTAGAGTGTTTAATAAAAAGTATAGGTGAAAAATGGAGCAGTCACCTTTCCACTGACTAAGTTAAAAACTCTCTTCATTTCTGCTCTGGAATAACCTATTTTATCTGTCCAAAAATATCTTCCCATTAAACAAAGCAGCTTCCCATATCACTATCTCTAGACTCAAAGATGAATAGAGGAACTCAAAAATTTACATAGAACATGGACGTGCGCATGTGCACATTATTCTCCTTAATTAGACTAGGGAAATGTCAGATATGGAAATGGTACTCAATATGCCAATGTTTGTATGCATTAATGATTTTTAAGTGTGAATTTAAGGGACTCCACAGAGCACTGAAAATTGTTACCTAGCAATAAGAGAAAGCATTTGAAAGCTTATGATTGCTTGGAACATATACCATCATGACAGAGGTTTCTGTAGAGACTTTAGGATTCTTTCCATGCACTGCAAGTGTTTTCTCTCTGTTTATACGGTTCTCTGAATCTCTGGTCCAGTAAAAGAGGAGAATCAGAGGGAACTTTCCTGTCTCAGTATTATATAAGTGATGGCCAGCCTTTTGGTGGGCACACTCTATTGACTGTCTATTGGCTGTCCCAATCAATAGGTAGATTCCCAGTCTGTGGGTAGATTCCAAAGTGATCCAAGCTCCTTAGATTAAAATGGTGGTTCTCAACATTTTTAGTTTCAGGATGCATTTAAAGACTCTAAAAAATTACTGAGTACCTAATAGCTTATGTATTAATTCATTTACAAATAACAATAATGAACACATTGCATATTAACATCAAAGCAATGATATCAAATGTCATGTGACATCTGGAAAATTTCACTGTATAATCATGAGAAAATGAGAATAGAAAAGGCAAATAACATCTTAATATTATTATGAAAAGGGGTTTGACCTCACAGACCCCCTGAAAGGATCTTAAGGGAACATGTGACTCAAAATTCAGATCTACATAGAGAGATAGCCAGCCAGCCTGTAAATCATCTTTTCTGATATCAAGTTAGCTTCTGGTTTTCCTGGGAAAAGTGTTCTTGTAAGTGAAGTTCGAAGGTCATAGTTTTAAAACAAAGCTTTATGTGTGCGACATATATACTAGTAGAAGAGCATGGAGGCTGCATACGGAATGCAGTTTTTATTCTCTTGGTACTTTGGCCATAAAAGCAATTGATCAGCAGGAAAACCTGCTGGAGTTGGAAGCATCATCGCACCTATGCCAGAGCTTCAGAACAGAATTGAGTGAGTGTACTCAGTTCCCACAGACTGAAAGAAGTCTGGCAGGTGAGTGATACATGCATCCACTGGAGCCTGCCTGCCCACATCTCAGTCTGGAAGACAGACTGGCAGCTGGAAGAGATCAGGACACTCAAGAATAATCCTCACGTCAAACACAGAGACATACCATGTGGGGACTTCCAGTGAATGGGGAATTAGTTTTGTTTCAGATATCAATAAATCATGAATAGAAGGCTTATGTAATTCTGCTACTAAAGTAAACTGCTCTGAGGATGTGCCTGTGACACTTTGGAAATCAATGTTAAGGAATCTAAGTTGGATGTTAAAACCCAAAGCTGAAATTAGCTATAAGAAAAAAGCTATTAAATATATAGCATACAAAAGTGGACAAATTAGTAACAGTTCAGCGGGATCCAGTCAAAGTGGAGGAGATATAATTAGTTGATTATAATGCTGTTTCTGACAAGTGATTTGGAAATAAGCAGGGGGATGGTCTTTTCTCTTCCCCCCTCTTTTTATACCCTCAAATAATTTTGAGAAATAGTTTCTCCTTTCCCTTACTACAGGTTCTGAATATCTTGATGTATCCAATATTAATTTTTAAAAGTTAACTCTAATTCCCAGAAATCTTGAAAGCTGAAATAATGTTGGCATTTACAAAGTCCCAGGTTTCAAGGCTACATGTGTTGTAATAGCAAATGCTTAGTTTTTCTATTTTCTTTATGGCCTTCCAACCCACAAGATAGAAAATGATGTTCCTTACTATTTTATGCAGTCATACCCAGTGGGTTGTTTCCTAACTCTGGAGTTGTTAGGCAGCAGAACACTCATCATCCATTAATAATGCTGCAGAATTATTCAGAGAACTCCTTAACCAAAATAAATGGTGGTTATGACCATCCAGTTTCTCCTCCTCCTCACTTTCCCATCCCTTTTCCCTATGGGTAGATATTCCAGACTTTCAAGCTTCTCCCTCCCCAAACTGTTAAAACATACTGGGAAAGTCAAATACCCAAATAATTTTGTTGGACTTGGGCTTAGAATCAGTGATTAGCTTGGAGTTGGGGTGCTTACGGTAAAAAAGGAGATATGGTTATGATGGGTGTTTAGCTGTTTAATAAAGCTGTCTATGATCATCCAGAGGTATTTTAAGGACACTATTGCAGCAGGGTCCACCTTCTTATTTCTTTTTCCTGGGGCTTCTCATTGGAGTCTTGAGGGTAGTGTTTGTGTTCAGTGTCAACACCAAGCTGCTTCCTTCTTTATGAAGTTTCTTTTTCTTTCTTTACTTGTTTTTTATTATTTTTTACAATTTTTTTTTTTTAATTTTTAGTAGAGATGGGGTCTCACTCTTGCTCAGGCTGGTCTCAAACTCCTGATCTCAAGTGATCCTGCCACCTTGGCCTTCCAGAATGCTAGGATCACAGGCCTGAGCCGCCATGCCAGCCCCTTTACAAAGTTTCTACAGGACTCTGACTCTCCTGGGAACTGTTGCAATGTCCACCACATCACCCCATCCAGAATTCTGTCCCTCAAACACCTCCAGTCCTGACAATTGTCCTCCATTCTCTCCTCACACATTTGCAGAACTTTCCTACCTGGCCTCTCTCAGCCACTTTTATCCCTTTCAAATCTATCCTCTATTAATGCTAGAGACAGAAATAAGAAATGTTAAAAGAAAGTGGGACCACAGATGCAGGGAAATTAGTTGGGAGACTCACTTTTCATTATAAGTGCTTCTGAGTGGTTGGACTTTTTAACTATATTTTATGCTACTTTGATAAAAGTGAATCAATTTGTCATTCTTGATAACTCCAGAATGGCCCTATGAAGTAATTACTATGACCATGTTATTCCCCTATTTAAGACCCCTTGATTTAAGACTCTATTGCCTATATGACATCAATATCACAGTTACATATCCCTGTGCTTTTGCATATGCAATTCCCTCTACCAGGAATGTACATTCCATTGATAGGGGTTTTGTTATTGTCTCAGAATCTCCTTCTTTGAATTGGGCCCTGTAGATGCCCTGGCTTGGTGTAACTGACTGCCCATTAGTGTTTTACCCATGCTGAGCAAGGATTGATTACATGAACCAAGGTGAGCTAATTAAACCCTTCGGATTTGCCCTCCCTTCTTCTTCCGACAGCAGTCTGAGCTTTCAGCTGAAGAAAGTCCAGAAAAATTAGGAACCTCCCAGCTACATCGCCGGAAAGTTACTTCCTTAAACAAGCAGATTATGCAGAAGACCAAACATCTTGAAGAGGTCGGTGTTTTCTTTTTATAATTTTATTCAAGATTTTTGTGATAGATTGGGCAAGGGAGATTCCAGAGCATCCCTCAGGCTAATCCAGCTGCCACCTGTTTTTGTAAATAAAACTTTATTAGAATGTATGCACACCCATTTTTTAAAATAGATTTAAGGGGTACAGTTGAACTCTGTTACATGTATATATTGTATAGTGGTGGAGTCTGGGCTTTTGGGGTACCCAACACCTGAGTAGTGTACATTATACTCCATGGGTAATTTTTCGTCTCTCACCTCCCCAAAGCTCCCCCATCTTGTGTCTCTAGTGTCTATTGTACCACTCCGTATGCCCTTGTGTAACCATAGTTTAGCTCCTACTTATAAGTGAGAACATGCAGCGTTTATTTTTTCATTCCTGAGTTGCTTCACTTCGGATAATTGCCTCCATTTCCAGCCAAGTTACTACAAAAGCCATTATTTCATTCTTCTTTTTGGCTGAGTAGTACTCCATGGTGTGTGTGTGTGTGTGTGTGTGTGTGTGTGTACACACAACATTTTCTTTATCCACTTATTGGTTGATGGACTCTTAGGTTGATTCCATATCTTTCCAATTGTGAATTGCACTTCAATAAACATATATTAGTACAGTTATCGTTTTGATGTAATGATTTCTTTTCCTCTGGGTAGATATCCAGTAGTAGGAATGCAGGATCAAATGATAGATCTATTCATTCTTTGAGAAATCTCCATAGAGGTTATACTAATTTACATTCCCAACAACAATGTATAAATATCCCCTTTTCACCACATCAGCACCAACATTTATTGTTTTTTGACTTTTTAATAAGGGCCATTCTAATTGGAGTAAGGTGGTATCTCATTTTGTATACCCATTTGTTTACATATTTTCCGTGACAGTTTTCAAGCTACAATGGCAGAGTTGAGTAGTTGTAGCAGAGACCATGTGACCTACACAGCTTAAAATATTTACTATCTGGTCCTTTACAGAAAAAGTTTACCAACCTCTGTTACAGAAGGTCGCAGGGCAAAAGTAGCACTAGTTCACAAATATTTACTGAGCACTGCTGTGTGCTAGGCACTGAACTAAGCTCTGAGGATGAATAACGAACAAGTTATGACCTCTGCTATCAAAGATCTTAAGGTCTAATAGGAAGACATACACTAAACCAATATATTATACTCATCATCATTTAATTGTGGCTGTGATAAGTGCTTGAAGGAGAAGTCTCTGGAGCTGAGAAAGTGACTGATAGGAACACCTGACCTAGCCTCAGGTCACAGGGGACTGAGATGGGAAAGATGAGTGGGCATTCCTGGGCAGGAAGTCTGTGTGGGAGGTGTGGAGGACTTAGGTGAGGACTTACGGAACAACATGAACACAGAGCAGAGAACGGAAGAGTCTTGGCCAATTTCTGTTTTGTAGCTGGAGAGTCATAAGTGAGGTGATTGGGCAGCAGAGTCTGATCAAATAGGACCTTCCAGGCCATGTTAAGGACTGTGGAAGCCACTGGAGGGTTTAAGAAGGAGAGGGGCATGATCAGAGTAGCATGTTGCTAAGACTGTTCTGTTTGCCATAGGAGGATGAATTAGCTGGACTTGAGTGAGAAGGGGTTCAGGGAGAACCACTGGGAAGCTGATGCAGTAGTTCAGACATGGAATGCTGCTATTGATGGCAGGGGAAATGGAGGAAACTGGATCATTTTTTAGAGAGCTGTAGGAGATGGCATCCTGTAATAGTTGGTGACAGATAAGACTATTTTAGAAAGACCTTCATATATTTGCCCCAGAAAGTAGACATAAGAGAAAACTGGGAAATTTGACTCAGGAACAGTCATTGGATTATAGAAAGTTGTTATGTGCTTCAGTTGCATTGGCAGTAAGATCTAATTAGAAAAATACACATAGTGGAAGATTAAGGGAATGAATATGGCTTTCTGGAGATTCACCAGTAGTTTCTATAACAAAAGATTTTTTTAAATGGATGCCAGTTGGCATTTTAAGCCTATTCAGTTTTTATTCTTTCAAGTCCTACATATTCAAAAGATATTAACATATCAAATGGTCCTGCTCAATCATTTCTCGTGTGAATTTGTTCTACTAGAATTTGTTCTACCATGGCTGAACAAACAATAGGTTGGTTTTGCCAAAATGCTCTGGATTATAAGCAAAGAAGGGTACAAAGATTGACTATGATTTGGTTTCTGTTTGGTTATTTGTTTAAATGTTTTAATGAGTTCTTAGAGAGTATAGTCTCTGACCCTTGCTAGTGATAAGAATGTGAAAATGATTGGCTCAAAAAGTATTCATCACAGAATCAGGATGAATAGGAATCAAGGATGACCCTTCCTTATTATAATGTCTTTATCCTTGAGGGAGGATAGTTTTGAGCTTATTGCAGACTCCAGGAGCTAGAATATCTCAGTATGAGTGCATGTTCACTTCCCCCTATCTAAACTTGGGGAGAAGGAATGCCAAGCCTCATTCTAAATGGCAGTCCCGACACATTCTTGGTCCAGCTGACATTCCTCCCTGACTCTTGAGTCTCTTTTGCAATTGGTTCAGAATGTGTGTGTACCAAGAACCTATTCTTTTTCAGGCATACTGCCTGACATACAGTAGACTTTCAATAAAAGACAATAGTCATTATTGCTATTGGTAATATAATTAAAGATGACCAGCTTGTGCAGTAATCTCTAGCCATGTAGTTAGGCCAAGTGAATGAGGTAGAGAGGAGAGTCTTGCCCCAGGATCACATAGCACATGTGATGAGGGTTCTCAGATGATAAAAATGCACCTAGAGAAGTGGCTTCAGGATGAAATGAAAATATAAACATGAATGCAATATAAACATGAAAGCTTTATGAAAGTGTAAAGGACTAAAAGATTAGAACATTTCTCAAATAAGCCTTGGTATTAATGTTTTTTAAAGATTAAAAACCAGCATCAGTATTTTCTTGAACTTTTTTTTTCCCCAAAAAGAATGATTTGAGCTGTAAGAATATATATTTTTTTTTCCAGGTAACTTGCTAGACCCATTTTAATTTGTTTAATCAAAACAAACAAACAACAACTGTACCCACTAAACTTTGTTACTGTACCTAAATTAGCCTTTCTACAAAATGTTGCTCACCCCTAGACTAGCTGGTCTCCCATAATTCTTTCCTATTCTGATAGTCTGTAATTCTGTCTGCCAGAAGTCACAGGGGTGGCATACAGCAAGCCTTGTGTGTAAGAATCCAGTTCTCTTGAACTTCAGTTCCAGCTTTCTCCTGGTCTGCCTCCCTGGCTACCTCCTTCAACCCTGTGCATCCACCTCACATTCATCTTTGGTGGACACTGAATAGAGTATATATTCTGTGTGTACACACACGCAGGTATGCCAAACACATTTTTTGTCTCTATCAATTTTCAAATGCTTTGAGCATTTTTTTAAATTATAGGGATAAGCTCAATATAAATTAAAGCAGATAGTATGGGATTATATAAAGATACAAACAAGTAGAGCAAGCCACTATTTGTGTCTGCTATGTTTCTTGGTGAACCTTTTCTTAGGCCTTTGCAAAACTTATATATGCCCATTCAACTGGGGAGAGTGAGTTAGTGTAGTTACAAAATCGAGCTTGTTTTTCACTTATTCTGTCACAGACATCTCTCTATCAGTAATAGTAATGGCAAGTGCTTTTTTATTGCTTAGTAAGTACTATTGCTTTTCAAAATTAACTCATTTGGTTTACACAACATTCTTATGAAAGAGGTACTATTATTATGCTCATTTTACAAATCAGGAACCATATACTAATAAGTAGTTTGCCTGTAGTTACACAGCTTGTCAGTGAACCAGGATTTAAGCATATAAATCTAACTCATTGTTTTTAATGACTGAATAGTGTTACATAGTATATATGTAACATAATTTATTTAACCTGTCCCCTATTCATGGGTATGTAGGTTTTTCCAGGGTTTTCTTCCAATTGCAAATTTATGCTACCGTGAACATCTTTGTGCAAATATCTAAGTTTTTCTATGAGATAGACTTTAGGAAGTAGAATTGCTAGATCAAAAAAATACGTATTTTCAGTTTTGCTAGAAACCATCACATTGTTCACCAATTATTTTACCAATGTACACTTCTACCAATAGTATATGAGAGATTCTAAACTCTTTAAATTCCACAGCCTCTTTTACATGGTGATGCCGGCAGAAAGCAACTGAGATGTACCCGTGGCCTTGGTGATCATAACCGTGGAGGGGGTATTAGTCCTACAGAGAAATAGGAGGAAGGGTAGCCACCAGGGAAGGAATAATGAACATCTCCTGGTCCGGTAAGGGAATGTGCTGCAAAAGAATAGAAATGAAGCACTGCTGGTAGACAGCTGAGAAGAAACCTGAGACTGAGGAAAAGAGCAATCCAGAAAGGAATTATTAACCCTGAGCCCACTGATGAGGGAGCTGATTCTCCTCCCATGGGCCTCCCCTGGGCCTGCCTCTGCCCCAGCTCTTCTCATGCTTTAATCCCCCAGTCTAGCTCCTTGAGGGCAAAGACTGTGTCATGTTCGTGTCTTTCTCCCATATACCTCATTTGAGCAGAGCACTGGGTAAATACTAGGTGAATGGGTGGGTGCAGGCATGACAGGTGGGCAGCAAAGTGGGTGAAACAGGTGAGAAAACCCCAGGACCCTTTCCTGGAGCCTTATCTTAGTCTGTTTGGCATGCTGTAATAAAATACCTTAGACACGGTGATTTATAAACTTCAGAAGTTTGTTGCTTACAGTTCTGGGGGCTGAGAAATCCAAAATCAAAGCACCAGCAGATTCAGCATCTAGTGAGGACTCACTCTGTGCTCCATAGATGGCATCTTGTTGCTTCCTTACAAGGTGGAGAGAGGAGAGGGAGCTCATTCTAGCCCCTTCACTTATCTCGTTCATGAGGATGGAGCCGTCATGTTTTAATCACTTCCCAAAGGCCCCATCTCTTGATACTGTCACATTGGGTATTAGGTTCTAACATACGAATTTTGGAGAGACACCAACATTCAGACCATAGCAAGCCTCAAGAGTTAAATCACTAGGATTTCAAGAGAAAGCTAAACTTTCTCCAGAAGTACCCTCATCTACCAATTACACAACAGGTTAATAAAAGTTCTCATTGCACACATGGCTCCCTTTGAAAAGGGAGATGCCAGAGCCCACCTGCTTCCTCAGCAGCAAAGCAAAGGCAAATTGAGTTGGCTTCTTGATAGGCCTTGTTGGAAGTATAACCATTCATCAGTCATAAAAACAGGTAACTAGAAGTACGATTTAGGAGTGATAACTTCTGAAGGTGACACAACTCTTAATAGGCTACTTACAGGCTCAAGGATGAGGCAAAGTATTTTGAAGTAATCATTGATATATAGGTTAAAATTTCTCCTTGTTAATTTGTACCTGGGTAATAACTAAAGAGTTTGAAGGTGGTTTTCTGCCTGTTCCCCTTTTCAAATATAAAAATGGATTAACCCTCTGAACATTTAGAGGAATGCTTTCAGATTTCTAAAAGTTAAAAGAAAACACAAGGAGATACCTTTTTAGTAAGCAAAAGGGAATTGACATTTTTGAGATGTGAGTTTATAGTTATGTAACTTTGAACAGTAAAGGTAACTTCATCTTCTTTCTCTTAGTGTTGAAGTCCTGAATCCTTTCTTCTATCTGGCATTGTTTGCCAACCAGTCATATTCTATGCTAGAATCTTGAGTGCTGAAATGTAGTTTATATTCTGCAAACAGGCAAATTGGTTAACTGAATTGATTGTAGCCATACAGAAAAGTCAAACCTGAATTTGGATCCTGGCTTCTTCAGTTATCAGCTATGAGACTTAAGTAATTTAGCTCCTTTGAGTCTTTATTTTCTCATCTGTAAAATAAGAAAAATGCCTTTTTCCATTGAATATAAAGATTCAGTGATCATACAATTTATGCAAAATACCTAGAACACTGCCTGACATGTACTTGGTGTTAACATGAGGTTTTTTTTTTTCCTTTCATTTGTTTTGGGCCATCCATCTAAAATTTTCTCATTTGCTCAATTTAAATCTTTCTGAGCTTCCATTTTCTCATCTGTGAAATGGAGATACTATCCACGATAGAATGAGAGCAAACATCTTTTATCTTTTATTTACAGCTGCAAGCAAGTCATACCAACCTGCAAGCCAGATATAATGAAGTAAAGAAAACACTGACAGAGGTGAGCAGTTCTCCATTCTACGTGGGCTCTTGTCGAGAGTCATTTTTGACCTGCATTACTAATGGAATGTGGAGGAGACGTGATCCTATTCTCAGAGGCTCCAGTCCATTTGAGGACATAGGACACTTACATGGTAGCGCGTGAGCTATGCCATCAGTTTATCCACAGCGCCACATTCAAAACCATCGGCAGTTTTGGTGGGAGAAGTCGCTGTGGGCTACGAGGGTCAGGAAAGGCTTCCTGAGGAAGGAAGGCCTGATGGGCAGGGCCTGGGGTGCACAGAAAAGAACTCACAAGGACACTCACAGTGAATGGCCCCTGCTCCTTAAGCAGCAGGTTATATAATAGCTCCCAAAATACTGAATCCCTTGAGTGTGAGAAAGTTTCCTTTGAAAGACAAGAAAACTCAGAGTGATAGTGATTCGTTGTTGAGAATTTCCAGTTAGCTCCTAGGCCGAATGCGGGAGGGGTCGCAGGAGGAGAAGGGCTGTGGGTGCATTTAAACCAGTGATTCAGTTTCTAGTCCAGGTTGCGAGTGCCATCTCACATCAGCATATAGCGTTGCTCACCTCCCACTTCTGATTGCCTAGGAAACCAGGCGAGGAAAACAGATATCTCTGATGCCACATCTGTCACGAAGAGGGTTTAGCTATTTCTGTCCCTTGGTTTCCACAGAAAGCTGTCCTCATCCAGACCTGAGAAGCGCTCTTTTGTTGTGATTTTTGTGCTCGGGCTGTAGCTATACTCTGGAAGGGCCTCATTGTGAGGTCCCTACCTGATACTTTCTGGACCATTTGGAAACTGGAGTTCTTCAAAGATTTCTTTGAATCCACAGCAGTCCCTACTTTTATAAAATTTCACAAGACATTGCCAGTTTAAAATTTTTGTTTCTGTAGCGGTATGCAGCACTTAGTTTGACACCTTGCTATAAACCTCACAAAGCTTTTTAATTCTGACTTGGACTGTTTTCTTTAGTTATTGTCAGAATGTTTGAAAAGGGCAGGCACAAGTATGGCCAGTAAAATAAAATTTTTTCTTCTTTTTTTCCTAAAGATGCCTGCCTTTCCTTTGGACAGATCAGCTTCTTTTACCCTGTTCTGTGACTATATTCTTTATAAATTAGATGGTAGGGTTGGGGGAGGGGAATCCTTGCTGCTGTATTGCTTTTAATAATACAGAGTCTTTGGCAAGAAGTTTGCTAAGTCAGAGATCTGTCTTTGTATAACAATCTGGAAGAGACTAAAGGTAAAGCATCTTGATATCAATTTTCTAAGACATTTATATGGCTTAGGATATAAATTCTAAGTGGCTGTAAAGTAGCTTTTTGTACCAAACACAAAATCAAGTATTTGTTGAGCCCGTCTCATGTGCTAGAAAGGTGGAGAGTGTGATTTCAGTCAGTAGTAAGACCATCCTTAAATAATAACAGCAGCCAGCATTACTATGTGCTGGGTGTGGTCTGGGCACATCACATGTATTAGTCTGTTGAATCTTTACAGCAACCCTAGCAAAGTGCTGTTGTCATTCCTATTCTGCAGCTGGGGAAACTAAGGTAGAGAGGCTAAATAACTTGCCAAAGGCCATGCAGTAGGATGCCTGGATTTGAATGTAGGCAGTCAGGCAACAAAGCCCTCTCAGAGAGCTTACTGTCTATTAATAGTAGGACAAGCAAACTAATTCCCATCTAGAAAAGTGGGAAGTTATCCAAAACGTAATGCTGAACAATTTCTGAAGAAGCTTGGTTTGTTCAGCCTGTGAGTAAGTAATGACCTTCATCCCTGGACCTGGTCTCCTTATCTATTCAAGGCAAGGGTTGGGCAGAATGAGCATTCAGAGCCCTTTCATGCCAGGGTTCCTGGTTTTAACCTTTTTACCAAAACCTGCTCTTCCAGGATAACCTAGTGGCACTGGAAAATAGGGAGGACTTGTATCTTTTCAGCAAATTTAGGAAAAGTGAAATAGGGCGTGGAAGGTGGCAGACAGGTGGCAGCTGTGCCTGACACCTCTGGAGGAGGCTGCGCGGCCACTTCAGGAAGCCCAGGAGACTGGGTAGCCCTTGGGTCAGCAGCATGGGCTGCCAGGCTGTAGCCTGTCCACTGTGTAACTTCAGTGATTACAACTTTAATTTCCTATGTGTGAGACTGACTCTTTTTAATATATGCAGTATTCTCTTGTGTCTCTCTAAGGGCATTAATTGGACCTAATGTTTTTCTGGTTCTGTAATTTTCTTCAGATCAGAATTCACTTGTTGAGTTATCTTTTCTGTTTATGTCTTTCTTGAAATGTTTGTTGATTCTTGGGTATGTGCACATCTTTGATTTTGAAATTTCTGGTTACTATCTCTGGATGCTGTGTCCGTTTTTTGCAGCCTGCTTCACGTGTTTATTCTGGAAGGGTGCTGCCTACCCTTTGGTGGGATCAGCCAGTGGTAACTGCTAGTCTGGGTCGGGGAACTCCCCCATTTCTCCTGGGTATTGCCAACTATCTGGGACCCTGCTCTGCCTCTGAGATTTAAGCACCAACTATGGGGCTTGAGGGAGTCAGGCGTCATTGCTTAGCCAACCTGGCTCTTCCTAATGTAGATCCCCAGCCCTGCAAACCAGTCCTTCCTACCTCTGCTCACTCCACATGGCATCCTCCTCAGCCATTCCTGTCGGCCAGCCATCTTTGTTGTCCTGTGAGGTTAACTCTCGTGTTCTTGTCTGGATTTGGGGGGTGTTCCTGGGGCAAGAAGGGGTTGCTCCAACTTGTGCTTAGTCTGGCTATTTTCTTTCTTTTCTTTTTTTTTTTTTTTGGGAGGGGGAGACAGAGTCTCACTCTGTTTCCCAGGCTAGAGTGCCATGGCATCAGCCTAGCTCACAGCATCACAGCAACCTCAAACTCCTGGGCTCAAGCAATCCTTCTGCCTCAGCCTCCCAAGTAGCTGGGACTACAGGCATGCGCCACCATGCCTGGCTAATTTTTTTCTATATATATTTTAGCTGTCCAGATCATTTCTTTCTATTTTTAGTAGAGATGGCGTCTCACTTTTGCTCAGGCTGGTCTCGAACTCCTGACCTCGAGCGATCCACCAGCCTCGGCCTCCTGGAGTGCTAGGATTACAGGCGTGAGCCACCATGCCTGGTCCAGTCTGGCTATTTTCAACTAGAACCCTTGGAATTTTTTTTCAAAACTTTTTTTTTTAACAGGTAACACATTCACATGGTTCAAAATTTAAAAAGTACAAAAGGTGTAGCCCTATAACCCAATTTTCCAGTTACCCACTCCAGAGAAACCAATGTAACCAGCTTCTTTTGAATCTTTCTAGAGATATTTTATGAATATGTAAGCAATTACATGTATTTTTTATACATGTATACATTCAACATTTACATTTCTTTATACACTTTGGAAGCATGCTGTGCTCATGGTCTTGCATCTTGTTTTCTCCACCTTACAGTAGATACTAGAGAGCATTGTAAAAGAGCTGCTTTTTTTAAGTAGCAGCTTAGTATTCTATTGTATGCTGTAACTGCATGCTTCATACATTAAAATCTGAGTTTAAATTTCTTTTTTTAAAAATCCTTATTATCTGCCTCAGAAAAAGAAAGTGAAATTGTTCAAGAAGTCAAAAGTTTTAACTGTACCATTAACATCCATGATAATGGTATTCTAAGATTTAAGCCTGAGTCTGTCCCATGACCACTTTTTATTTCCCCCTTGCTACCAAAGGCAGCTGCTCTTGCTTTTGGCTTTCCATCCATTTGCTGCAGTGATTTGAAACCATTGCCAAGGTTTTTCTAACCAACAGAATGTGTCTGGAAGAGTCTGGTTTTGACCTTTTCAGGTTACCTCTCCACTCCCATCCCATTTCTCTGCTCCATCTGTTTTCTCAAGGCACAGCCAAATGCAGTGGGCTTGGCCACCTATCGAAAGTGGGGTTTAGGTATGAGCCAGAGGGAAGGAGGATGGGAGCGCCCACTCTTCTATCCTACCAAGTCCCTAGCAATGATGCCTCCATTCTCTCGTGCAGCTGAAGAGTTATAGTGAGAAACTGGACAAAGAGCAAGCAGCCCTTGAGAAGATAGAATCCAAAGCCGATCCAAGGTAAGAGGTTGCAGCATGCATTTATTTTCCCTTTGAAAAAAGGTAACTTTGCCAATACATGGTGGTTTAATTTGGGGACAGGACAAAACAGCCAAAGGCTATCAGTTCGGGCCCCTCAGTTCAGTTCATTTCACATGCCCATCCATACAGTGGCGGCTCTCTGTTGCTCAGGCACGTTCTGAAATGTGCCTGGGTTGCCTTGAGTCAGCCACCTTTCTCCCAATTCCCCAGAAGCATCATTTTGTTGTTTGCTTTTCTGTTTTTAAAATCAGTCATACCTTTACGGTGCAAAAAGGGCATATGGTGAAAAGTCTTCCACCCCATCCCCAGTCACCCAATTCTCTTCCCTGGAGTCCACCAGCGTTACCAGTTTTTTAACAAAACATATATCCTAGGGAGAACAGGTGCAGTCTTTTTGTTAAGGCATAGCTGCTGTAGTTCTGTTTTGTTTTGTTTTGTTTTTATATTTCCATGTAAAATTAATTGTCGTTAGAGGAGAAGAAGCACTTAACATTTGACCTTTTTTGCTCCAGACTGTTTGAGTGGTAAAATCTCCTAGGTGTTGCTTATTTGAATGAGATTGTAAAATCACAAAAAGTTTTAGGCACAGGATGAGCAGTTCTGGTTAGATGGACATTTTTAACAAAATGTACCCACAAATTACGTGGCTCTGTAATTAAAAACTTTTCTTTCATGATTTGGATCAAAGTGCTGTCATATATTTGACATTTTTATTTTTAAATTAGTGCTTTTAATGGCATTAAGCAACTTGTTTCCTTTTCAGAATGGATATTAAAAATGGTTTTCAGTACTATATATGCCCTGAATATAGTTGAATAATTGGTATCATAAAATATATCTAGTACCTCTGAAACTCATTGATGTTTCTGTAGTTGACATTTTAATTCTAGAATCCATAATGTTAGTTTAGAGCTGGCCTGATGGTCTTGGGCATATAAATGAATAATAATGTCAGTTAAATCAATGGCGTTATCCTTTGTGGAGAATTCATCAGAAATTCTTGGAGGAGACAAAGAAAATTAAAAAGAGAGTCCTTTTATTTAGCTGGGGACCTGGTTTTTGCTGTGATTCATAAAATGATAATGGCCTGCCATGTGTTTTTTTTTGTTTTTTTCTGTTTTTTTTGTTTTGTCTTTTTCCTTCAGTATTCTGCAGAACTTGAGAGCACTTGTAGCCATGAATGAAAATCTGAAAAGTCAGGAACAGGAGTTTAAAGCACATTGTCGAGTAAGTGTTGTTTAGCATCAGCAAACAATCCAGGACTCTTATAAAATCTCTTGGTGTACTTCCCCTTGTCCTGTGGTGGCATCCTATCCAAGTGCAGTGTCCAAAGTAGATTCATCGAACAGTTACATATCAGCTGTATAAGATGAGTAGAGCACTATGGTAGGTAGCCTCCAAGGATACTAGAAGTTAGATTAGTATGAATAACTGTGTGCCAGACCTCAAAATTGAGAGCATAGTCTAGAAACAATGTTATCTAATTTACAAAGGTCTTTGAAAGAAAAGTCTTATAAAGTTTTTTTAAAAAATACATCATATTTTGTTGACATGAGCTTTGTGAAAAGAATAACATCGCACAAAACCAGGGCTGTCCTGGAAACCTGGGATGTCGCTGTGTCCTGTATACAAGCCCTGGCTCCTGCCATCTGGGAACTTGTAGTCTAGTCTTGGGGGTGATGTGTGTACAGGTGACTGAAGTGGGAGGCAGGAAATGAGGCTGGGCAAGTCCAGTGTGAGATCCAGTGGAGGAAAGGCCACTCCGACACAGGGGCCAGCAGGAAACTAATTCTTACTTCAGGGCCAGGGAGGATGGCAAGTGGAGGAGGGAGTTCCAGGTAGCTCCAGGCTGGAAGGGCCTCGGGTATGGTGGACAGGTGGATAAGGCTGAGGCCTGCTGCGGGGAGGAGCAGATAAGGCTGATTGGAACTAGGCACTAAACCACTCTCATTCATTTCAGTTCCTAGTGATTCCTGCGCACCTCACTGGCCCTTTAGAAAGAAAGGTCTCTCCTGACTGAGGTACAGCTGTCTGTATCCTCCTGAAAAGAACTTTCCCAGGCTGAAAATTGGGGATCAGTGCAGCCAGCTTCTAATTGGCTTTTTATCCTAGCATAAATTCATGAAATGTGAAAATAAGATTTCTGGATCAAATAGTTAAATAAGTGCATCCAGTTGCTAGCTTGTTCAAGTTCTGTAAATGTTCCTATCGCTTATAAAGGAGGAGATGACACGGCTGCAGCAGGAAATTGAAAACCTGAAAGCTGAGAGAGCACCAGGTGGAGATGAAAAGGTAAAGGCTCTGAATTAGTCCTTGAGACTGTTGGGTGCTATTGTGACGTACACAGTGAAAGGATTTCTAGAAGACTAACCAGCAACCAGTCTGGTGCTCACTTAACCTGGTCCTGTAAATACACATCTCTCAACTGTTTTCCTCCTGTGATTTTCTTAGATTTCTACCCACCTCCTTTCTCTTCCTTCTGGGAGTAAAAGGGAGCAGTGGATGTGAAAGGCAGCAACCCAGATAGGAATTACCAGATTGTACAACTCATGCCTCTCTCTCCCTTTGGGGCGATGTTTCCAGGAAACGTCTGAGCTCTGTTTCCTATTCAACGTATTCTTTAAAAGTTTCTTCCTGTTGACTCATTCTACTCTCCTCCTTTCCTGTGCAGGGACATGCCCCCTTCCCCAAAGGCAATAATGAACTTGAAAAAGGAGAATGGTGTCTGCCCCCTTCCCAAAAGGGAGCAGTGAACTTGAAAAAGGAGAATAGTGTCCGATTTAATGTTAGAGCCCCAGGATTGCAGGAGCATTCTGGGTTTAGGGAACACTTCTGATCAGCTGGTTCTTCGAACAAAGGACTTGATCTTCCAAGGAGCTAGTGTGGATTTCTGTCAAATGTTAAATCAAAAAATAAGGACAGGAAAATAAAGTCTGTTTCTCTCACCAGATATGATTATAGGGATTCCTTTTTGTTTTCACTTCTCACACTTCATTCAAATCTTATTTTCTGAGGAACCCTGTGACTAGAATGCAAGAGCTAGATGTGATCTTAGAACCCATCGTTTGCAACCTCTCCCCTGTAGAAACAGGAAACTTGAGGCTCGGGGAGGGGAAGAGATTGTCCCAGCCAACCAGCACTAGAGCCCACAGAGTGCCCCGCTGCCCGGCCCAGCACTCTGCACTGGACTGTGCCCTGGCTGTACAGGACACTGCCACACCAGCAGTGAGCAAAGGCCTTGCAGGTGTTCTTCCCTGTCATGACTGGTTGTGTCATTTACATCTGTGAGGGGACTGGCATGGGTGAAGGGCAGATCCCAGGAAAGAAGCGGTGTTCTGAGACCATCGTCACACAGCCTGCCTTTCCAGCTGTTTCTGAAACTTTGAAACTTTGAGGCTCAAATCATGAGTTTGCACAAATCACAGACTCTCAGGATCATGTTTCTTTTCTCAGCACATCTTGTTAGAGGGATTCTTACTTGTGTTCAAAAAGAGTTACGGTTTACCTTGTTTGTGTGTAACTGTAAGAACAGTTTAGAATCTGGGGCTCATCCAAGGCTGTTCCCTTTCTGCTCACTCCTCACACATGCTCGGTGGGCACCAGCATTTCCCAGCTGCACTGTCATGCCCCCGCCCTGACCCTTTCCTACGTCTAGACCCTGGTCCTCTCTCCCTTTCCCCTTACTCAAGAAAGGTGTTTATTGTGTTTCCATCATTTCAGACCCCCTCCAGTGGAGAGCCACATGGTGCCCTGACCTCCATGGTGCCTCATGAGGTAAGTACCTGCCCATTCTCAGGACTGGTGTTGTCCCCAAGGGCGTGGTGGCCAGCTTTGCACTCTCCTGTGACAGTTTCTCATGCCTACCTAAATGTTCTCTATGGCCACGTCCCCATCTGCCAGGCCTTCAGGGACATCATCCCATTTGACATACCTGGCCCCTCAGGTAGAGGCAGGGTCTCACCAGGAGCTGAAGGTTACCATTCTGGAGGATTTCCTCCCAGTCCAGCATGCAAGCATTCTGTCTTCACACTGGCATCTCAGCTGAGAAGGGGAGAGGCCTTCACTGGCTGCGCATGCTGGTTACAGCCATAGGCTCTGAGGGGTGGGTGTGGTACAGAGGGAAAAAACTCTCTCAGTTGTAACTATATAGCAGGGTCAGCAAACTGTTTCTGTCAAGAGCCACGTAGTATTTTCAGCTTTGTCGGCCAGCTCTGCTGCAGTGGACATAGTCGACATGTAAATGAGTAGACATGACAGTGTTTAAGAAAACTATTTACAAAGATGAGCCACGATGCACATTTGACCCAAAGGCCATAGGATTTAGCTCATAGGCTGTAGTTTGCTGACCTCTGTCCTGAGTTAAACCAGTGCTCCCAGCATTCCACCAAACCTCTCCAGGAGGAAGAAACAGGAAAGGAAGAGGAGGAGGAAAAGAAAAGCAGGAAAGCTCTAAATAGTTGCCATCTTCAAGGAGTCCTCTTCCCTTTGTGCCCTTATAATCTCCTAGTAGAAAGAGCTTCAGGACTCCTACAGTGAAGGCTGTTTGAGTTCGCCTGCAGCCGAGCCCTGTGGAGGAGACTGAGTGTGTGTATTCTCTGCACACACAGGGTCAGGGACACCTCTGACCCCTTTGGAACTTTCTCTGAGGCAACAAACCGTCCATCCAGGGCTCTTACCTCATCAGATTCAGTAAGGGGCTAGTTTCTTCTTATTCTCTACATCACCACTGTCCAAAAGAATTTTCTGCAATGATGCAAATGTTCTTCATTTGCAGTGTCCAATGCAGTAGCCACTGGCTACATGTGGCTACCAAGCATTTGGACTGTGGCTAGTGCAACTGAGAAACTGAATTTTTAAAAAAAATTTTAGTTAATGTAAATTTAAATAGCCACATGTGGCTAGAGGCTATCGTGTTGAACAGTAGAAACATAGAAAGAAAACCAGCATCATCTCCAAACACAGAGGCGTAGACCAACACGTTCTTCAAGTAATGATTTGTCTCCTTATTGTTGTAGTTTTTTTTAGGGGAAGGGGGGAAAGGGCATATAGATTTGGAATTTACTTCACTTAAGAACACTGGAGTCAGCATTGGGTCCCAGAAGGAAGAGTTGTTACAATGTGATATGAAAGGGTGTCAGGGGTCTCACATGAGATGGGACCCAGACCTTAAACTTGGCCATTTAAGAAAAGAAATTTGAGGGTTCAGAATAGGGGAGATAATGATAAAAACATATTCACTTCCAAAGACTCCATCAAAAAATGAAAGTTTTCTATTCCCAGATAATCACAGCCTTTTCTAATTTTTAGGAAGACCTAGACAGACGGTATCATATGGAGAAAGAGAAACTCTACAAGATACGTTTACTACAGGTGAGTAAAAACAAGAACCAAAAAAATATGTAAATGCATCTAACTAGGTATGAATCTCTTATAACAGCTAGAAAATCTCTAGCTCTAAGACTAATGTCTAAGAACTAGATAGGCTAGGTAATAAGGCTGTTCACCAGTCTTCTTTCTATCTGGAGTGTAAGTCCATGATTTAAGATGTTGAAATAATGTCTCACATTGGTGCATTACTTTATGTCACTCATTGGAGTGGCTCCTCAGTCCAGGTGGAGAGTAGGTGTTATCAGCTTCATTTTTCGTATGAAGAAATTGACTCAATAGATTAAGTACTTGCCCAGAGTCAAGCCACTGGTAAGTACCAGAGCCAGGATTCAAGTTCCCTAGTACTTGTCAAATGTTCTTGTCTAGCACTATTCCTTGCAAATTAAGTGCCCATTTTAGCTATCTTTTTTGATAATCAGCAGTTTATGAAAATGGCATCAAATGTGAAGGAGGTAGGTTTTAAAGGCAGCTCTAAAACTCAATTCACATAAAGTCAAAATTACATTTTAAAATCCCCTACATTGCCGGTCTGGCTCATGGAAGCTCAAAAACCAAGAACTTTTGCATTTTGTGTTTGGCTCAGGCCATCTTTCTTCTCTGGAAGGGAAAGGCCAGGCCCTGGTGGGAATGGCCGAAGGGCTGCAAGGGCCAGTGAGATCCTGTTTCCCTTCTCTCTGGCTCCTACTTATTTTGCTGAGCTCTGTGATTAAATTTGGGTGAGTCAAGTTTGTTTTTTTTTTTTTTTTTTTTTTTTTTTTTGAGACAGAGTCTCGCTCTGTTGCCTGGGCTAGAGTGCTGTGGTGTCAAGCTCACAGCAACCTGAAACTCCTGGGCTTAAGCAATCCTTGTGCCTCAGCCTCCCGAGTAGCTGGGACCACAGGCATGCGTCACCATGCCTGACTAATTTTTTTCTATATATATAATTTTAGCTGTCCAGATCATTTCTTTCTATTTTTAGTAGAGACGGGGTCTCGCTTTTGCTCAGGCTGCTCTCGAACTCCTGACCTCGAGTGATCCTTCCACCTCGGCCTCCCAGAGTGCTAGGATTACAGGCATGAGCCACCCCACCCGGCCTCAAATTTGTTTTTGATGCAAGGGTTCTACTAATCTTTAAAAACTCACAGAATTAAATAAAATCAGGACTATTTAGAAATAAAATCAGCTGCTTATTTGGAAACTTTTTGACTGAGTGCTTACTACATATTCAGCACTGCACTAGATCCCAGAGACAGTAAATAGGATGACTCGTCTTCTGGGAGCTGGCTGCTGGCTATTTGAGAACTAAGACATGTCCAGAGATGTCAAAGTACAAGGGGGTTATATGCAAATAGCCTACTAAGGGCAGCTCCAGACTGACTGGGGGAAGCTGCAGGAAAGCCAGTAGCTGGCTGAGGCAGGCATTGGCCGTGGGGCTGAGTGGAGAGGAACTGGTAGGGGGGAGATTGAGGAGCTGTAGCTGGCAGAACTTAGTATTGGCTGGGTGAGAGAAAGAGAAAAGATGATGCTTGTGTTATTCATTGAGAAGAAGCATAAAAGGTTAAGCATAAAACCATAAGGTTAAGAGGGAGGGTGGGAGTATGAATAGGATTTAATGCTGTCTGTTTGGGGCTTTTAAATGTTCGGATATTCAACCAAGTAGAAATGTCCAAGGAGTGGGTGGTTGTCAGGTCCAACTCTGAGTAGTCTGGGAGGAATACATGGGTGTCTGCGCTGGGTGAAAGAGGACTGAGGCTGTGAAAATGTAGAAGAGGCCCTGGACCTAACCCTGGTGAGCATAGCACGTGAGGGCAGGCAGAGGCAAGGGAGGGTTCCCCCAGTGAGTATGAGCCCAAGCAGGGGGATGGGAAGACAAGAGCATGAGGACTCCTGGCTACTGAGGCGTGAGCTCAGTAGAGAGGAGGGGAAGTGCTGCTAGAAGTCAGGAAAGCTAGAAGCTGAGAGTTATCTACTAGATGTGGCCTCAAGAAGGTCTACAGTGACTTTGGCAAGAGCAGTTCAGTGGGGCTCTGGGGAAAGCCTGATTGGTGGGTTGAAGGATGACTGGACGGGGGAAGGTAGAGACCCCAGGGGTGCATGGCTCTCAGAGCATTTGGTTGTGGCAGGGAAGAGAAAAAGAAAGAGGGTGGGAGCTAGAAGGCTTAAGGAAGGGCTTTTGTAAGGAGTGAGGGACTTGAGCATATTTAAATGCTGGTGAGAAGGAGCCAGGTGATAAGGAAAGGTTAAAGATGCAGGAAAAAGACTGAATAGTTATATCTTAAGATTCCTGGAAAAAAAAACAAAAAACAGGAATCAGAGCCTGAGCACCCACAGAGAGCTTAGCCTTGGCATAAAGGAGAGATCCTTCCCTCTAACCAGAGCTGCGGACACCCTACTTTGGGTTTGGTCGCCAGAGTGGATGGTGAGTTTCCTACTAGAAAGCTCTGATTTCCTCAATGAATTAGAGATCCACATCTGCAAGCGAAGCAGGCAGGGAGAGTGGGAGGATGTGGCGGACAGAGGAATGAAGAAGGCACAGAAGAAAGGCAGTGCCCAGAGCCCACTTGGTCCCAAGACCACAAATGTGCAGCGGGAGCCCTGTGCAAGTGAGCAGCTCACCCTGCGGCAACTGGCTTCAGCGCCTCACAACATAGCACTGCACTGCCGGTCAGACCCGATCAGTAGGGCGGTTTCCCCAGTCCATGGAAGTGAGAAAGTGCTGGAAGGGTATTTGAGGGGTAGATTGTAGAAGCTTTTCAACCAGGCCAGGGAATTTGGAATGTATGTGGAGGCAGCAGGGTGGCATAATGTCCATCATCTGGGAAGCATTCCTGTCATTGCCTGTCCCCATTTGGCAGTGGTGGAGCCACCTACTCTAGAGTCCTTTGGGGCCTGGCGGGCTAGCTGTGAGCTCTGTCCACAGAAGCCCTTCCCATTCAGAATCTTCCTTCCTAGTCCATTGACTTGATGCCTTCCGTGGTTCACAGCTGTGCCTCCTCCCATGCATTGTACAGTGGGATTGTCAATCCAAATCTGAGAGGGGGACCTCAAGCTAAAGGCTGAAATTTGTGCCTGCATTCCAGGCCGTGTGGTTGGGCTCAGGTGGGGGTACAGGCAATATTTTGGCTCCCCAGAGAACACGTTAGGCCTTTTACCAAATAATTCTTCCCTCTCTTTTGCATTCAGGCTCGAAGAAATCGAGAAATAGCAATTTTACACCGCAAGATTGATGAAGTGCCCAGCCGAGCAGAGTTAATACAGTATCAGAAGAGATTTATCGAACTCTACCGCCAGAGTAGGTCCATCAACTACAAACAAGGCTGGGGAGGGACAGGAGGTGACGGGCTCTGTCCCACTTTGGCAGGGCAGAGCGTGCACCAGAGCTCAGTCCATGAATGCCACCACCAGAAAGGGCTCCTTTCATCATCGGGCCTGCTCAGCAGTCCCGGGAGCAGCACCGTGGCCTCTCACTGCCCTCCCCATGGGCAGGTTGTTGAAGCCAGCTGAGTTCTTAGAGTAATGCTTTGAACCAGCCCCATCCTCCTCAGCCATGTGGCCTTCCCCTGAGCTCCTGCTCCACTTTCCAACTTCTCATGGAACTTCATGGCCCAGTGTCTCGAAATCAGTCCTCACTCATTGTTCTCTACAGACTTCCTTGCTGATGTAGTCCTTACCTTCAACAGGATCATATCCACCTAGTCACTCAGGACTGGGTCCCCCTCAGCCTAAACCTGACCAAGTCATCAAGCTCAGAATGGCCCTCAACGCTGTCATTGCCTTTCTCTTCCTACCACTCCTGCCGTATCTGCTCTCACTTGCGTCATATCTCAGCTAAATGACCGTTAGCTGGCCTGCAGCACCTCCTCCACATCCCTTAGCCACGCATCTGGTTATATCACTTCTCTACTGACAAATCTCAAGAGCTCCTCAGGGCCTAAAATAAAGCCTTTCTCCTTATTGTGCCTGGGATTCTCCCCAGACCCCTTTGCTGATCTGAACCCTCACTTTGGCCTCACCAGTCTACGCATTGCCTCTGTGCACACCCTGAGCTTTGACATCTGATCCCTGACTCCTCGGATTCCCTGTGCCTGGATCCCTTCTCTTCTGTCAGGGAAAATCCTTCAAGACCCAACTCAGATTCTGTCAGCCTACCCTGGGCCCCCCACCCCAGGCAAGAACTGATCACCCCTTCTCTAGGCTCCCACTGTTGCATGTCTCCGTGATACCTCAAACTCAAAAGGTACAAACCTCCCTAGCCCATGTTCCTCTAGCCAGGCTGGCCTCCTCTCAGTTCTCTGACTCATGCTGCTTGCCAGTTCTGTTTCTTAGTAATTCTCGAGTTCATTTAATTCTTTCTCTAGTCTCTTGCCTGAGAGACCTTTCTCAAACATAAATTTGATCATTTTATAGCCTTACTCTAAAAGCTTTAATGTTTTATAGCTCCCCATAATATGTTGGATAATCTTCAGAATCCTAAATACACTGTGCAAAGTCCTGCATCATCTGGGCCCACTTCACTGTCCAGCTTCCCCTGCAGTCACTTGGTGCCCCACCCCTTGGCTGGATGCCACTGTCCTGCAAATTCCCACTTGGCATTTAAAAATCCACCTCAGTTTTGCCTTGAGGCCTGGCCCTCTCAAGCACCCGTCCTGGTTCAAGTTAGAGCACCGTCCCTACTGGAGGGATACAGATCAGGCTTCCTTTCACAGGTCCTGCCCCAGCACTTGTGGTTTCATCCAGTCCTTGCATTGGCCTCGGATGATCTGAGGCAGGTATCAGCAGTGACAATTTTCAGCAGAAAATAGTTTCTGCCTTAAGTGAAATCTTTTCCTTTTAATTTTCTATTCCTGCTTGTTTCCAAACTTTTAGTAGTAATAATAATAGTAGTAATAAATAATAATAGCTTGCATTAGTATATTTCACAGGGCGAATTTTACAGGTTAAAGTCACTTGATACGGGTGTTTTTACACCAAAGAAATTTTCAAGCAGTTGCACCAAAATAACTGTATCAATTTTTATTGCTATTATCAAATATCTACAACCCCCACTTAATGCGTGAACCAGATGGTTTATTTATGGCAGTAATTTTCAACTTTGACTATCCACTGTCATCATGTGAGTCCCACCTACAGACATTCTGCTTTCATTGGTCCTGAGAGTTTTAAAAGTGTATCCCAGGTGATTCTGTTTCCACACTGTGGGGCTTCCGCAGAGAGTGAGCGCCCAGCCCTGACACACCTGAGTGCTGGCGGCATGCGCCATGGGGAGGGCACTTAGGCTGTTCTGATGCCTGTTCTTACTCGTGTGCCGATTTCTTTGCGTTTACAGTTTCAGCAGTGCACAAAGAAACCAAGCAGTTCTTCACTTTATATAATACCCTGGACGATAAAAAGGTTTATTTGGAAAAAGAGGTAAGAACCTTTATAAAAAGAAAATGGCTTAATCAGAAGATCAGCTAACAGTGCAGTTGACTCCAGATATTCAAATGAACTTGATGTCTGGGTTGGATGTGTTCTGTGTAAGCAGAAAGAGTGCCAATTTATGCCAGCTTCTGGGATACCAAGTCAGAAAATGCAAGATTCCTTGGGAGCTCACATTATCTGGGGGGGAGTGAGACCTGTTGACAGCTGTCCCAGAGTACTGTGTGAGAGATGCCATCATAAGAAAGACAGTGGGAGCACAGGAGCTGGTGAGACTAACTTGAGTTTTAAAGGAAGGGAGGAACCAGCTAAATGAAATGGGGATGGTGAGCTTATTACTTAGAGAAAATAGCTATTTAATCATCAATGGCAGACATAGGAATGAAATAAAAGGATTATAAAATTAAAAACAAGGGTGAAAAGAGTTGAGAAGGGCAACCCTCTCCTTACAGACTCTCTCACTCAGGTTAAATCCATTCATGATTCAGGGCTCCCCCAAGTTGGATGACAAATGATTGGAGCAGAGTGTACAGCTGTGTTTTATGAAAAAAAAAAAAGAGAAGAAGAACATTCCTAGTCCAGAATGGCAGTGCAGTGTGGTGGAGAGAGCACGGGCTTTGGCGTCAGACAGATTTGGGTTTTAGTATGGCCTGCTTTGTCTCACCTGTAAATTGGAGATGACACCTGATTGTGTTGGTGATGATTATGATGAAGTCAATGAGAAAAAGTTCATTGCACACGGTCAATTCTCAATACATATTATTCCTACCTACTCTGTCACCTAGAGTTTGACAGAATTTATTTTTTTTCATCATCACCTCACAACCTGCGTTAATTACCACTTTAATAAGAATAATATTATAGATGTATCATTTACTTGAACCCAAATTGAGGCATCTATAATTATTGTCACCTTTATTTCCTGCTGTCAGTCAAACCAGATAAACCTCTTCTAGGCACTCCTTGAAGAGGGGTTGAGTTTTATTTTTTTCGGTATCCTGGGCCTTACACAATGACAGGCACGTAACAGGCATTTGTTACATGTTTGATTAAATGAATGCATTTGGTGGGATTCGTATCAGACCTGGGAATAGCTCTACCCACACCCTGGCCCTGGGCTCTTCCTACCTGGCAAGGAGAAGATTTCCCAACCCTAACTCAGGGACAGGCCAGCTCCTTCTCAGAAGGGCTTGGACCCCATTGACCTTCCTTCATCAGCAATGTTTGAAGTTGTTGCATTTTTTAAAAAACTAGGAATATTGGAGTGTGGGTGTTGGAGGCTGGGCTTTTTAATTCTAAGCCATGGTAACACAGAACTTCACATTTGAATAAATTGGATATTTTAGTCTGAATGCATTTATGCCTGTGATATTTTAGCCTTAAAACTTCGCTTGGGAGTAATAGGGACAAGAAATATTTCTATATTGCAGACTCTGAACCTGAAGTTCAAATACAGTAATTACTTAGTCCTGAGCCCCCAAGTCAAGTAGTTGCATAGCCAGAAAGAGGACCTAGATTGCTGTACTCCATACTCAGAGCCCTTCCCAGGACTGCATCACGGGGGCAGACTGAGGGTCCTACTGTGGGGACTGAGGCAGTGTCCATGGGAATGGGGCCTTCAACAGTGTATCCCCTGGGAGGCTGCCAGAGCCAGCCAGCAGCTAGCTGCCCTGGCAAGAAGATTCTGTGGGAAGGGCTGGGATGGACACCGAGTCCTCACTTCCCACCCCAGCTGACTCCCCCTGAGGTGATATCCCTGAAGGTAAAGTGCAGCACTTGGCAAGGTAGGGGCTGTGGTGGCAGCTTGCCCACAGAGCCCTCATGTTAGCTTGGCATCTTCTCAGCTGGGGTCCAGGTCCCTTCAGGGAGCCCTCTTCCTACATCCCTGTGGGAATGCATTGCAGAAAGGGCGTCTTCTGTGAGTAGAGGGAGGTGGATTCCCTGAGGAAAACTATAAGACTAAGAACATGTTCTTTTTTTTCATATGTTATTAATACTTTAATCTTCATAAACAAGGTATGTGTTCCTTTCAGAAGCAGTGTCTGGAGACAAAGCAACCTTTCATTGATTGAGGTAGTACAGAAATCTTTCAGCCTTTTACTTAGTGTTGTGTTTTGTTTGTTTTATTATTTTGCTTCCTTAGATTAGCCTGCTGAACTCAATTCATGAGAACTTCTCACAGTAAGTACCGCCATTCCTCCCGCCTGTACATAGCTGGTCACCCTGCACTTCATGTTCCGTCCACCTTGTATCCCCATAGTCTGACTGAGAAAGTAAACACAAGACTTAATGTGAGTTATATGATTCTTACACTTTCACCCCCGCTACTAAGTACAAATGTATCTGTCCTTGAGTTCCTGCAAAAATATAATGATACTGGAGTGAATTTTAAAAACAAAGGAAGAGCTTAGGAAAAAAGTTCACTTTCAAATAAGTTGCCTATGCCTATCTACTGTAATGTCTTTGCATATTAGTTTTGCTTGGTAGGATCAGATTAATACAATTTGTTCTTGAGCACATAGAGCTGCTTTAAAATTTAAATAATGAAGTAATCTATATAATTTTTTAAAGATTTTTAAAATTTTGTGGTAGATTTTGTTTTTAAATTAATGTGTATCCTCTAAACTACTTTGGTTAGATAGGAATTTTTTTCTCCAAAATTGGATGGCAAGGCCCGCTTGGCCCCACATCCTACCAGCCTTCAAGCCTGTCCACTGGCCCATCTACCATCTGGGCAAGCCCAAGTTTTGCTCCCTGGATAGCAGGCTTCCTTTCTCTCTAGCACAAATCTCTGCTGTCCCCTGACCAGGGGCCCATTAAGACTGAGATTTTAATGAATTACAAGCCCTAGATTTTAAGCTTCTTTTCTAATTGAAAAAAAAAAAAAAAAAAAAGCAAACCCACAGCTCCCTGATAAGTTTCAGATTCAGTTAGTGACATACAACCTTGTGACATTTCTAAGAATGGTGCTTTCATTTTTCTTTCTTGATAATTGAGAGATCCTGCAGTTTGAGTGTTTTGTGAAGAGTTCTGCTCTGCCAGTGCATCCTTTGGAAGAATTCTCAATCTTGTGTGTGTGTGGTGTGCTCTGAGCCTCCTGGTGTCCTTCCTCTGCAAAGCCGGAGGTGAAGAGGAATGCTTTAGGACAGCAGGGAATCCACTCATTTAGCTGCTGCTTCTAGAAAAGGACCAGGTTTCCCACCCCTGGTTTTAGGAAATCTCAGAGTATATCTATCAGTCTTAAGCAGTGTCTTCTCCTGATACTCAGGTTTTTAAAAACCAAATGAAATCCATTTCTTAAGCAGTACATGTCATAATCCAGAGTAAATAACATTTTTGTTCATTTTAGTCACACTTGATTTTACTTTAGTAAAGAAAGTTGTAGGGAGAGTAGGGACAAAAAGAATGAATATGCAGTTATAAGACTGGACTAATTTTCATGTCTTCCTCAGAGGTTTAGAATCCTTAATTGCCTAGGGTCCCATGGGCCCCCGTGGTGCACTGTGCATTGCAAAGTCCCATTTGCCTCTTGGGACATAATCTGGGTACGGGGCTGACTCCCTGGCATCTCCCCCTTTCTTAGTCTGTGTACTGGTCATAACTTTTGCTGATTTTTCTTTCAGGGCCATGTCCTCCCCTGCCTCCCGGGACCAGTTTTTACGTCAGATGGAACAGATTGTAGAAGGAATTAAACAAAGTAGAATGAAGGTCAGATGGCTTCTTTTCTCTAATGTAGCCCGAGTTTCACAGTGGTGGGGGAAGGTCCTGGAAAAAATAGGTTGTTCTGGGAGTGAGGGCTCTCCATCCTGCAGACCCTCATTGCCGCAGAGCGGCTCCCGCTGTGCATCTGACTCTGCGGTGACAGTTCCTGCTGCCTGCACCTGGAGGTTTAAAAGCTACTGTTAGCAATTGCTTCCCGGTATTGAACACCTACTGTGTGCCAAGTACTGTGCTACTCCTCCTAAAGTGAGTGGTATTGAACCCATTTTACAGATGAGGAAGCCAGCTTTCACTAACAGGCTTCCTCTCTCACCTAGAATCACTTCCTCACTGGACCTTTGGTTCCTGACAGTCTGCCATGAGAGTTTCATTCTTTAGGATCCTGAGAGCATTCTAGTTTTCAGGAACCTCCTATAAAAAAGGTATATCATCGCTGAACTGAGTTCTGCTTAAGTGAGGAGATTGAACAAAGTCAAGGGAGAAAAGAGAGGCACTGGAAAGGGATATGGGAGTACCAGAGAGCTCTGCAGAGAACCTGAGGCAGCATGGGGTTTCCCTCCCTCCGTGGCTCTGCACGTGGGCCCTGTTTTGTCAGAAGTAGGGTGGGCTTGCTGCCTGCTTTAGCCGAGGGCAGATTCACAGTGGCAGTTTCCTACCACCATTCCTAGATGAATACTAACTAGTACCTCCAAATATCACTTGCTTGTGATCCTGTTTAAATAATGCATCACACCAGAGTGGTCCTCTGACAAGGCAGTAAACTCTTCGGGGACTTAGGGTATCCCCTCTTATGATCTTGGGGCAAAGTGCTCCAGTGAGTAATGCCAGAATGTAAACACATAAAAATAAGAATTGCCTGTAGGTCCTGTCATTGTAGGAAACCACTTACAGAAGACAAACATTCAAGCTGCCTGTAATCTCATCTCACAAGAGATGAGCTAAGGACAGAAGTGCTCCGTATCCCTTTCCCTGTAGAAAAATATCATTAATCTCACCGTTAATGACTTCAATAAAATGATGTCAAAGGAGGAAAAAATGTATCAGTAGTAATAAGCATGATTTCTCAGACTATTCAGCCACAAAAATGAGAGCAGGCGTAAGTCAGCGCTTGCCTGTACACATGCACTCACCCAGGGCAGGATAGGCTGTCTGCAGAGAGCGAATGAAGTTTGTTCTCAATGACCTGAGGTGTGAGGTTGGTGGAAAACAGAACCTGGCTGACCAAGGGCCTGTGACAATCCAGGTCGCAGTGTGGTAGTCCTTTCCACCCTGCCATTGCTCCTCCTCAGGAGCTGCTCTTGTTCCCAGTAAAAGAACGACAGGAATTCTCTGGGTTTTCTTCCTTTGGCTTCCCCTTCCTATTTACTGAAAGCTGCCTTCCTAGTGGGGAGGGGGGCCTGACCCCTTCATTCTCTCCACTCTCCTCCAGGCCTCCTGCTGTTGGCACCCCAGTGCTGGCCAGTGAGGGAAGTCGCTGCTGGGTCTCTGTCTCCCCACGAGATGGTGGACTCCAGACGGGTGATCGGGACCCAGGGCAGAGCTGGCTCTTTCTCAGGTCTGCATCCCCAGTGGCTAGCATAGTGCCTGACCCGTGGTGGGCTCTTAACTATTTGTTGAATGAGTGAATTCATTCAATAGAGTTTAAGATCAGTTCTCAAAGAGGGTTCCAGATAGGGTTTGAATATTGATTGGCACCCTGAGTGGAATCAGTCTGTCTGCTCTGCGCAACAGCACTCATTTGGATGGGTGTGTTTTGTTGGGTTTGTTTAACAGAAACAAACATAGCCCTCCCTGTAACAGTGCTGTAATGGGTCCTACTCCTGTAGATGTAGCAGCACGGTCTGTGTCCTCCTGAGCACAGATTCCTTCGACCTGGCGGGTTCAGGGTGTCATGTGATAGACCAACACATGTGATAGACTATCACTTTGGGTACAAGTGATAGAATGGATGTTTTATGTTCCATCTAAGTGTTTCTCAGTAGAGAGAGAGTCACATATTAGTAGGCATTTTGACCTTACTGAGAGGAGCTAGGGTCTTGGGATCTCTAGAATACTGTGGGCAAGTGCTTGGCACAAGCAGTCTGGAGTTCCTGACCTAGGGTGTGAAGAGGTGACAAGTAGGGAATAGGAATGGTCTGAGCGCGTAGGGGATGCTGAGAAGAGTGTGCAAATGAAACTGAGACTAAAGAGTCAGCTCTTGATTCTGAGACTGAGGGGGACTCTGACCACTCTCCTTATGCGTTCTAGGAGAAGAAAAGCTGTCTTCATTGAGCAGCCTATATGAATCAAATGATAGATCTTTCACTTAACATTTAATATCACATATTCCTCGTAACAAAACCCATGATCAAAGTGATATTGTCCTTACTTAGCTAAGGGACCTATCATTCAAAAAGGTTAAATGAGCTGTGAGGATACACAGTGAGTGGCACAGCTGGGATACAAACCTAGGCCTTTCTGGCCTCAAGCTCACACCCTTTCTAGGTTACCACACTAACTCCCATAGTCGGTCCTGGATAAATTCATAATGAATTCAAGTGCATTGTCTATCACTAGGACATAATCAGTCATGGCCAGATTTTTCTCTAAAGTACAGAACAGACAAGAGGCCTGCGGTAGAGCTGCCTTCTGTGCTAAATAAGAGGGAGGGACCTACCTGCCAGGTCCTAGCCAGGCCAACAGGAAAAGTATCTGTCAGCTTTGAGAGGTGGGGTCCAAGAAGGAGCAGCAGTGGGAGTTGTGACAGCTGGTAGGTCACCGTGGCAGGACAGGAGCTGGTGTTAGAGATCCTTGCAGGCAGCACCAGGGGCTCTGTCTGCAGGGAGGGGACTGTCTACTCTGGAAGACCTGGGCACAAGGCAGGTCACCAAACTCAAGACCTAGCACAGGTATGCAGCAGGTTATCTGTTCAGACCTGTGGAAAGAGGAGAGCATAGAGCCTTGGGACTCAGGAGCTGCAAACAGGTCAGGATTGGACCAGACAAATAAATTCCCGTGTGGGGTGGGCCATCCTTTGAACAATGTTGGGACAGGCCTTGGGGACACCAGGTTGCATTTCACCTATATGGTCAACAGAGGCCCGTGGTGCAGAAAGAGTGGAGAGAACTACTGAAGGAAGTCCCCCCAATTCACCTATAACTTGTGTTTACAAACTGTAAATTCCCGTCCAAGGCATAACTCAAAACTCATGGTCAGGCATCAGCAACGCCAGGGCAGAGCATCACTCGTTTCATTCAACAAGCTTTTGGGCACCTGCCACACATCAGGCACTGGGTCTGTGCCGTAACTCTTCCTGCCCTCATTTTCTGGCTGGCTGGCACTCTGGGTTTATCTTCTAGAAATACAGCACATAGCACCACCAGCTCTGCTCAAGGGTCCCTCCTCAGAGAGCCCTCCCTGACCTTCCAGTCTGAAGAGGCCGTACGTGTACCCACTCTCCCCTGGTACCTAACCTTGTTTCATTTTTTCATAGTACTAATCACCACTGGGAATTTTAATGTGTATCTGTTTGTTAGAGTACTTGCTTGGTGTCAGTTTCTCTAGAATGTACACTCTGTGGGAGCGGTGACCTTGTCCTGTTCACCACTACGTACAGGTACTCAGTAAGTGTTCAGTCAGTATTTCTCGAAAGAATAAGCTTTTAGGTACCTTAGAAAAGTCTGTTTAAATCAAAGTCTAGCCCCTATTTATGAAATCAAAATCCTGGAAACACTCTAAATTGCCTACCAGTAGAAAGATGGGTAAGTAAACAATGATCAGGAATATTGTGTTGTTTTTATAAATTATAATTGTAAGAAGTTTATAATAACAGAGATACTTATGTTAAATGAAAATCGAATATACAGTTTTATTATGTGATCACAACTGTTTAAATCAGGATTTCTCAACCTCAATACAACTAACATTTTGGGCCAGATAATTCATTGTTTTGGGGCTGCCCCATGCATTGTAGGATGTTCAGTAGCACCCCTGGCCTCTACCCGGTGATACCAGTAGAACCCCCTCCTCACAGTTACAGCAATCAAAACTATCTCCAGACATTGCCAAATATCCTCCAGGAGAGGATGGGGAATAGCCTCCAGCTGAGAATCTCCAGCCAGTGTATTGTGAAATTGTAATGACCAAAAAAAAAAGGAAACAGTTAGTGCCCAATGATAGAAGAATTGCTGAATAAATTATGCAGCCTCCATGTAATGTTATGCAAATAAATAAACCAACCTGAAAAGTTGTATGCAGAAGGAAAATACTAGAATAAATCCATGAAAATGTTGGTAAGATTGCCTTTTGGATGTTGCCACCAGCCCTTGTTCAGAACATGCCTTTTCATCAACATTTCCCAAAATGTTTGAACAGATGGAAAAGAAGAAGCAAGAGAACAAAATGAGAAGAGACCATTTGAACGACCAGTACTTGGAACTGTTAGAAAAACAGAGGCTATACTTTAAGACCGTGAAAGAGTTCAAAGAGGTAAGAGGAAGATTGGGCAGGGCTGTTAAGGCTAAAGTGAGATTTACATTCTCCTGAAGATGAGCCTTTAAAAACCAGAGCAATTTTGTGGTTTTCCCCTGGTTTGTGGAGGGAAATAGCGAAATGGCAGTGTGATCTGAGGAAAGTATGGCATCTGGGTAGTGGACGATCACATTTTTATGTGGCCCATATTGAGGCTCTAATTAAATGTCCTAAGAGACATGACATCATTTTCATTTTCTTAACACATAGTAAGTGCATTAAATTCACAAATAAAATGACACCATCAGCCTACATAGAGGCCACCTGGAAACAGTGTTTGTTATGGATTCTGATATAGAATCTTCCCTCCTGCCAATCTTAGGATGGGGAGGGACCCTGAGAAGCCCTGTGAAGATAGAGAACTTTGAAGAGTGACAGGCTTGGGTTCGAATCCTGCGTTTACCACTTACTGGCTATCTGCTTTGGGCAGTGACCTAATCCCTCCCAGCCCAAGTTTCCTCATTGGTGGGCTCCGTCGTGTCAGATGAGAAATACTAAACATCTACCAGCAGGTCTGGCACCTACTAACATCCAGCACTTAACTGAATTTTGTTTGTCCCCGTGTTTCCTCCCTGCATTTGGGCAGGGTTACTCTTCATTGTTCTCTGCCTTTTTCTTAAGAGATTTTCCAAAAAGAAGAGTTTATTTTGTGACTTGCTAAGGTCTCAGCAGCCTTATTTTCAGGAATTCCTTCCCCCTTCCTAACCTAAATATATGTGATTTTGCCGAGTTTAGAGGCTGCTGAAAATACAGAAGAATTAACTGTAGGTGGTTGGATCGTGGAGTTTGGTCTGCAGAATAAGAGTAATCTTTCCATGCCCATAATTTTGTTCTTATTTATTTTTTAAGACTTTTCTCCCTTCCCCATCATTCCTCTCTCCTCTACTTTTCCTTTCCTTTTTTGTGATTGAACTCGTGGGAGCCACAATCCATGAGAATTTTGGAAACTCATCCTTTCCAGTGTTCTTCCAGCTCCTGCTGTAGCCCTGGACAGATACCAGGTTGTAAAACAGACCTGGTCCCTCTCCTCAAGGAGCTTACATTGTGGTGGGGGAGACAGATGAGAAGCTAAGAACAGGTCATGACAAATAAGTAATAACACTTCCAAACTGTGCCATGTGAGGGGACTAATTTAGGTGGCGCAGTCAGGGAAGGCCTCTCTAGGGTGAGCAGACTAGCAATGGCGAGCAAGATTACTTCATCCAGGGCAGCATGTGGGATGGCCCTGCAGCTGGGCAGCACAGGGGAGGGAGCAGGCCAGGTGCTCCAGTCTAGGAACCCTTGTGGCTGGCAGAGGTTGGAGTTCCAGAAGGCCAGTGAGTGAGCTGGCAGGAAACAAATAGGAACCCGCTGGTCCCCTCGGAGCTCACTCTTCCCTTTAATCCACATAACTCACAAAGAGAAAAGGCCCAGAAGAGAATTACATTTCACATGCTTCTTGGACATGCCAGCACTCCCTTTTGACTATATAGAAACAAAAAGCAAATAAGTTGAGGAAGATTAAGTGTAAGCTGTCAAAGTCAAAGCAAATAAAAACGAAATGGAAAAAGCTCATTCTTGCGCTGCAGGCTCTCAGGTGAGGGCTTAGGATGAATTTGAAGGAAACAGCCCCTTCAGATGTGTTAAGCCTGGAGGGTCCCATGTTCCCACCTGCACGGCACAGTGTCTCGCAGAGACTGAGGTGCTTCGTTCAGAGCTGGCTAGGACCCCCAGACAGATGCTGGCCCATGCCTAAGTTTTCTTCAACCCAAAGCAAGTTAAAGAAAAATGGGGGTGGGAAGAATGCAATATGTTCTTATGTATTTCATTTAAATGCATTTTACCTTCAAAAAAACTAGCATGTCATCTCACTCTTTGATGGTAAAATCGCCTTTGTCTTATAATGGTGCTGGTGGGTAGTCCTTTCTTTTTTAAACATTTTACTCAGCAAAAATTTTAAATTGGCAGCCACGTGTCAGTGTTCCAAAATCTTAAACTTTCTCCCACCAGCTCCTCTGAGGGACTTTGGGGTGGGCGACCACAGGTATTGAGGAGGAGGTGGCAATGGGGGCTTGCTCCGCCCCAGTCTCCACCCCATGCCTTCAGCCATGCTAATTCTGCTGTTTTTCTGTTTTTCATATTGCAGTTTCAGGTAAGATCTTATTTGTGGCAGAAAAACAGTTGAAAAAGCTGTACTTTCATCCCAGCTTTCTTCCAGAATCCTCTCTGTTCTGCCTTCTTTGCTAGAACCCCCCTTAAGCTGCCCCTGTTGGTCTTATACTCCTGTATTCTGAATTCTCATTGCATTGTGGCACCTGGCTCATGTACTAGGCAGTAATTTATTCTTTATGCAAAGCACAGTGTTATATTTTTTGTTTTTTTTTTGGAGAGATGTGGTCTCACTATGTTGCTCAGGGGCTGGTCTCAGACTCCTGGCCTCAAGTGATCCTCCTGCTTCAGCCTCCCCAAAGTGCTAGGATTACAGGCGTGAACCACCATGCCCAGTGAAAGCATAATGTTGTCCAGAACATGGTCTTTTGCCCCCTTAATAGTTGCCTTTAGGGGGCTTGGTTTACTCAACATTAATTGGTCACCAAATCATGCCCTCATCCTGACTCCTAGCCTCTTCTGATATCAAAACCTTTTGATTAGAGACATTGGCTTTTCTCTAAAACCTTAATGACTTGTTCTAGTAGATGTTTAATGACAAGTTTGCCAGGAAACAACACACTCTGAAATCACCTTAATCACAGTAATTGTGTCTGTAAACCACAGTTTCTTAAAAGGTCATAAAACTAAGATTTAAATTCTAGCATAGCACTGATGAATGCAAATCCTACATTTTTATGAAGCTGGCTTTGAGCACATAATTTTGAGCAAACAGAGCTCACTGGTTTGGTACATGGTGGGCCTGGATATAGCCTGAAAAGGAAGGAGACAGAGGCAATGAAACATTTTCCCTTTTTTTCTAGAAAGAAATACCTAAAGGGCTTCTTTTGTATTTGCTTTGAAGAGACAGTATCATCCTGTAGTCTCCCAAAAGGCTTCCAGTAGATTGCATGAAATTTAATCAGTGCTCACCCAGTGACAGTATAGGATATCTTTACTGAAAGATTTAAACATCATTTCAGTGTGTGTGATGCACGGAATTACCCATGGTGGGGACTTTTTGTGGCAGGAGTGTTTTCATGCTTCTGAGTTGCTTTTGCCTCATTTAAAAGGTGAGTAGGGTGACAGTTGAACTAATTTATATATTTTACATTTGCATTATAGAAATCTTCAAAAATATACAAAAGTAGAGAGTAGTATAACAATATAATGTGTAACTGTCTGCCTGTTCTTCTTCCATCTTTTTCTCTCTCCGCTTTTTCTTTAAGCTAGAGATCTTTTTCCCCAGGCGAATCTTAGTAATTCATTTTAAAAAGGAAAACTTTCATCTTTTCTAATAGAACAAATATAACCAAACATCACCTTATTTCTTTTCCCACTCCCCCCCCAAAAATCAACTGCCTCCCCCTCCAAAAAAATGTGCTCAAACGGTGTCAGAGCACCTTGCTTCTGACAGTCTTACAGAAGAATTCATCCTTACCCCCAGCCCAAGCACCCAGCTATTCCCAGCTCTCCAAGTGGAAGATAAGTCTAAGCCCTACAAATGCACCAGCACTCACTAAGACCCAGATCATTGCAGTCATGCTGCCACAGCACTGCCAAACGGAGCAGAGGGCTTCCAGAGAGCTGGGAGCACCTGAACCCAGCCCAGGGAGGTGGAAAAATTGACTTTGGGGGTCTTGGATGCAAAGGGTTTGGGGCAAAAAAAGTTTTTCTCCCACAATGAATGTGTCTCCAGGAAAGCACAGCTACTGCAGGCCTGACCACTGCTAAGCCTGGGCCCTGTGAGCTCTACCTCTCTGGGCCCTTCCCATTACCACTTTAACCTCCTAGTGTAAAAGTAGGGCTCCCCGTGACCAGCTCAGGGAAGGGGGTTGGGGATTGTTGGAGTTCTGCTAGCAGATAGAGGGGTCCTGAGCTATCAAAACCAGTAGAAATGAGGGCAGAAGGGTGCCCAGTGAGCAGCTTTTGAAGATGACCAAAGAATGGAACATAAAATGTTTCAGTGGTGACTTGTGCACTGGACATTAGATTCCATAGGCAGGGGATGGTGCCAGTGACCTCCCTCAGTGATATCCCTCAGCACACGCAGCCCTTGCTTTCATACAACTCGTTTTTAAGGAAAAGGAAGTGTCCCTTGATGAATATCTCTCATCCTATTTTCTGTGATTTCTTTTCTTAAAACTAGGACTATTCCTAGCCTTCACTGTTGTTAGAACTTCTCTGTGTTTGCCTGCTGTGTAAACTAAGGTTGCCTTTTATGACTCCTTAGACTGCTGTCTCCAGGCCCCTTTCCCCCTTTCTCAGTGTAGTAGGGCAACACTGGCAGATAAGAGTGCTTTCTACTTCGGTGCCCTTGAAGATTTTAGAGACTTTATAAAGTCTTTGGAATGACAATACCTAATCCTTTCATCCTATTCTCAGGTGACAACCCAGAAACAACATCATTATAGCTGTTTTGGTTTTAAAGGTCAATAGGTCACCAGGACGTTGCACCATGCTGGTGACAGTGTGCTAAAAGACTGGTTTAGTTGTCTGAAGGTGTCTCCCATGGGCCTTGGGGGAAGGGTGGGCTTCACATGGGTGCTAATGTAGTCACCACCTCTCTGTACACTCACTCTCTCTGCTTCCCTCCAGGAGGGCCGCAAGAATGAGATGCTGTTGTCCAAGGTGAAAGCCAAGGCCTCCTGAACATCCGCAGCCGTCGTTGTATGTCACTGATTCTTGTTTTTTAAATACCATATATCTACTACAAGATCATGAAATGGTTCTGAAAGCGACAGTAGAGAGATGCAGGTGTAATGATTTCCGCACCCTGGATGTTTTCTTTCTCTTTGCTTCCATTTCATCTCTGTGTTGGCTGCTGTTGATGGAATCAGATGGTGTAAACACTGGCTTGGATAACACCCATCATCTCTGAAGAAACATGGGCAGAACTTGTTCTCTGTGTTGATTCAACTTTCATTTCTCCAGTAACATTGCACTTATGAGGTACCTGTACCTGTATGGATGCTGAATAAAAAAAAATTCATTTGTTTAGCAAGTATTAATTGAGCAACCACTGAGGAGTGAGCACGCAGGGAGAGCCAGAGAAGTAGAAAACAGTTCCTACCCCACAGGCATCCAGCAGGTGGCCCGAGAGCAGATGTGGCCTGCTGGACCCCAGAGCTTGGCCATCTGAGACTTTTTGCAGTGAACAGAAGGCTTTTAGCTGAATGATCAGCCCGTGTGAGTGTGAGTCCCTTGGGCCCTTCACCTGCTCATGCTACCTTTTGTTCCTGGCTCTTCCAGGTGCCGGCCAGCAGGCTTGGATGGCAGAGTGTCTAGAATGAAAGCTCAGTGTTGTTGGTTTAATCCTATTATGTCACTCAAGTTTATTTCACAAAAAAAAAAAAAAAATTGAAAATAGGGCCTATATTGAGGATGCTTCAATAAAAATTACACCTTCCCTTGCCGCAATTGTCATTCAAGTCACAGGCAACACGTGGATGGGCCTGTGTGTCCCCCTCACTGAAGGCACATCCCATATGCCTGCGCTGTAGACAGGCCCCGTCTGAACAAGGAGGGAGATGCACACTGTTCACTGCACTCAGGGCAGCAGAGTGAAGACAATGAGCAGGTCCCACAGGGGGTCAGGAGGAAGAGGAGTGGGGTTTTCAGAGATCCAGGGAGGCTTCATGGAGGAGGTAGCATTTGCGTTAAGTCGGAAGGGGGAAATAGGATGTTAATAGGCAGAGATAGGCAGGAAGGCCATTTTAGTTGAAGATCACTATGATTAAAAACTCAAGAGGGTGCGGAGGATACAGAGTATTCATGCTGGGAGAGGAAGGGACAAGCCAGTCTCTGCACGAGGCTCTAGAGACCAGTCTGGAAAGATGGGCTGGGGCCAGACTTTGGGGTCTTGAAGGGTAGCCGAGGGGTTAACTTTATCCCTGGAAATGAGCAGTGCAAAACACAGAGGTTTTCCTGCGCTGGCCCTCAGGAGTCCAGTTCAGTCATGTGTAGTAAACCCCAGCAGGAGGCTTGTGCTTCAGTCTGCATAAACCTTGCACACGGACCAGTCAGCAGGTTTGGACCGTAAAACATAAAAGCCTTAAATGTGTCAGGCAAATGAGGCATTCAGCACAGGCACAGAAATATTGTGTTAATTTTTAGTTCCCTTATGCATGGCTAATGTATACAGATTTAAAAATAATAATAATAATAATGGATTAATGACAGCCACTGGTTTCTGTGTCAGGGCCAGCAAGGCCTGCGTGAGCCAGGTGGAAGCAGCAGTGTCCAAAATGGCACTGCCACGTGCCAGAGCTTCCTGGGCCATGTGCAGCTCCACCTTGGCTGGTCCCTGGGCCAGGGTCCTGTGGGGGTTTTGAAAGGGCTCGGTAAAGTTGAAGCAAGTAATTGCAAAAGAACAGCTGGCGCTTTGAGAGCAGGGGAAGGAGGCAGCAGTTTGAAATGATTTCAGGTTCAGAGACTCATCTCCTTTACCTTGATAGATGCTCCTAGCCCCAGCCCTGGCTGACTGAACTCTGTGAGCAGTTAGACTGTTTGTCCACAGGTGGTGGGGAGGCAGGAGCGGGTGGCATTCTGAGGTTACTGGAGTCCACCTCTCTGCGTTGGTGGGGAAAGTATGGCATGACTAATCCGAAGCAACCAATAATTCTGTTTGAAAGTAGAGACATATATTTTGGGCTGTGTTTCTCAAGGGTTTCATTTGGCTTGGTTTTGGTGTAGAAGTGCCTGTAGATATCTTTTCCCTTTTTTTAATCCACAAGGCCTACTACAGACATAAAATAAATGTTTTTGTTGCATGAACACACTTTGAATTAGACTGCGGAAGCCAGTCTTAGGAATTGCTCATTTTCAGCAGACAATCTGCAGCGTGAATGGTGCCTTATAAGTAATTAGGACATTATGTGAGTTTTACAGTCACGCTTTACAGGAGATGCCCCAAGTCCCTTGATCCTTTCAGAAGCCACCTGGGAAGGAGAAGGGGGTCCTCCCAGGGCCACGGCCAGAGTTAAAGGGAAGAGGGAGAACATCCTTAAGTTACTTTTTTAAAACATGTGCTTCAAAAGGAACCAGGTTTCCCCAGGAAGCAGAGAGTTCTTCCTGCTCAGTCAGCGCAGAGCTTGCTAGCAGGCAGGCTGCCACGGCTGGCTGCCGGTGCCCTGGATTCTCAGCCAGCCTCTGGGTCAGGGGCTCCTCTCCTGCCCACATGCTTCCCAAGAGTACACGGGGCTGCCCTGCTTTAAACCAGAATCAGCTGCTGTGAGCAGGTAAAGACAAGATGATCACGAGGTGCCTGGGGAAACAGGACGTTTTTTTGTATTCTCCTTGGCCTGTGGTCAGTCTCTCCTGGATAAACTGCTGGAGAGAGGTGCAGAGTATTAGAAAACATTTGCCAAAGTCACACACGAGCTTGTGTTTTAACAGAGGGCAAATTCCAAGTTTTTCAGCCATAGCTCTTCTCAGAGTCTGAAGTTCAGAGTTTCATCTGGGTTCTGGTTTGTAGCTCGTATTTTGAGGATAGCCAAGTCCTGCCACACAGGGTCTACTGAGCCTGGTGGCACAACCAGAAGGCAGAGGGCAGGTACAGGTCGGAGGTCTCTCCCCTGCCTGACAACACTGTAGCCTTGGGACCTCCTGCAACCTGAGCAGAGGATGGGAAAGGCGTTCAGGCAGCCCTCTTACTACCTCACAAAGTGCCAATCCCGTGACCTTGGGGTTGTGACACTGACAGGCCCTGATCATGTCTATAGTGACCAAAGCAGACCTGCCTGAAAGGACAGTTTGGACAGTGAGCAGTGGTCACAACTTGTGCCCTCTGCATGTCTGATGCTTTGGATGCTCTTCTCTGGCCCACTCTGCAGGGGACTGAAGATCGATTTGAGGGAACTCACTATTCTAGCAGTGTTAACAGTGACTTTGGCTGAGTTGAGTCCCCTGTTTTGAAATCCAGGTAGTTGGCTGGAAACATGCTTTGAGGAAGAACACTTTAAGGAAGTGCTATGGTTTACTCATAGCCAGTACTGGCTTCAGACTAGTTCAGTGAAGAGCCCAATAGGATGGGGTGCCATGATCAGTTCATTATCTGGCTGGGCATTGCCAGGGGAAGTGCCTTGTTTGATCCCCCACACCTTCTCTTGGTCCTTTTCACCACACGTGGCAATGGGCTGAAAATGCTCTGTAAAAAATGATGCTGCAGTAGTCTCTCCTCACAATAAATATGTTGTGTAAAAATATCAGGGGGTTTACTACCTGGTCTGCGGCATACTTAACACGGGGAATGCTGCGGACGCTCCACGCCAGCCTTACGTCAGTTCCCCAAATGCACCAAGCTCACACCTGCCTGTGGCCATGGCCCTGCTGTCCCCTCTGCCTAGACCGCTGTCCCCTCCAAGGTCGTAGGCAGTGGCTTTCCTGACCACCTAATACACATACAAACCCATTTAACTCAGCCCCCAGCCCTGATCACACTGTGCCCTTCCCTGCTGTTTGTCTTGATGGCACATGTCACTGTGCAAATGTCTGTTGCCTGCCCTCCCTTCCGGAATGAAAGAGGAACAAAAGTGGGAGCCTTGCCTGCCTTACATGCCAGTCTCCCCACATCTAGCTCAAGGTAGATGATCAGGAAATTCTGGTCAAATAAAATGGCTTCTCCAAATTCCAACTTTGCATCTCTGTGTTAGCGTAGTTTGGATTTAACCCTTCCTCTAATTTATGCTTAGTTTGAGAACAGGTAGACAGTTGTATTTATCAACTTTAGAAGATCTCTCTTAGAGTCTTTGTTATGCTCTAACCTTAAAGGATAGGATGAAAAAAGCTGTCAGAGGTTTCAAACCTTTCAAAGGAATTACCTTTTACAGATTTTTTTTCTCCCCATGAAAGGGGGAAAAAACAGAAAAGGGACCACACAAATGTCAGAGATAAGGTATGTTTTGGCTCAAAATGTGTCATGAATCTAAAGGTAACTTGGCTGGTAGAAATGTCTCAGTCACATGAAAGTAAGAAGTGGGACAATTCTGCAAGGCTGTGGGAGCAGTGCTCAGATACGGTGTTGGCAGAAGTGTGAATTGTACAACTATGTGGAGGACAGTAGTACAGTGTCTATCAAAAGTGCAAAGGCATAAACCTTTTGAACCAGCAATGCTACTTCTAAGAATTTTTCCTATGTTTAAGAATTTTTATTGAAACATTGTAATAACAAAAGTTGGAAAGTACCACCAATATGGAGAAATGGTTAAATACGGCCAGTCCATACAATGCAATATTTTGCAGAAATTTAAAAGAAAGGAGCTGCTGTGTGTGTACTGCCATGGAGTGATCTCCAAGATGCATGGTTAAGTGGGGGAAAGAGGCTCATGGTATACCAGTGCTTGGAATGGAGGAAAATGTGTCTGTAGATGTGTATGTACGTATACACACATGTCTATCACATATGTCTGCTTGCGTATGCCTAGGATGGCTCTGGAGGATACCCAGCAACCTGGCAGTCTCGGTTGCCTCTGGGAAGAGGGGTGGGAATTACTTTTCAATATACACCTTTTGTACCTTTTGAATTTTGTACCATGTACATGTATTATCTATTCAAAAATAAATAGTTTTTAAAATTTTAATTTGGTTTACTTTTCTAAAAAAAAAAAAAAGAACCAAATGGAAGAAGATTACTAGTTCAGTAAATCTGCTTTCACAAGGAAAATAGAGCCCTTGAGTCAAAAATAAACTCTCCCTCTTTGGGGTCTTGGGGGCACTGGGCCATTTAAAAGGGGCTGCCTCTTCTGGTGGAACAGTGGTGGGGCGATGGAGCACTGAGGCTGGTTCTGCCCCTGTTGTGCTAGGCTGGTGGGGACAGGGACAGGGGAACGGACTGTGGAGTGGCTACGCCCTCAGGCGGACGGGGGCCACTGCAGGGCTGCCTTCATCTTGTGAGACTCACACTGCAACCCTGGTTCCTCTGACTTCGGGGCACATATGAAAGACGAGGATGATACCTTTGAGCCGTGGTCCAAGGCGAGCTGTTGACATCCTGAAGCCATGCTCTTCTGTGGAAACCTGCCGTGGGGAATCCTTACCCACCACACAACTTTGATTTTGTCCATGTGTCCAGCCCCAGGAGAAGAATCATCACAGCTGTGCTAACAGTCGTGGAATCTTATTTCTGTTTGCTAAGAGTTGGTCTACAGGGTAGTTGTGTAACTCAGTTATGGCCAGGAGGGGAAGACTGCTGAGGGGTCCAGGAAAGACTTTCCTGCTGTTCGGCAGTGAGAGATGCGTTAGGACAACTTCTGCCTCCCCTTCCTGTTTTTGCAGGTTGTCAAGGAACGACAGGTTTGAGCAACTTCTGCCATCTTGAGGCCATGAGAGGAGACATCTGAACCAAGCTGGGGACCACTTGCCTCCATTTTCTTGTTCCATAAGAAAAATAAATCCCTGTTAACTTGTGCATTCTAGCCAACAAATATTTGAGTTTCTATTATGTGTCAGGCCCTGGGAATACAGCAGTGAACAAACAGACAAAAGAACCTGCATTCCTAGAGTTACTCTCTAAGTAGGGGAAAACATGCAAACAAGATAAGTACATAAATTTTATAAGTTGCTTCAATTTGCTGCTTAAAGCAAGGAAGAAGTATCAGGAGTGTCTGGTTTGGTGGTGGTTGCTATTTTATATTGCGAAGTCAGGCAAGGCCTCACTGATTAGTGAGGGAGTGAGTCACATAGATATCTATGTGAAGAAAATTCCAGGCAGGGGGAATAGCAAGTGTAGAGGCCCTGAGGTAGGAGCGTACCCAGAAGCTGAGTTTGCAGAACATTAAGAGGGTGCTATGTGGGAAGCCTTTGGTGGATTTTGAGAAGAAAAGCTACATGATCTGATTTCCACTTAATAGGGATCCCCCTGGAGGCTGTGCTGATGACAGACTGCAGGGAGGCCAGTTAAGAAACCACTGTAAATAATCCAGATGAAAATATAACTGAAACAAAAGTGTCATGGGACAATACCTACCCTTTCAATACTACGCTACTCTGATTTTTTTTGTTGTTGTTCTTCTTAACTGTTTAAAAATGCTGAGCACTGAATTATTGGTTTCCATTCTCCATTCACCTATAGTGGACACCTTTGTCATGACCAGTGGAATGTTCTTCCCCACCCCCTGACTTGGGGCTTTTGCTTGTCCTACAGGTTGTTAGCAGACTTGACACAAGTTTTGAAAAATGTGTTTGTGTGGTTGGGTTTGCACTCTTGCCCATCTCTCTTGAGAATATACTCTGTTCACGTATGGAGCAGACCTAGACCCAGCCTGCAGCCTGAAGCCAAGCCCAGAAGAGCCCATCCTAGGCCAGTGAAATCCCAGTCAATTCATAGCCATATGAGCAAGAAATAAAGGTTTGTTGCTACATACCACTGAAACTTTGTAGTGATTGCATACAATTATTGCTAACGTAGCTGACTGACACAACCACTGACTTGATTTTATGATAGATTGTGACCTGGAGTTTAAAAGACACCTCTCTACACCTCCCAGCATTAGTGTGAAGGGGCCCAAAGAGTAGGCTTTTGGGGAATGGAACCCACATGTGTTCACAGAGCACAGCAATCATGATAAGAATCCAAATTCCCTTCGTATATGCCAGAAGAAACATGGAAGCCATGTTAAAGGGGAGAAAAGTAGCACATTTTATATGTTATACATGACCAATTTTATAAAATAAAACTATTAGGTTATCCACATCCATCCTATAGGCCTGGAACTCTGTGGGATTGGATTCTGACCCTAAGACATCTTAGTGACACCTTAGTAAATAAATCAGACAGAGACAAGGTGAATTCCTCTTACAGCTTCCCAAGTCCATCTTAGTCATGTTCTACAGCAAAGGGATTGGAAGCAGAACAGAGACACCAAGCAAGGATGTTCCTTGAATGTTAATTGCAGATCAGATTTTTTTGTATAACGTGTATCAGTATACTCTGATCACACTTCCATTTTGTATACTCTGAATTAAAAGGAATCACAAGTACATCCTTGCGTAAAGTCAATCAAGTGATCTGTTTCAGAAATTCAGCATTTCATAATTATAGTGAGCAGTCAGGGAAGGCCTTACTAACTGAAGAAAAGGTTCAAGTCTGAAAAATCTAGGTTGTGAGTAAAAAAATAAAATAAAAGGACTCTAAACATAGCTGTTGCCTGGGATGCTTCCATAACAACACTACATTAAGTCAAAGCCCAGGCCAAATAATAATAAAAGCATCCTATCCCACAGCAAGAGTAAACCAAAAAATTGCATAGGCGTCCACCCAATCATACCTAGACTCTCTTCCTCTAAGCTTTCCTCCTGGAATCCAACTAGAATAATGCAAGAGGATCTACTATCAGGTGCAGCCTGCAAAGGCACACACAGGTGTCGTGCTGTAAAACAAACCAAAGTTGAAACATGGAATCGAGTCAGATTTCTGTTGGGTTCCCTTCATCTTTCTCATGTTTGAATACAGGCAGACTTGAGTCCAAATACCTCACTGTTGTGTACGCACTATATAACTGTATGCAGGCTATTTACCTTCTTGGAATGTAGTTAAATGAGGACTATACTTACCTTGAAGAATGGATGTAGGAGTAAAGGATCATTTGTCTATAAAACTTAGTCCAACAGTTGCACGCTCAAGAAATAGTACTCTTTTCTTTTTTTTTTTTTTTTTTGAGACACTCTGTTGCCCAGGCTAGAGGGCCGTGGCGTCAGCCTAGCTCACAGCAACCTCAAACTCCTGGGATCAAGCAATCCTCCTGTCTCAGCCTCCCAAGTAGCTGGGACTACAGGCATGTGCCATCATGCCCGGCTAATTTTTTCTGTATATATTTTTAGTTGTCCATATAATTTCTTTCTATTTTTTGTAGAGACGGGGCGGTCTCGCTCTTGCTCAGGCTGGTCTCGAACTCCTGACCTCGAGCGATCCACCCTCCTCGGCCTCCCAGAGTGCTAGGATTACAGGCGTGAGCCATCGCACCTGGCCAAGAAATAGTACTCTTAAAGTGTATTCCTCAATGTGTGTTTCGTGAAGGGAGAGGCAGGGGAGATTATTAACACCCCCTATCGTCTTTCAGCCAAGAAGGGAAAAACCCCAGCAGACCCAAGCTTGAGCTCTAGCCCTTCAAAGACAACAACGATGGAAGACTGAGAACACCATTTCATTGGTAACTGTGTAACTATCTGCTTTTTACTTCCCTGCCTTAATTTACAGAATTTAAGGTGGCTTGCAGGAAATAAGCAAAATTAGACAATAAAATATAAATATTATAGAACATAAAGCACTAAGATAGGGAATACCTAAGAGCTGGAATTATAAACTGGCTAGAAACATTATACACAAATAAGTAGGCTACCAGATCCTACATAAATTCCAAAGTTAAGCCAGAAATTTGATTCCATGCTTCTTCCTGATCAAAATGAAAATGGAAACAGTCAATAATTCTCATTATCATGAAAAGAAAACATGCTTTCACAAAGAGTTTATAGGATGACTTTAACTGACTACATCCTCATATGAAATCCATTGATGGGTTTCATACGAATGTTTCTTGTAGTATCTTCCAATGAAAAAGAACAAAATTTCAAAACACAACTCCAAAGTGGCTGTCCAGTTACCTTTGTGATGTCCCAACATCCAGCAATTTGGTTGGACCACATATTCTTCCCAGAATCCCTCTTCTTAACAGGGCTGAGACCTATGAAAGCTGAGGCTGTGGATGGGTTGAAGTTATACTAGTTCTTAATCCCTTATCCACAATTGCAAAAATACAAAAAGTTCAGAAAACAAAGGTTTTTAACTCATTTGACAACAAAATTGATATGACCCAAATGACCTGCAGTGATGTAGGCTATGTTTAGTTCCTTTCTCACAATGTAAATATGCATACATTTTACTGCAGACGTATTCAGGTGTTGATGTTGATTGCAGGCTGCTGCTCCAGACCCAGACCCAGCCACGGGTATTCCCTAATTTATAGATTATACCGTATTGCCCTTCTAAAACCTAAAAAAGGGTCTGGGTTCTGAAACTCATCCAGTCCCACATATTTTGGAAAAGGCACTGTGGATCTATAATTCTCTGATAAACCCCACAGTATAGGTATTTTATAGTGTAAGTGTAAAGAATGTCTATATAACTTAGACATCAAATGAGCCAGTGGTGGAGTAGACTTTTTTGTGCAAATTAAAATGCCTAATCAATATAGGCAGCTAGGCCACCTCCAAAATCGGGTAGATATGACCAAGGTAGATATAAATTCCTATATACCTGGGTCACATTTAATATTTTCTGGAAGACCAAGAGCCACTGTAGAAGTTTTAGGGGGGTTGTTGGTGTTTTAAGGCCTACAATAGGCATCATTTTTCCATCTCAGTGTCATATACACGTGTCTGCACCATAAATAAGAACGATTCTGAGCCTAGAAACGAATGGCTCAAAAGTAGTTTTATTACACATACAAGTCAGTATGGTGATGTAATGAGAAAAATTTTTCACAGCTGCTCTCCCAAGTGGTTAAAAAAAGCAGAGAAAAAACTTCACAGGGGTTCTCAACGCTGGCTACGTATTGGAATCACATGGCAAATTTTAGGAAGCACAGCCGCCTTGGTTGCACTCCCAGGGATGCCAGTTTAATTGGTCTAAAGAGCAACCTCAGTATCCAGAAGCATCTCTCACTGATTTTATAAAAATCATCTAGGGAACTTAATATGTAGATTATCAGACCTCCTCTTTGAGAGTCTGATTCAGTAGCTATGGGTTGCACTGAACACTTTTTTAACAGAACTTCAGGTGACTCTCATCTCACAAATTGGGATACACTGCCACCTTGAGGAAGCGTAAGAGGCTAGGGAAGACAGGAGTTGGTGGATAAAGGGTGTGGGGAGGGCTCTTTCGCAAAGGAGACAGTCTCCTGAGTGGGCCACAAAACAGACCACTGGAGCCCTGTGCTGACAGACCCTCTCTGAGGAATATGGTACTGGCAAAGGAAAAGCAAATGCAGCTTCAACTCTTGTGTCAATTCTAACCAGCAGCAACTGCCTGAAGTGCTGTCCTGAAAAGGATTCTGAGTCAGACTCCTGCTCAGTGGGGAGACTGTGCTGTGATCGAATAGTAATGTCTGCCGTGTACACGGGAACGAGGTGTAGTCACACGCTTGCCTCACATACGCTGTTTTCTTGAGAGCCTTTGGCACAGCTGCTTCCACAGTCCAGGCCCAATGGTCTGGGTCTCAAAACATCACTGGGACTCAGCTGTGGAGGGAGGGGTCCTAGAACACTGCTGAAGGAGAGAAATACGGGTTCCCTCCCTCCTCTCAACTCTACCATGTGTCTTGCCAACCCCTGTGTCTATTGCTGCTTGGTAAAGAGGCTCTTGAAGGCATTGCTGTAGTTCTTGTTAAAAGCTGTGTAAATCAGGGGGTTGAAGAAAGAGTTGGAGTAGCCAAGCCACAGGAATATGCTTTTCCAGATGGGGGGCAGGCTGCAGGCACAGAGGGGGCTGATGAGCTCCTCCAGGAAGAAGGGGATCCAGCACAGCACAAACACGCCGATCAGAATCCCCACCATCACGGCCGCGCGCTTCTCCTTCTGCTCCCGCCACGAGTCTCTGCACCCCTGAAAGGCCACCGTTGTTCGGCAACGTGCTGTGAACACCATCTCAGCCTCATGAGGTGCTTCCTTCGCCTTGCAAGAAAGAAAATGTGGAATTAAAAAGTAGAACAGAACAACCAGGAAAAATAAATTGAAAAATCAACAACTCTTCTTAGATCAGTCAGAGAAGTGAGGTCACAGGGCTAAATGCTGCTCCAAAAATAGGAAAGAGGGTGAGTACAGAGAATCACAGCTTGCCAGAGCAGAAACCTCTGCAGGAGCCGGTGCTGGGGCAAGAAAACGTAAACTGTAACTGACAAATTGCTGAAGGCTCAGTGTGGACAGGCACTGGGAGCTGCATGTCACGTTTCCCCTCCAGAAGAGATAATATCGACCAATTCCACATCCTAATAGAGCATCATCAAGTCACCAAAGGAAGTCTGAGAGAGAAAACGTGGCATTCTGAAATCACCCCATGAATATTTAGCAGTCCCTTGTTGGGAGAGGAAAATATCAGAGCACGAGAGGAAGCGGAAGGTGATTTTGTTGTTGCTTTCCTCCCACTGAGCTCATTAATGGGCACTTTTCCAGCCATTTCTCTGCTGACCTAAGTGACCTCCCAGGCACTTGAGTTCCTCCATTGAAATCCCAAATCCTCATTAAGCTGTTGAAGTAAAGAAACGGATGGGGTAAGTTCAGCTCAAAGAGATCCTGGGGGAAGAGAAACAGAAAAGGAAAGTCTACTGATTAAACAGGTTCATTGAAAACACTGAGCAGGACCCACCTGCGTTGCATCAAGACGACTGTTTACTAGAAGCCCCGTGTTCACAGCTTTTCCGCCTGAGCCTGGTATAGCCCGTGCAGAGTGATGCCGGCATGCAATGGAATCTTTCCACAACAGCCTCAAAGAAAATGAGCCAATCGTGGATGATTTTTGGTTCACTAGGAGACTGACTTGTTTTGCTTTTTGGGTTCAATATGTAACATCTGGGAAACCCTAAGATACAGAGAAGCAGCAGCACAACTCCCGAGAAGCTGCTGTGAAACCAACACTGTGCTAAATACCAGCAAGGGATGACTTTAACCTCACGACAAACCCTTAAGGGGTTATTATTATTTTCCCCATTTCATAGTTGAGAAAACACTCAGAGGTTAAATACTTTTGTCCAAAATCACAGTTACTTATTGTTAGAGCCAGAAGTCAAACTTGGGTAACTTGAACCAGAGTCCACACTCCTAACCCCTACGTGTTATTCTGTATCCTTAAGTAAAAGTGACTGATCCCAATGGGTTCCCATGGGACCTATTTCAAGGATATTACGTTCAGGTGCTTTCAGAATGGGCCTCTGTGGCTCCCTGGGCAATGTCAAGGGCCTCTAGCAACCAGCACAGGGAGCATCCCGGAGTCTCCCTCTTTCCTCTTTGATCTTGTCTCTCCTCAGCCTGTGGCCCCCTCTGCACACCTGTCTGTGACCAGTCATGCTCCAGAGGCCTTGGACCCTGGGTTTAGAATCTGCTAATCCGGAAGGCAAGAATATGAATTGCTGAATCCACAGAGCCAGTAGCACCTGGCACCGTCCAGTTCTGCTGTGCGAGGAGAGGTTGGAGGGTATCGAATGCTATGACTGAGGCCACACGAGCAGGGAAAGGCGGAACCAAGGTGCCTGCCCACCTTGCTCCTTTCTGCCGTGCTGAGACGTGACCTAAGTGCTAAGTTTACCTAAATGTCTCCACAGAGTCTGGGGCTTTTTCCATCCAAAATTAATTAAGGACCAAATCTGCCAGAGAGTCAATGCTCAGAAATGTACTGATCGTCTCCTATGTGTATAGGGACTGTGTACTGGAGTTTCTCATCAAGTCCCAAGTTCAAATATTCTGTCTCTTTATTCCCATAAGTACTCTGATATCAGGGCATGATTCTAAGTTGTCATTCAGAATATTGTGTCATGACCTACACTGTAGAAGGGTAGGGACCTTGAGTGTCCTGTCCACTAAAGAATCCCCAGCACCTAGTACAATATAGGTCATATAGTAAACACTCAAGTATTTACTGAATGAAGACATGTTTGGGGGAGACAATTCTTTTGCAAATCTCTTGCATTCCTGCACATTTTGCTAGCAAAGATACTGACAGCCTTTGTTTTAAACTAGCTTTTCCAGGATGTTTGTTTAGCAAACAGTCTTGGAAGACACAGATAGTGTGTCCCAGTGGGCAAGAGGGCGGTCTGGCTTGCATGCAACCCATTATAAACGATTCAGGATTCTTTTATAATAAAATAAGAAATAATAATGCCATAATATAAATAAAATAAGAGCAGAGGACAGGTTTGTTTACTGTCCAACACTAGACAAAAGAGATTGGGTTTCCTAATCTGGGAATTTCTCTACTATGATGCAAAATCCATTGGGGTCGCCCATATCCCTCCTGTGGGACTTTGAGGGAAAGGGGAACCTGCAGCTCACGCTGTGTAATAAAGTTCTTTGATTCCAACCCAAGTCCCTTGTCTTGTGCCAGCATCCAGTAATCTGTGGCAGACTGACGACTTATAATAGCTTGCAAACAGGGTACAATCTCAGGCCCTTCACAGTGGTTGACATATGTCTAGCACTGAGCTAGGTGGAGGTGATATGTCTATCACACTCTGCTATAACAACGACTGCGTAAGAACGGAACACCGAAGCCACGGCTCAGAGCAGGTTAGGGATTAGCTACAGTTCCAAGCTGAGTATCCGTTTCTACATCTCCAACCAGGAAGAACCTTGTTTATACCGTAGTCTTCCTCACATATAAGGAGACGGTAGTGCAGAGCAGCACGTCAGTAAATGGCAGCTTCATGTCCCTGTCCCTTCCCTCTCCTCTAAACAACCAGCTGCCACAGAAAGAACCTATGAATAATTGCAGTCCTCTAATGTTGTCATATAAATGTCTTAATAATAAGAAATAGGAAAAAAAAACAGGAGGATGGTTCCTAATCATTTGTGTAACCTACCAGTTTGCTCTGTGACAACAGCAGTCAGACCTTGACCACGGCAGGACTCTTTACAAACCTGTGTCAGGCAGCTGTACTGATCCTAGAGGCTAATCAAATCCTACAATGTCTGTGGACAGGACATGGAGAACTTCCCGATTAAGGCTGAAGGCAATCTGGATTATCACTGGAATGCTCTGTTTCTAACCAGAGTTTGCAGGTCAGGGCTCAGAACATCTGAAGCTTTATTCTCTCTGCCCAAGGTTTAATGAGATAATCAAGCTAAAAGTCTTATTTCTCTAAGGCACTTGAAAGAGATAACTAACCAAAAAAAGCCCCCATTTAAACAGAAGCTGTCTAGCTTGTTTGACAATCCAGAATAGGAAATTTTCTCAGCTGCTTCTCTTGTGCAAAAGAAACCAAGCAAAGAACTTAAGGAAATTTTCTTGTAAAAAACAAAAGCAGAGCGCTGCTAGGCTTGAAAAAAATAAACTTTCCCTTCAGTGTAATTATATACACACAACAGAGCATTGTGTATAGCATTGTGCTAAGCCTTTGGGTATGATCATAACATAAGGCATAATTGTTATAACTCTTATATTTGGAAAACATGGATTTTTTTTTTTTTTAGTTGGGTGTTTACTCACCCTGGCATGGCTAAGGACCCACTGGGGTTAATGCTGAGAATGGGAAAATGTAATCAAGAGTGTTAATTAAGGTTAAGTACAGTTGTGTTCTCAGTTCTGATATCATCTGATCTAAAATCTTCCTCCCTTGCCATTGGATTCTGCTTCTTGGTACAAGGGGAGAATGCGATGGAGAGAGGGGAGGTTTTGTCTTTTGCACATGCACCATCCAGCCTCAGTGTTCTGTATGCCCCCTAAGGGGCCATGGCTCCAGGACTGAGGACCACCTCTGCCGCAGAGAGTCCTACGTACCATCCACTATGGGTTGCAGCCAGTGGATAAGAAGCTGAGCATCGCCCTGCTGGGAGGTTGCAGGGAAGGGCTTCAGGACCTGCTGCATGGGGACTGGGTGAGCTAGCAGCTACCTACCTTTCTGGGCAGTAGATTCAAAGCGTTCTTTAATTTTCAAGGCATTCCATGACCTGCCAAAAAGTTAAGAACCGCAGAGTTTGGGTCTTATTCTTCCGCTGAGAAACCTAATCTTCTCCAAAAACTTCATGGATATAAGAAGTAGCTTATTGCAAGGTTGTATGTGGAGACATAAGGTCCCTATGCTATACTTGTTATACTCCTTTTGTTTCTGCTCTCCCCACTCTCCTCTTCTGTAACAATCCAATAAGAGAGAAAAGAGAAATGAAAATAGGGGTAAAGGGGGAGGATGAACATAATGACGTAGGGGGAACAAGGGAGAAGTTTAGAGAGGGAAGCCAGGCATATTTCTGAAGGTGTGGAAGAAGTACTCCTGGGTGCACCCAAATATAATATTTTTGGAAATTCTCAATTAGGTAACAATCTTAAAAGAATCAAACTATAAGCCAGATGTTTTGTTGTCACTGATAGAATTTGAATCATAACATTTAATTTCTAGAGTTAAAAGCTTATAGTGTGGCATGGGAATGTGTTTGAGCCCATAGGTTTTTTTTTGGTTTTTGGTTTTTTTGAGACAGAGTCCTGCTGTTGCCCCAGGTGGAGTGCAGTGGCATCATCGTAGCTCACAGCATCCTCAAACTCCTGGGATCAGGCGATCCTTCTGCCTCTGCCTCCTCAGTAGCTGGGACTATAGGTGCATGCCAAGATGCCAGCTAATTTTTTCTATTTTAGGTAGAGACGGGGTCTCGCTCTTGCTCAGGCTAGTCTCAAACTCCTGAGCTAAAGCAATCCTCCTGCCTCAGCCTCCCAGAGTGCTAGGATTACAGGCATGAGCCACCATGCGTGGCCCCATAGTTTTTTTAATAGACAGAATCAGAACAAGGGTGGTGGTTTTCTGCCACCCTCTTCCCATATCTGAGCCAAGGCCAAACCCCCAGCTCTCATCTATAAGCCCACCAGCTGCTTAGTCTTTGGGGTGGTCCAGATGACAAGTAAGCACTGGAAAAGCAACAAAACCATAAAGGGCTTAGACAAGGACCCTCCAAGAAAAGAAAGTTATAGGCCAGTATCCCTGATGAACATAGATACAAAAATCCTCAATAAAATACTAGCAAACCAAATTCAACAGCACATTAAAAGGATCATTCACCATGACCAAGTGGAATTTATCCCTGGGATAGAAGGATTCATCATATATAATTACAGAATGAAGGACAAAAACCACACAATCATCTCAATAGATGCCAAAAAAGCATTTGGCAAAATTTAACATCTTTTCATGATAAAACTCTCAATAAATTAGGCATACAAGTAATATATCTCAACACAGTAAAGACCATATATAACAAGTCCACAGCTAACATTGTACTTAATGATGAAAATTTGAAAGCTTTTCCTCTAATATCAGAAATGACAAGGATGCTTAATGTCACCATTTCTTTCTAACATAATACTGGAATTCCTAGCCAGAGCAATTAGGGGAAAAAAGAAGACAAGAGAAAAAGAAATAAAAGGTATCCAGATAGGAAAGGAAGAAGTAAAATGGTCTCTGCTTTTTGATGATGTGATCCTTTCATTAGAAAACCCTAAAGACTCCACCAAAACACTGCTAGAACTAATAAACAAATTCAGTAAAGGTGCAGGGTAAAAAATCATCCTACAAAAATCAGCAGTGTTTCTACACACTAACAATGAACTATCCAAAAAAATTAAGAAAACAATCTCATTTTCAATAGCATAAAAGATAAAATACTTAGGAATAAATTTAACCAAGGGAGGTGAAAGACCTGTACATGGAAAACTATAATTATACTACCCAAAGTGATCTGCAGATACAATGCAATCCCTGTCAAAATTTTAATGATATTTTTCACAGAACTAGAAAAAAACAATGCTAAAGTTCATATGGAACCACAAAAGACCCCAAATAGCCAAATCAATCTTGAGCAAAAAGAACAAACCTGGAGGCATCACACTGATTTCAAAATATACTACAAAGCTATAGTAATCAAAGCAGCATGGCACTGGCATAAAAACAGACACTTTGACCAACAGAAAAGGAAAGAGAACCCAGAAATAAACCCATGTATGTGTGGTCAAGTGATCTTTGATAACAGTGCCAAAAACACATAATGGGAAAAGGACAGTCTTTTCAATAAATGAGAATAGGAAAACTGGATACCCACCCACAGAAGAATGAAATTAGACTCTTATTTCACATCATATGCAAAAACCAACTCAAAATAAACTAGTGACTTAAATGTAAGACCTGAAACTATAAGACTACTAGAAGAAAATGTAGGGGAAAAACTCTTTAACATTGGTTTGGGCAATGATTTTTTTGGATGTGATTTAAAAAGCACAGGCAACAAAAGCAAAAGTAGACAAATGGGATTGCATCAAACTAAAAAGTTTCTGCACAGCAAAGGAAACAATTAACAGCATAAAGGAATAACCCACAGAATGAGAGAAAATATTTGCAAACCACATATCTGATATGGGATTAATATTCAAAATATCTAAGGAACTCAAAAAACTCAATAGCAAGAAAACAAATAACCTGATTAAAAATGAATAAAGCACTTGAATAGACATTTCTCAAAAGAAACCATACAAATGGCCAACAGGTTTATGAAAAAAAATGTTCAACATCACTATTCATCAGGGAAATGCAAATTAAAATCACAGTGAGATATGTCACACCTGTTAGAAAGGCAATTATCAAAAAGGTGAAAGAGAAGTGTTGGTGAGGATGTGGAAAAAAGGGAAGCTTTGCACACTGTTGGTGGGAATGTAAAGTAGTACAGCCACTGTGGAGAAGAGTATGAACGTTTCTCAAAAAACTAAAAAAATAGGCTTACCATATGATCCAACAATCCTACTTCTGGATATATATCCAAAGGGATTGAAATCAGTATGTTGAAGAGATATCTGCACTCCTATATTCATTGCAGCATTATTCACAATAGCCAAGATATGGAATCAACCTAAGTGTCCATCAACAGATGAATGAATAAACAAAATGTGGTATATATACACAATGGAATACTAGTTAGCTTTAAAAAGGAGGGAATCCTGTCATTTATGACAACATGGTCGAACCTGGAGGACACTATGCTAAGTGAAATAAGCCAGGCACAGAAAGATAAATACTGCATTGTCTCACTTATATAAGGAATCTAAAAAAGTCAAACTGTTAGAAATAGAGAATAGAATGATGGTTACCAGAGGCCGAGGGTGGGGGGAATGGGGAGATTTGTCAACCAAAAGTTATAGTCGGGGGTGGGGGGAGGAATAAGTTTTCAAGAGCTATTGCACAGAAAGGTGACCACAGTTAATAATAATGTATATTTTTAAATTGCTAATGGAATAGATTTTAAATGTCACTATAAAAAAATGAAATATGTGAGGTGATGGATATGTGCATGAACTTGATATAATCATTCTACAATGTGTGTGTGTATATTGCAAAATGTCACATTTTACTCCATAAATATATACAACTATTATTTCTCAACTTAAACAAATACATACATAAGCATAAAGGGCTCTGTACAGACATTGGGTCATTCAGAGTGTATAACACATAAACTTACGGCAGCAGATCATTATTCGAACAAAATGTCAGCATAGAGGATTGGCTTAGAGAGTCAAATTTTTATAATACAACATTATCTAAAACCAAGCTCCAGTTGACATAAACCCTGTGGCTCAATACTACACATTTATTTTGCCCTTTACAGTTTGCAAAGTGCTTTCCCTACACTATTCAGTCTTTCCGGCCCATTGTACTCTGGACAGACTTCTAGCAGAGCACCTATAAGATTTTATTGCATTTATAATTCTGTAATTGTGATCTACTAAAATTAATCTCTTGAAAGCAGGAACTTGCTTATTCATTCTTTAAAACCTCAGAGGCTACCATATTGCCTGATCAGTAACTCAATCAAGTAATTTTGAACACTATGTTCAACATATCCAAAAGTTAACTGACTCTTCTCCCAAAGTTAGATCCTAATTCATCTTCTCTCAAGTGTGCATTGGACTTAGTGACTCACTTCTAATAAACAGAATGTAGAAGTGATCATATGTGACTTCCAAGACTAGGTCACAACATGCATTGCAGTTTCTTCCTTGCTTCACCCTCTAGGATGGCTTGCTCTGAGAAAGCCAGCTGCCATGACACTTGAGCAGCCTACGGTGATGTCCTCTTGGCAAAGAACTGAAGCCTCCTGTCAACAGGCATGTGAGTGTGCCATCTTGGAAGCAAGTCCCCAGCTCCCATCAAGCCTTTGAATGACTGCAGCCCTATGCAACATCTTGACTATGACCATGAGAAACCTTATGCCAGAACTACCCAGGTAAGCCATTCCCAATGCCTGACCCACAGAAACTGTGCATTAATACATGTTTGTTCTTTTAAGCCATTAAGCTTTGGGGTAAGTTGCTACACAGGCAATAAATAACTAATCCATCTATGATAGTAAGGAATAGCAATAAGAGAAATAAAATAATTTTGATATTTATAAGTCAAACAGAAAAATAATAACAAAACTTACACAGCAGCTATCATTTATGGTTTACTCTTTTTGGTACTCCACCTACATTATTATTTTATTTACTCTTCATAAGAATATTGTGAGACAGATGGTAATATTTTCATTTTACATATGGAGAAATGCAGACTTAGATTAAGTCACTTGGCTAAAGTGCTGATAAGTGGCACAAAAAAATTGAAACTCAGGTCTCCTTGTTTCCAAATCCCATGCTCTTAAGCACTGTGTACATTATCTCCTCATATATGTTTATTGTTGAGAAAGGATGAAAGGTATCGGTCAAGGCTATATTATAACATTCTCAAACTCTAGACATCTTTGCCTCCCTGGGCTCCTTCCTCCATTAAAAAATATTTAAAATTATATTAATACAAAGACGAATATAATGAAGGATAAATTATTATATATTTCTTATATTCATTTTTCCTCTAATTTTAAAAGAAATTAAAATTAAAATATTTCCACTGGTCCCTAAAAGAGTTGTGGCTCTAGCCAGTGTGCCTACTGTGCCTGAAGGATAAGTAGGCTCTGGCGTCAACTGTACACAGAAATCAAATACACGATTGAAAAGAAAAAGAAATTTGATGTCACATTTTAAAAGCCAAAGATATCATCTCTAATGACTTTGCTTCCTTCTTTTCTGACCAGTAAAGGGTACAGGGCAGTAGGAAGTGATCATAACCCACAGGGTTTGCTTTAGGGTGGGGAGAAATTATAATGTGTATGTGGTGCTCAGTATCTCAGTATATGAGGTTGAAAGAAAGGATGCCAGGGCAGGAATTGAACCTGTCACCTGAGGGAGGTTGGCAGGGCCTCTGTGCTCAACTGTATTCAGCTCTCCTGGAAAGGAGAGTTCACATGAGTAGTTTTGAGATCCCGTTCCCTGGGACCCACCTTGACTGGGCTTTGACTGCCTCAGTCATCATTTCTCTGAAGGAGAGATGCCTGTGAGCAGAGGGACAGCCCTCAGAAGTCAAGTCCCTGGAGACAGCATGGAGTAATGAAAAAGTAACAAAAAAGTAACAAAAAGAGTTTAATCTGGTACAAACTTCAGTTTCTCTACTAGATAACTATGTGATTTGGGGTAAACTATCTTTGTGGTGCCTTAGTTTTCTCATCTGCAAAATAAGGGCTTTGTGGTAAAGACAGTTAGTGCTAAACAAATTGCCATGTGCTCCCCTCAAATTCACAGCCAATGGCTGGCTAATGGGCTGTGAACAGAAGTGACATGTGTCCACTCCCGGGCAAGGCAGTTAAAAGCTGGTGTATCTCCATATTTCTCTTTCTCCTTCCGCAGCAACTTTGGAAGCCACACGTTCAAGACAGAATAACTAAAAAGTGAAAAAAAAAAAAGATAAGTGACCTAAATCCGTGAGTGACTGTCTGGAGGAGAGCTATGCAGGTGCTCTGCCAGGCCCCCATTTAACTTTACTAGAGAGTAAAATAAACTTCTGTTGGTTTGGGGTTACATGTTACTGCAGCATGCCTTAGCTTATCCTGACTAATAGAGACTGTAAATGCCAACTTTGCTGAATTGTGAGAATTAAATAGGAGGCTAATGTAAAGCATCAAAAACAGTGCCTGGAAGAGAGAATTCACTCAATAAGCATTTTTTTTTTCCTTCTCTACTTTCAAAAACTGTGTTTTTATCCAAAAGATTAATCTCACTGGCCAAGAACTATTGCAGACTCGTTTCTGATAATAATTTAGTGTTGGGACCCTAGACACAGAATTCTGAAAAAGATGGAGGCTGTACACCGTCTCATCGATGGAGGCCTTCTGGCCTCATAATGGCTCCTATCCCCACAGAGCTCAGTACAGACACTTTGCAGGACCTACACTCAACTAAATCCCTTGGAGAGTAGAAAAACGCAGGTGGAGTCAAAGTAGAGTGGTAGTATTGCCGGCATATTTTAAATGTCTGTTTGGGTGTCTTGTGGCCAGAAGGCTTACAAATGCTGACTCAGGAACCTCACCCAGGATTTTGAGCGAGGGCTTGCTGGAGACCAAAGAAGCAGGATGCTCTTGAACACTAGCCTACCTACAGTCTCAGCATTTGTGATTCAAGCCTCTCAGACATGACTTAGACATGTGTGAGGGAAGTTGAGGCCCAAAGTGGGGAAGGGCTTGCTCCAGGTCCTTCTGCTTGCACGTGGCTAAGTCCCAACACTGACCCTGTCTCCCAGAGCTCTCTCTACCCACCGATGGCCACCCGGGATTGGCCAGCCTCCCATCTGGTCACCTTTTCCTGATGTCACCTGCCTGAGGGCTGTCAAAAACGAACACTGAAACCAGGCTTGGCAAGCCTTCCCGGCATCCATTTCACCGTGATTTCTCTGGGTGCACATTGGATTGATGTAGCTATTAAAAGTCAGCCCTACCTCAGTAATCAGAAAAGCTATAATCACCCCAGGCATTTCCAAGGGACCTTTCAAAGACCATCATTAATTCTGAATAAATCTCTCCCCTACCAACACTTTCCAATTATAGTCTTGACATTCCTATTTTATGCTACATCATGCCTGTGCCATTTAATGAAAACGAAAAAAAAGCCTACTTTTTAAAGCACATGTATTTGTCTGGTAGCCTAAGTATCTGAGCTAATTTTGTAAAATTAAAACACAACTGAAAACAAAAGACTTGTGGTGTCTCTTTTTCTTCCCTTATGCACCCTCTTCCCTCATCCTTATATTCTATTTAGAAGGGAACAATAAATCTCCTTACTCTCTAGGACTGGGAGCTTGTTGCTTGACATACTTGAGATCCTCAAAAGAGAAAGTTAGGATTTCTAGGCTGAGGAGGTTGCTGAGCACCTATTAGGCCCTGGCCAAAAGGCAGAAAGGTCCACCCAGAATAATAACCATGGTGACAGAAGATCTGCCCATTGCAGTTTCCTTCAGCTCATTGCATTTCCACCCCTTACAGCTTGCAGGCAATGCCCTGTTGCTCTCCTCTTTTCTCCAGCAAGCTCTGCCACCCACCATGTGCCAGGAACTGTATTAGGTGCTTTACATTCTTCATGTCATGTAATACTCACCAAGAGCCCTATGAAGTAGGAATTAACGTTGTTTAAAGATGAAAAAATGAGGCCCACAGAAATTAAGCAACTTTCCTCATTTCCCGAGCTTGGATTTGAACCCACGATTCTGTCTCTCTCCTAAATCCCTAGAGGATAATGCTGGGGGTGGGATAATCAAAAGAAAATGAGACTTGGATTATTTTATCTTCACTCCCCCGCCCCACCCCCTCGGCAGGGAGCTGGCCGCTAATGCTGGGAAATAGTTTCTGGACTGCAGAGGATGGACTGGGGTCTGGCGGAGACAGAAAGTAAGAGGTGAATGGCCACAGGAATTTCTGCAAGGTGAATCCCAGCCCACCGAAGTCCCTCAAGGCCTGGTTGGGACCAGGAAGTTGGTGCCTCCAGGACTCACATGGACACAAGCACACCAAGGGAAAAGCAACAGAGGGCGCACCCAATAAGACGTGCCCTCACCACTACCCAGAGTAGCTGCACCTGCAAGCCTCTCCAGCCTCATGGATCCGGCTCCAGCCCTAGTGTGCAGAAGGTGAAACCCCTTCCCCTCTGCGCGCCAGGTACGCAGTCGGTAAACCCTTCGCATGTGCGCCAAGTGCACAGGTGACAAATACCCCCACAGTGCTTTTCAGGAGAAAAGGCAGCAAGCTCCTCCTGCGCTGCAGGTGCGCCGGTGGCCAACCTTTCCGCGCGCCCCAAGTGCGCAAGCTTCCGCCCCCTCTCTTCGCCAAGCTTCCTCCTCCCACAGCGCCCTCCTTCCCAGACGCCCCATTCCGCAGCGGGGCCCCCACCTGCATGGTGGCCGGCAAGGGCAGCACAGCCCTCCGGCGGCGGCCGACGCGAAGCTTGGCCGCCTTGTATATCTTCCAGTAGACAAACAGCACCACGCCGAGCGGCAGGTAGAAGGCACCGCAGGTGGAGAAGACGGCGTAGGACGGTTCCTGGCTCACCCGGCAGCGCCGGCGCCGGGGGTCGTACGCCTCGCCCCAGCCAAAGAGCAGCGGCGCGAGGGCGATGAGCGCCGACAGCGCCCAGGTGAGCGCGATCAGGAGCGCCGAGGCACGGCGGCGCGTGCGCGGCGGGTAGCGCAGGTGGCGCGTGACAGCCCAGTAGCGGTCCAGGGCGACGGCCGCCACGTTCCAGATGCTGGCGGTGCAGCACAGCACGTCGAAGGAGACCCACACGTGGCACAGGCTGCGGCCCAGACGCCAGCGTCGCCCGGCTGACAGCTCGCTCACCAGGCTCAATGGCATGACCAGCGCTGCCACTAGCACGTCCGACACGGCCGTCGAGGCCACCAAGTTGTGCGGCACGCGATGGAAGGCGCGGACGCGCAGGATGGTGACCAGAACCAGCAGGTTCCACAGGAAAGTGGCCGCGATCAGCATCACCAGCAGCGTCGCCACCAGCACCGTGAGGACGGAGAAGGGCGGCTCCCGGCCGGGCAGGACGGCACCACCCGGGGTCGACCCGACGACCCCGCCCGGGCTGGGGCTGCTGCTGCAAGTCTCGGGTCCCAGGGCGAGGGCAACGCCGGCGGTGGCCACCGAGAGGTTAGCGGCTTCCATGGGTCACTGGATTGAGGCTCCCGGGCAGGGGACGCACAAGTCGTCCGGGAGCTCGGCCTGGGCTGGGAGGCTGGGGCGCGGGAAGGGGTACTGCTTGCCCACGGGGGCGGGGGGGTCCAGGTCGTCCTACCCTGGCCCTCCTTTGGGCCGCAGCCCGCCTTTGGCGCTTCTGCCTGGAGCCCCTGTGGACCCTCTTTTCCAGTAGAGGGAAAAAGGAAAGTAGGAGTGGAGGAGCTCAGCCCTGCTCCGCTTGGCCCGCCAGTCCCTCCCCCCTCTGCTGGCGGTCCCGGGTGCGAGCAGCTGTCGCAGGGCTGGGAATGCCGAGCGCGGCCCAGTGTCCCCGCGCAGCGGCCGGCTGGGAGGCTGCTGGAGCCCAGCGGCACCTGGGGTGGGCGGACGCGGGGGCGGTCTGGAGAAGGCACCAATGGGAGACGGGCCCTCCACGCCGTCCCCGCTGGTCCCCCCGCCTCGGCTAGGCAGAGAGAACCCTGAGCGCGGTAGCCTGGGGGAAGGCTTACAATCCTGTGGGAATCCCGCTGCTGCCATCTGCGCGGTTCCCTGGGATCACGGATGGAACGATCTGACGCTGGGAAACAGAGGGTCCGGCCCTGTTGCGGCCGAGGGGTTCTGGTTTCCTGGAATCGCGATTATACCTGACCTGAAATAGGAGACCCACGTATACGAATTAGAAAGCTCCTAAACCCAGCCCCATCCTGCCGCTCGTTCGCAGCCCGTTTGCCCGCGGAGGGCTTGGTGCAGCCTTGAGAAGTTCACTCGCGGGCTCCGAGCAGAAGGGACGCGGCTTCTGAGCGCTGTGGCAGAGGCGTGGAAGAGGGACGGTTCCCACCATCCTCGCCAGCTCCAGCTCCCCAGCGTGTCCCCAGTCCCAGCACGTCCGCACTCTCCGCCCCGTCCCTCTCTTCCCGGTTTCTAACATTCCTGAGTGGATGTCTTCCAGTTCTTCATATCCAGGTCCAATCTGGAGTTATTTTTAGTGGCCCTTGGGCAAAGGTAGAAACCAATGCAAAAAGTGAAATTCCCCACCCCTCCACCCACCGCCCCATTGTCAGTCTCTCACACTTTTAAAACGTAGTTCAGTCGTAATTAGATCATCTGGAGCTGTGTTACCTACGTTGCTGGAAGTGGAATAGAACACAGAGCCCAAACTGCCCCCTCTGAACAGGTGCGGGCAGAGCAGAGTGCTCAGATGAGGCGGGGTGTGCCCTGCACCCTCAGAGTGAGCACCCAAGAAGGAAGACTTTTCTGGAAAGGCCACCTAGATGGAAGCAGGTGGAGGGCTTCTCCCAGAAGTCGCACCCCCCCCCCCCGCGGGCACCTGGGGCAATCTTGTCCTGCAGGAGGAACAGGGCTCCAAGAATGCCCTTCTTTACTCTCCTCTCCTCCTCCATTCACAAGTAGGCACTTTCTACTTTCTTAGTTAGCACCGTGCACGCCACTTCTTGCTTACACTGACTTGATGGCACGCAAAGAGCAACATGCAAGGAGTCAGAGTGCAAATATTAGTACCTGGATGTACAGACTCAAGTGTCAAGTCGTTTATAAAAATATTGGAGAGGGTGGACTGCTGAGGGATCACAGAGCTGGGGAAGCTGTGGTGAGGAAAGGCTTCTTGGAGGAAGAGGCGGTTGAAATTTTACTGAAGCCTAAGGAAGGGATTTAGATACTGGACAAGATGAGTGGAGTGCCCGACCTCAAAGCAGGCTGCCTGGCGGGAGTGTGAATGGCCGTGGTGGAAACTGGCTGGAGATGAAATGCAGGATGTAAACAAATGCCAAGGAGCAGGGTTTGGACTTGATCGTGGAAGAAGCTCGATTTGGAAGTGTTTGAGCAAGTTAACCTGATGAGGAGAATTATTTAGAAGGAAATGAAGACTAGCCTTTGAAATACCTTCACAATAATATTCTCCCCATCTTACTGAACATTTTAACAAGCAGAAAGAGTATTAAAAATGTAAAAACATTCATATTGCACTAGCCAGATACATGACATGCTTTTATTCTCAGCCTTTGTTCCTATCCACATACATTTTTTATGTGTAAAATCAATTTTTTATTTTGCAGATCTGTCAACATTTTTCATGTTATTATATATTCTCTTCATAGTTACACTTTACACATCGTACCATTTATCAGTTGGGAGAGTCTGAGCCACTTAAGCTTTCTGAGACTCAGTCTCCTTATCTTCAAAATGGGGCTAATTATACCTGTCATGAGATCATTATAAAGTCAGCTAAAGCCAGTAGCACAGGCTTAAGTGTTCAATAAATGACTGTTCCTGCTGTTTTTAACTTCCAGTTTAGACTTTAGGTTCAGTTCTCTTATGATCTTTGACACAGATTATACTTATTCATTGTTTTAATCTCTCAAATATTTATAACAACAAAACACTTTCACATACTTTATTTCAGTTGCTCTTACCCACAACCTTCTTGGGCATCATTCCCATTTGCAAATGAAGAAGTGGAGAGACATTTGTTAACTTGCTGCTGTGGACTGAATTGTGCTCACCGAAATCCGCGTGTTGATGCCCTAACCCCCAATGAGACTATATTTGGGGATAGGGCCTATAAAAAGGTGATACGGTTAAATGAGGTCATACGTGTGGGGCCCTGATTCGATAGGATTAGTGTTCTTATGTGAGGAGACACCGGAGACCTCACTCTCTCTTTCCTTATTGTGTGAAGACACAGATTCTGCCCACAAGCCAAGAGGAGGGTCCTCACCAGAAACTGAATCTGCCAGCACCTTGAGGCTGACAGCTGGGACTCAGCTCTCTGTCCCCTAATTCCCTATTTGTCCATAACACCAGGCTGCCCTCCATACACTGGACTGGGAATTCGGTATGATTATTTTCATTTAATTCTTTCATGTAATAGTTTTATATAAAAAGCCCACATGCTTTTCCTTTCAGAAAACTATATTGTATCTCAATTTCAAATCATCTTGGGTTTCTCTACCTTCCTCTCTGACTACTCTCCCTCTGCCAACTGCTCCAGCCACACTGGCCTCGTTCCTTGAACGTGACAAACACGCTCCTTTCTCAGGCTTCTGTGTGTGCTGTCCCTCTGCCTAGGGTGCTCTTCCCTCAGACAGGTGTGGCTCATTCACCGATGCCATTTGAGTCTCTGCTCCACTATAACCTTCACAGACAGGCCTTCCCTGACCATGGGACCTAGGATCCATCACTCTGTCTAAAAGTCTTCTCTGTCCCACCATTGTACTTATTTCTTTTCATAGCTCTTTACAGAAGTGACATTATTATTTAAGTCCCTTTCCATTATTTGACTTTCCTACTAAAATGGGAGCTCTTCTTGGGGAGGAAATTTGTTCATTGTAGTATCCTTAGCATCTAGTTCTGTGCCAGGCACATAGTTGGTGGCTCAATACATTTGAATGAGTTTGTTGAATGAATGAATGAATGAATGAGGTATTGTTGGGAGAGGTGGTCCATGAGCCCTGAGCATCTCTTGTACCTTCTTGTTGGGCGTGCCAAGAATGCAAATCCTTGACTTCTTGTTACTCAGGCCATTCCTCAGGGTTGTGTTTGTAGCAAACAACCTTAAAGGATGAGGTGACCTCACCCCCTGGGCAAAGGGCAGGCTTGCTTCCACTTGGGGTCCCTGTGGTGAATCCCAAGTGAGGTGTTTCTGTAACACAGCCCACTGCCATGCAGGTATTCATCATGGGCCTTTTCTGTCACCCTCCTGGGACTTGGGAAACCTGGGGAGCTAGTGTGAATGAACATGAATCTCTGGCTGTAGTTTTTGCCTGGAGTAATAGAGCTCTTTGTCTCTGACCCCAGAGTCTCATGTATTCTGCTAGCATCTATGAAACAGGGTAGTTTGTTAGCTTGCATGTAGGGTAAAATCTCAGACCCTTCTCAGTACTTGATAGGCTTTTGGTTTATATTTTTAAAATTACTACTAGCAGAATATTTTTTTTTCATTTTGAGATTATTTTCTTGATACATTATCTCCTAAATTTAATTACTGAGTTATAATGTTAGTAGCAGCATGACTGTCCTTTGTACAGAGTCCCAAATTGTACCTCAGAGAAATTTAATGGATTCACTCTTCTCCTAGCCCTGTCTTTAGAGAAACAAGAAAGAGAAACTGTTAGCCTTGTTAAAATAAATTTTATCATTAGAAAAAAATATTTAATTGGTATAAAATGATGTACTTTAATTGTTTTAATGTGCATTTCTTTAATAGCTAAAAAGGCTGCATTTTTCCACATGTTTATAATCTACATATTTTTGTGTAGAAGCTGTTCATTCACTTTGCACTAATTTATAAATGAATCTGGGTACTGATTTTATGGATATTTATCAATTTTAATGTATTTAGAGAGCACATTTTCATCACTTTGTTGTCACATAATTTCTCTGTTACTTTGCATTTATTCCATTATATTTTGTTAAGTTTTTCTTTTGCATAATAAAACACATTGATTCTTGTCTCCATCAGTCTCTTCAATTTACTCAATAACCATAAATTGCTTTCCTGTTTCTGCTCTTAAAGTTTATGAATAGATTTAAAATGTAATTCTTGCCGGCCGAGGTGGCTCACGCCTGTAATCCTAGCACTCTGGGAGGCCGAGGCGGGTGGATCGCTCGAGGTCAGGAGTTCGAGACCAGCCTGAGCAAGAGCGAGACCCCGTCTCTACTAAAAATAGAAAGAAATTATCTGGCCAACTAAAAATATATATAGAAAAAATTAGCCGGGCATGGTGGCGCATGCCTGTAGTCCTAGCTACTTGGGAGGCTGAGGCAGTAGGATCGCTTAAGCCCAGGAGTTTGAGGTTGCTGTGAGCTAGGCTGACACCATGGCACTCAATCTAGCCCGGGCAACAGAGTGAGACTCTGTCTCAAAAAAATAAAATAAAATAAAATAAAATGTAATTCTTTGGTGTCCCTGGAGTCGTTGTTGAATACAGTAGGAGACGGAGATTCCGCCTTCTCACTGGCATGCTGTGTATAATCCTGTCCAAGGAAGCTCAGCCCTGGGTACTGAGTGCAAGTTGTTGTGATGGTACAAAGACGGGTACGATGCCATCCTCATCCCAGAGGCCCTTTCATCTACCAGAGAACAAAATCTGCTTATTGAATAACCATAATGCAGCAAAATGTGCTAACAGATGCTTACAAGTATCAATAAGAGTTTCTGGCATTACTGAGGGAGAGAAATCACCTCCAATGAGGAAGAACAGAGAAGCGCTCTTGCGGGAGGCAGCTTTTGACCTGAACCTTCAATATGATGAAGATGTTCACTGGCAACTGTGGGGAGAGGAGCAGGAAGTTGCAAACCTGGTAGGAGGAGGATGAGCAATGGCTTGGAGGCAAAAGAACAACTACAACAGAACAGAAGGAAAACACAAGCAAAGGATAATCAGGAAGTGCACAACGCTAATGCAATGTTAGCTCACTCCAGGCTTGTCAATTCTTCATTTTAATGAAAGCATAAATAGAACATTTTTATTCAGCCGATCCTTTCTCTTTAGTACTTGCATGTATCTCCCACAATTACCTTTTTTATTGTTATTAAAAAGCATTCATTTTTGATATTATTGCCCTTGGGTGTTCTTCCAGATGATTTTTAATATCAGTTTCTTAGGGTTCATCCCTGTTTGTTTATCAAGTCTCAGACCAAGTGTTAGCACTTTTGAGAAGCTGGTTCTGATCTCCACATCTGCCCCAGCCCCAGCCCTAGCTGGTGGCCCTGCCCTAGCTGGCCCCTGAAGCCAGTGCTGGGACAGGGACTGCTAGTGGACAGGCTCCCTGAGGACATGGCTGGGCACTGGGCCTCTCTCAGCTTTCCCTGCCATGCACCCCACTTGCATGGCTAAGTACACCGGCATGCATGAATGAATGAAGGAGGAAAGATGTGAACAGAGCTAAGAACCTGTGCACTGAAGATGGGGAATGGCGGAGGGTGTTTAATGATAACAGGGAAGATGGTGTCTAAGCATGAAGCCAAGTAGAAGAAACGAAACAGTAAAAGAGCAGGGAGGAAATGTAAAGAGTTTGGATTCTTTTGAAATGTTTGCAGATGTTAGGATGGGGTTGAGACAAACTCCTGTGTTGCAGCCCAAGCATCTCCTCAGAACGGTCTAATTTATTGGTTCTCAAACTTCAGCTGACATCAGAGTCACCCAGAGAGCTGTTCAAACACGGATTTCCGGGCCCACTCCCAAAGTAATGTCTGCGCTGGGGGCCGCGAGTTTGCATTTCTAAAAAATACCCAGGGCACGATGATGCTCCTGATTCAGGGACCATGCTTTGGGAACCACCGGTCAGAAGTAGGATTCTCGGTCCTTCTCTATTCACTTTCTGTTTCCCTTTATACAACCTATTAACCCTCACTGCATGCCAGACACTGTTCTAAGCACTCTGTATAGATTAATGCATTCAACCTTCACAACCAACTTAGGAGATATTCTTATCACCTCCATTCTACACATGAAGGAAGAACAAGAGAAATTAAGTAATACTACCAAAATCAGGTAGTCAGTTGAGCTCTAAAGTCTAACTATAAGAGGAACTTTAAATGCCGTAAAGAAGCCAGTCCAGGTCTAACCGTCAGCTGTGGACCGGGGACAAGCCACTTGTCTTCATCTGCCTCAATGTCTTATAAAACGGGGCGTTAATAGCACATATCTCATAGGGGTGCAGAAAGATTAGATGAATTAATCACAAGAGTTATTATCATAATTATGACATGAAAGGAACATGACCCTAAGGAGTCTACTCTCCTAACTAGAACATAAATTCCATGAGGATAAGAAGTTGTCCTGTTGGTTGCTGGGACCCCCAAAACTAAAACTCTGGCACCCACTAGACCCTCAATAAATATATCTTGTGTTGTCTTTTGCCAGGTAACCTTTTCTTTTCAGATCAAGATTATCAATACTTTTGAGATTCAGCTTTTGTTATATTTGCATATGAACATCTAAATACCTTTGCTACCTCCACTTGGGTCAAGGCTTCTTGACCTCAGTACTCTTGACACCTGGGGCTGGATAATTCTTTGTTGGAAGGGGGTGGGGGGGGGAGGCTGTCCTGTGCATTGTAGATGTTTAGCAGCATCTTTGGCCTCTAAACACTAGATGCCAGTATCTACCCCCTAATTGTCACAACCAAAAATGTCTCAGACATGCCCATGTCTCCTGGCAGCAGAATCACCCTGTTAAGTACTATTGATCTAGGTAATTCAGAGGTCTTCAGGTGGCATGTCCCCTCTCAAATGTCCTGCAGGAAGTCTTAGTCCTACCAGGCTCCCCTCCCGTGGTTTCCCAGAGAAGGAGCAGCATTGACATGGTTCCTTTCCTTAGTTCCCCATGTGATAGCCAATGTTCTTTACAAGGAACCACACAGAAAAAACCACTGGATGCTGGATATGGCTGTTCCAAACCACCATATTGCAAAAATTAACCACTATTCCCCAAACAAGGGTCCTTGAGGATTCCTCTTCACCCTGGCGTTTGAGCCTTAATCCCTCAGTCCTCACATCCCAGCCCATTTCCAGGGTGTCAGCACCCAGAATATCTACTCCCATCAGAAACAAAGGATCCTCCTAAGGCCTTTTCTTAAGTCCCCCCCTCACCTGGTAATGCCAACCCCCAAAGAGGTAAATTTCCTGAAGTCAGAGTTATTCAATCTGCCATGACATATGGTATGAAGTTTTAAAAAGAAAGCATGAGATGAAGACTGCATCCTTCCTGCTCTCATCATAGCTTTGTTCTACTCCTAACCACAGATGGTTAAGTTCTTGAACAAGAATGCTTGCGCACGCACACCTACACCACATCCCCGCACACACTCATGCATGCGTGCGCACACGCCCCTCAAGAACAAACAAAAATTTTTTAGTGATAGTGTAGTCTAAGTCCACATTTAGAGAACTTTTCCCCCTAAAGGGAACATGATGAACAGATATACCACATATACTGAAAGCTCTTTTATGGGGCCAAGCAGACCAGTTTCTCTCCTTGTTGTTCTCGAATGCCTCTGTTCCAGAAAGGATTGCCGCTTTACCTTGGCAGCCAAAAGGCTCAGGCAAAGGAAATGCTTGAAATCAAAAGTGAAATTCCGACCTCTACCTCCAGAAAAGACAAAAAGCTGCGTGCAACTTCAGCTGTCTCTCTTCCTCACCCACTGCTTGTCTCCATCAAGGTTTAGAAAATGATATGGGGGGTGGGGGGAGAAAACCAAAATTATATGCACACAAAAACCTACACATGGTTGTTTATAGCAGCGTTATTCATAATTGCCAAAACTTGAAAGCAACTAAGATAAAAAATTATGCAATTAGTCTCAGCCAGGTACTCCATTCTCTCTGTAGGTGGAGATGCATGGATTTTATATCCTCTGCACATTAACATATGCCATGTCATCTACCTTTACAGAGCTATTTTAAACACATTCCTTCAATTCTGGTTTACATGGAAATGTAATAATTAAGAGCATAGTCCTCTCCTATGCTATATAGGAACAACAAATTACTATTATTGGTACTCAATTAATATTGGTACTCAACCACAATCATGAGAGTTTTGCTCTATGTGAGGAAGCTGATCTGGGCTTGGTGTTGGTCCCAGCCTCCTCACTGCTGTGGATTTGCTTTAGAATAAAATGGGTGCAAATAATTTCTCCAGATAAGCAAGCAATGGGCTTATGTGCATCCCACCATGAAAGTAATATTAATGATTGGATGGAGACAGGGAAGAGGAAACATGTTCAAGGACACAGGTAGACATAATCGGCAATTGTTTTTCCTACTGTGTGGGCGTTGAAGCTAATTTGTTTGCAAGAATGTGGGGAGAGATAGTGCCTTAGAGTAATTGTTTCTCCTACTTCTCTTAGAGTTTTAATTAGCAGATGGGCTCCCTTCTGCTCACCTCCCCAGCTGCTTTCTTTCACATGACCAAAGGTTGTTTCTTAAAGTTTCCATGCATTCAAACCTCGGCTCTTAAAAATGGTTTCATTCTCATGAAAGGAAAGATGGTTCTCAATAACTGAAAGTTTCCCAGAGTCAACGATGATAATAAAAACTACCCAATTGCTGCCAGGACCCTGCACAAACAGGTCACACCCCAGGAAGGACCCGTGTTGGCGGAGGGCTCAGAAGGGTTTGATGTTTCCTCTGGCTCATCTTTCCACCTGTTGCACTCAGCAGAAGGCGTAGGGTAGAATAAGGTGGGGAGAGAGAGGGAGCACGCAGAAGAGAGGATGTGTCTCAGCTGATCTTTTCTGCATTTTAAGCAGCTGGCTGGAAGGCGAAATTGGGAAGGAGGGCTGTAATGAGGTCTGGGAATTACCCACATTGCCCCTGCAGGCTCATTTACATCCGGAACCCTGCTCTGAACTGCATGGAGTTCAGGGTAGCCAGGACCAGGGGATTTGGCCCCAGATCCTGCAACTGAACCATCGGCCCTAGATCGACCAACTTCAAACTCCAGGGAAGCAAAAGAGAAAAGTGCTTAAAAAACAAAATGAATCAAAGAATTCCAAGGCTTGTAATGTAGAAATGTCAATGGAAATGAATCATTGAGAGAAATACAGATTAGAAAAAGAAATCAAGATGATACTTAATAAGTTTAATGTATGGATTTATAGGATGAACATAGAGAGCCTTAAAGAAATATCCTACCAATCTGTTGCTTGTTGGTGAATTTTAGCTGTAAGTTTTTAGGGAAGACATGAAATATTTTGAAAAAAGCATGAGGTTAAGTATAGATTCTAAGAAAAATCTCTCATTCCCTATCCTGCTTCATACTTAGAGGAAACTCCAATTCTGCCCAAGATCCCCGGGCGGGAGGTATTCTGATTTCTAAAAGCCGTAGACTTTCACCCCTCCCCGGGAAGCTTCTGAAATGAATTAGGATTCTCGGCTGCAGAGAAAGGCCCTGGTGGTTCCCATTTCCCTGGTGTGCTGACTGGCAGCTGTAAATGAACTTCAGAATTTGGAAGGAAGGAAGAACACTTTCAAGTAGACCAGAGCACACCAGCGGTCTCCGTCTCAGCCCCCTTGGTCTCTCCTCCCGGCCTCTCCTCTCCGGTTTTGATCTTTCTCTTTGCTGGAATTTGATTTCCTGTGGGTGGCAGGAGACAGCCATTACCACGCCTCCTCCTCCGAGTTTCTTTGATGTTTATAATTTCTGATTCTGGCACATTCCAGGCACACTCTTTTTATCTCGCAAAGTCTGAACTTTTTTCTGGGCTTTGCAGAAAGTCTGGTCTCTGGATACTCTTCTTTTCGGCAAACTTAATTTTACCTTTAAAAATGCTGGTTTGTGCCCTGGATTACTTTCCTATGTGGGATCTTCCTTTCGGTCTCTGAGCGTTTGGAGAAAACAGAGCAGACTTTCAAGGTTCTCGGTCTTTGTTTCGCCCCATCTACCTTCAGCATCTGCACGCACGTACGAGCAATGGCGAGACCGGAGGCTCCGGCCGCCGGCTCTGCGTGGAGAACGAGGGGGAGCTCTGGGACCGCAGCGCTGGGTGCAAATGCCACTCAGTCCCCGCCGCGGCGAGACGCTGCACCGGGCTGCACTGCGCCTCTCAACTCACCGGATGATGGATGACAGTCGCTTTCCCTCCCCTCCCCTCCCTTTCTTTCTTCCTCCCTTGTTTAGACCATCAGAGTTGACACCAAGATCCCCCTTTCAGGACTGAAGGACTTGTTCCCCGGATGCTGGGGAAGCTGTGACAGCCAGCCCTCAGCCCCCAGCCCGTCCCAGCACAGCCTCACACGAGGGCGCAGCCCCTTCCGGGAGCAGCCCTCGGCCGTGATGGGCACAGGGCACACAGGCCCGGGACCCCCGCCCCTTCCTGGTGCTCAGAAGGGTCACGCAGCTTGAGAATCCCCAACTGGAGTTTGCTGTGCTTTTTGTTGGCTCAGTTTCTCCCTTGGCCCAAACCTTCCTTCACTCCCTGGAGGTGATTTTTCCACCTAAGGACACACCCCAGTAAATTCCTGTGTGCTACTCCCCATCTCAGCGTCTGTGTCCTGGGGAAGCTGACCTGCAAGACCCATGATGGAGTAGATGCAGGAGACACAATTTGGTGGACAAAAGAAATGCACATTAAACAGGTCGATAGCAATACAAGGTGGAGACTAATGAAGCGTCAGAGTTTACCATTCAAACAGCACATTCACAGGGAAAAATCAATGGGGGAGAGGAGTCATAGGAGGCTTCCTGGAGGAGGTGGAGTGAGAGCAGGGGTCCATGGGTGGTAGGATTTGAAAAGGAGGAGGAACAGGGCACTTTGGGTAAAGGGAATTGCTTGAGCGATTTGCGAATGAACAACCCTAGTCTGTGAAACAGTGAGTTTTGTGTGGGCAAAGCTGACCTAGATATGTGGCTTGGATGAGCTAGATTGTGTGTAGATTTGGAAGAATTGACAGCTAGGTTGCGATGTTTGAGCGTGCACAGGCAGTGAGGAACAATGACGCATACTGGAGAGGAAGAGGGACACGATGACTCTTAGGTAGGTAGAGGTGATACTGAATAATTGTTGGGGTGGGAGGGCAAAAATTTCATAATATTTGATACCAGTAGTTGAAAATCACTCTTAATTTTACTTATTTTAACAAAACTTTACTATTTTTTACTTTGTCTTAAAGTAGAACATGACGAAAGTTTCACAACGTGTGTAGGTGTGTAGCTGTTTTACGAACTGTTGGTTCCATTGCAGTTGTGCTTTCCCTCTCCCGGGATGTTGGTGCCATGGGTGTTTGAGAGAGGTACCCAGGCCACACCGCCGTCCTCTTCCCTCCTGGGTTTCCATGCGTTGGGGTCTTTAGGAGCAATACCAGCAGTCTATATGGTGGGTTAGTGCTGGGACTGAAGGAAGGAAACTTGTTGGGTGGCCATTTCACTGATTTGAGTGGGAATGAAGGCGACTTGTCATCAGGTGGGGACAACAGGGAAGGAGAAGAACAAACATTATGAGGAAATTGACCAGATTAATGGAAATTGCCAAAGAGATTTCAATTCTGCCTGCCTCTGAACTTGGAAACGGGTGGAGCTGGAAGAGTTGGAACCTGAGGCTAGAGCAGCTTCCAGACCCCGTATCCCAACTGCACCCAAAGTGCTGTTGCCTGGGGAATCCCAAAACTTACCTATTCCTCTCTCTGTTGTCTCCTAAATTATCTCACTTCACAGACACTGTTTTGGGAGAAATGAACTGACCTCCCTAAGGAGGCCATACTCCCTCACTGAGTCTCCTCCTCCCTAAGGCAAATGGTTTGCACCGAGCCTTCTTCGCAGTCTTTGTCACTTGTGGTGACCAAAGGGTATGAATCGGGTTAGGGGTCTGGTGTGTGACCAGGATTCGGGTGGTATCAGACCTGCCCCCAGTTCGAAGTTGTCTAGTCCCTCTGGGGCCAGCAGCACGAACTTGTTAGCATGTTGGCCTCATTTCTCCCCTTCGCTTGGGGCACCAGCACTCTTAGAGCCATATTTAATTTTTGTTTAATTTTTTTATTGCTTTTGTTTATATAAAAACATAAAATTTGCCATTTTAAACATTTTTAAATGTACAATTTAGTGGCATTAATTATAGTCACAACATGTGTAACCATCACCACTATTTCCAAACTTTTTTTATCACCTCAAACAAAAACTCTGTAACCATTAAGCAGTATCTCCCCATTTTCCCTCCTCGTGCCCCTGGTAACTCTGACTTACTTTATTTCTCTATGAGTTTGCCTATCCTAGATCTTTCTTTTCCTTCTCTCTCTCTCTCTCTCTCTCTCTTTCTTTCTTTTCTTTTTCTCTCTCTCTCTCTTTTCTTTCTTTCCTTCCTTTCTTCCTTTCTTTTCTTTTTTTTTCTTAATACAGGGTCTCACTCTGTCATCCCGGCTGTAGCGCAGTGGTGTGATCACAGCTCACAGCAACCTCAAACTCCTGGGCTCAAGTGATCCTCCTGCCTCAGCTTCCCTAGTACCTGGGACTACAAGTCCATGCCACCACGCCAGCTACATTTTTATTTTTTTAATTATTTAGGGACAGGGTCTCCCTATATTGCCCTGGCTGGCCTTGAACTCCTGGCCTCAAGCAATCCCCCTGCCTTGTCCTTCTAAAGCGCTGGGATTACCAGATGAACCATCACTCCCAGCCTACATATTTCATATTCATATACAACATTTGTCCTTTGTGTCTGGCTATTTTCACTTGCATAGTGTTTTCAAGGTTCATGCATCTTGTAGCATGTGTCAGGATTCCAGTCCTTTTTATGGTTGAATAATCTTCAATTGAAATATATAAGGCACATTTTATCCATTCACCTGTTGAGGGACATTTGGGCTGTTTACACCTTTTGGTTATTGTGGCTAATGCTACAGTAAACATGGGCATACAAGTATCTGGTTGAATTCCTGTTTTCATTTCCTTTGGAGTAGAATTGCTGGGTCATATGGTAATTCTATGTTTAACTTATCGAGAAACTGCCGAACTGCTTTCCACAGTGGCTGTACTATTTTACATTCCACCAGCAATGTATGAGGGTCACAATTTCTTCACATCCTTGCCAACACTTGTTATTTTCCATTTTTTAAAATTATAGCCATTCTAGGAGGTATGAAGTGGTATGTCATTGTGGCTCATATTTAATTCTTAATTGCAGCAATTATTTTTGCATGTATCTTTCCCTTTCCTTTGCTATAGTTTTATAAACTATCTCTATTTTTATTATTTATTGTCTTTTTTATTGTAAATCTTTGGGAAATAGGTGAATTTTAAATCACGTGTGAAGAAATAAAGAAAAAAATAACAAAAAGACTTAAGGTTCTCTAAAGGAGCTTACATTTTGTGTCACGAGGCTCTGCATCCACATTGTTTTTCCCTTTCCAGATGATTTTGTCATGGAAGATTTTCTTGCTTTCTCTGTTTTTCTTTTTGGAGTTGCTTGTGTTTGCCTGTACGGTCCAGTGGAGATTTCTCTCTTTCCTGAGCCATTTGACAGTTGAACTCATCTAGTCAAAAGGGATGCTAGTCTCTTTTGAGTAACATTTATATTATGTCATCAAGATAGGAAACTCCCAGTATCCTAGTGTTCTTTATTGAGGGTGAAATGATACAGGCAACGGAAGTCACCATAACCAGCCCCACCTCTCACCTGTCATGACTGACTCCAAGGCAAATTCCAGAAATTCTCAGTCTTTCTTTTAAAACTTCCCCAGCCAGATATTAACCATTGTTTTCACTAATGACTTCAGGAAGGATTATAGCAGTCAATCGAAGTGGAAAATAAAACTCAATTCTCTTTACTGCATGGCTTGAGCATGAAATAGGAGAAGGGACAAGATGCCCTCTAAGTGTTGTCTCCAAATCTTTAAAAAATTATGTTTGCATGTAGAGCAAGCCTTTGACCAATTCAACATCATTTCAAGACAAAACATTCAGCAAACTAGGATTAAAAGGGAACTTCCTCAACATGATAAAGGACATATATGAAAAACCCACAGCTAATATTATGCTCAATGGCTAAAGACTGAAAGTTTTTTCCCTAAGACAAGAAAGCAAGACAAGGTAGCCCACCTTTGCCACCTCCGTTAAGCATAGTTGTAGACACAGCAACTGAGCAAGAAAAAGAAATAAAAGGCATCCAAATTGGAAAGAAAAATAGAACTATCTCTATGCACAGATGACATGATATATACAGAAAGCCCTAAAGAATCCACACACAGGCTGGGTGCGGTGGCTCACGTCTGTAATCCTAGCACTCTGGGAGGCCAAGGCGGGTGAATTGCTTGAGGTCAGGAGTTCAAGACCAGCCTGAGCAAGAGTGAGACCCCGTCTCTACTAAAAATAGAAAGAAATTATCTGGCCAACTAAAATATATATATAAAAAAAAAAATTAGCCGGGCATGGTGGCACGTGCCTGTAGTCCCAGCTACTCGGGAGGCTGAGGCAGTAGGATTGCTTAAGCCCAGGAGTGTGAGGTTGCTGTGAGCTAGGCTGACGCCATGGCACTCACTCTAGCCAGTGCAACAAAGTGACACTCTGTCTCAAAAAAAAAAAAAAAAAAAAAAAAGAATCCACACACATAAAAAAAGTTAGAGTTAATTAATTCAGCAAAGTTGCAGGATACAAAACTAACATGCAACAATTGGCTGTATTTCTATAATGAGAAATCCAAAAAGGAAGTGAAGAAACAATTCTACTCACAATACCATCAAAAAGAATAAAATACTTAGGAATAAACTTAGCCAAAGTGGTGTAAGACTTGTGAGTGAAAATTGCTGAAAGAAATTTTAAAAAATGAAATAAATGGAAAGACATGCCATATTTGTGTATTGGAAGACAACATTAAGATACCAATATTCCCCAAAGCAATCTACAGATTGCATGAAATCAAAATCACAACAGCCTTTTTTTGCAGAAATGGAAAACTCAATTTTAAATTCATATGGAATTTCAAGGTCATGTAATACCAAAACAATTTTGAGAAAGAAGAATAAAGTTGAATGACTCATAATTCCCAGGTTTAAAACTGACTACAAAGCTACAGTAATCAAAACAGTGTTTTATTGGCATCAGGATAGACATATAGACCAATGGAATAGAATTGGGAGTCCAGAAATAAACTAATATATCAATGGTTAATTGATTTTTGGCAATGGTGCCAAGACCATTCAATAGGGAAAAGAACACACTCTTCAACAAATGGTTCTTGATATCCACATGTAAAAGAATGATGTTGTATCCTTACCTCACACCATATGCAAAAATTAACTCAAATGGATCAAAGACTGAATGGTAAGAGCTAAAACCATCAAAATTGTAGAAGACAACATAGAAGAAATTCTTCATGACCTTGGCTTTTGCAATGGATTCTTAAATATGACAACAAAAGCACAAGCAATAAAAGAAAAAATCAATTGGGCCTGATCAAAATTAAAAACTCTTGTGCATCAAAGGACACTAGTAACAAAGTGAAAAGACAACCTAAAAGAATGGGAGAAAATATTTGCAAATCATATATTTGATAAGGGTCTAGTATCTAAAATATATAAAGAATGTTTTTAACTCACTCAACAACAACCAAGCTGGGTGCGGTGGCTCACGCCTGTAATCCTAGCACTCTGGGAGGCCAGAGGCGGGAGGATCACTCGAGGTCAGGAGTTCGAGACCAGCCTGAGCAAGAGTGAGACTCCATCTCTACTAAAAAAAATAGAAGGAAATGATTTGGACAGCTAAAAAAATATATACATAGAAAAAATCAGCCAGGCATGGTGGCGCATGCCTGTAGTCCCAGCTACTCGGGAGGCTGAGGCAGGAGGATCACTTGAGCCCAGGAGTTTGAGGTTGCTGTGAGCTAGGCAGATGCCACAGCACTCTAGCCCGGGCAACAGAGTGAGACTGTCTCAAAAAAAAAAAAAAAGAATAAAAACAACAACCAAAAAAACCCAATTTTTAAAAGGGCAAAGGATCTGAATAGACATTTCTCCAAAGAAGATATTCAAATGGCAAACAAGCACATAAAAAGATGCTAAATGGTCATTAGGGAAATAGAAATCAAAACTACAATGGGATACCATTTTACACCCACTAGGATGCTATAATAAGAAAAGAAAAATAACAAGTGGTAGTGAGGATGCAAAGAAATTTCCTCCTGGAATGGAATGTAAAACAGTGCAGCTGCTGCAGAAAACTGTTCAGTGGTTGCTCAATGAGTTAAACATAGAATTACCATATGACCCAGCAATTCCACTTCTAGTTATATGCCCAAAAGAATGAAAAAACTTGCACATTGGGTGCAGTGGTGTTGATCTACAGTCCCAACTACTCAGGAGGCTGAGTGGGGAGGGTTACTTGAGTCCAAGAGTTCAAGTCTAGCCTGGACAATATAGCAAGACCCCATCTCTTTAAAACAAAAAAAAGAAAACGTTGTACGTGATTGTTTATAGCAGCTCTATTCATAATAACCAAAAGGTGGAAGCAACCCAAATGCCCATCAACAGATAAATAGATAAACAAAATGTAATCCATACACTGGAATATTACTCAGCTATAGAAAAGGAATGAAGTGTTGATACATGCTACCACATGGATGAACATTGGAGACATTATGGTGACTGAAAGAAGCCAGACACAGAAGGCCACATACTGTATGATTCCATTTATATGAAATGTCCGGAATAGGCAAATTTATAAAGACAGAAATTAGAGTAGTGGTTGCCACAGACTGGAAGAAGGGGGAACTGGGGAGGGTTCAGGATTTTTTGTAGGCATGATTGAAATGTTCTGGAATTAGTGGTGATGGTTGCACAACTCTGTGGATATGTGAAAAGCCATTGAACTAGGCAGTTTAAATGGGTGAATTATATAGTATGTGAATTAAATCTCAACAAAGCCACACCAAAGAGCTACCCTGCTCCTCCAGCCCCTCAGACCTTCTTGCAGCCCCTCGCCTGCGCTCACCGCAGCGGGAAAGGCCTCCCTGTTTCCTGGCTGTTCTCACACAAGCCCGGGGTGGTTATTTTGGGTTCTCTTGTTCCAGGCCCGTCAGCTGCATGAGTTCCCTGGGCTCCTCCACACGTTTCCTGGAACAAACAGGGCTGTGCTTTGGTGCTTTGTCCCACCCACTTGTGCTAGGACTCGAAACCTACTTTTGTTGTAAATGTTGCCAGTTGACTTTGAGTTTTGCTGTCTAGTTGCTCTGTCTGTATGTGGGATTCAGAAAGAGGCAAAAGTTATTCTGGCATCCCTGCCACCATCTCCCCAGAATTCCCGTTGGAGAGTTTGTAAAATATCACTTTTTGATATGAGTTTCAAATATTTTCCCCCAGTTTATATTCGTCTTTTGTCATTTGAGCAGCTTGGGTGGGTGACTTGGAGACGAGGAGATGGGAGATTGGAGGATGACGTGCAGCCCCACGCTGCGTTCTGTATGAGCCAGCAGCACTTTCTGATCACCAGGGAGTTCATCTTCTCCCCCTTTTAACAGCCCTGAGGCTCTATAAAATGATTAGACTCTCTCAGGTTGTAATTGTAACAGTATTTTCTCCTGAGCTTCTTCAGTAGAGCAATCCAGTTCACTTATTGCTTAGAAAATATTGCTATGGTAGCCCAGTCTGGCCTGTAAAGCAATTACCTAGAGTTGAAGAGAAAGAAGTTGGACTAAAAATCTGAGTACTCCAACTATTTATTACCCAAAGGTGCCTGAAAGAATTAAGGAAAACAAACAAATGTGGGTCCATTGCTGCGCTCCATCCAGTACAGATGGGAAAGCATACACTCCAAGTGGAATTATCAGAGAACAATTTTTTAAAGTAGGGAATGTTGGTGAATTCATTTCCTTGGCACACTGAAGTTTGCAGAATAGCCTGTAAGAAGAGACTGCCAGATGTCTAATTTGGGGACAAAACATAGCTTGTTTTAAAGTTTCTTCAAGTCTTGGGGACTTCTATTAACATTGAAACCCATGTTTCCATTGCCATGAAGCCCCGTCCCAAGGTTCAAGGTAGACATAAACCCTCTTACACTTCTCTCTTCCCAGTGGTTGACAAGAATCCTGAGAAATGTGCACACGTACAAATCAGTCCTTTATCTAGAAATGGGGGACAGATGCTGTATTCGTTTCCTATTGCTGCTGTGACAAATTACCACAAAGTTAGTGGTGTAAAGCAACACAAAGACATCATCTCACAATAATCACACGTCCGCTCTGGGTCTCCCTGAGCTAAAGTCAAGGCGGTGGCAAAGGTGCATTCCTTCTGGAGGCTCTGGGGAGGATCCTCTCCTTGCCGCCTACAGTCCTTGGCTCACGGCCCTTTTCTCCATTTTCAAAGCCAGCTGTGCAGTATCTTCAGATTGCTCTGTGATTCTCTGACCTTTGCTTCTGTTGTCACAGCACCTCCTCTGACCCTGCCTCCCTTGCCTCTCAAGAGAAGGACCCTTGTGTTTACATCGGGCCCGTCTGTATAACCCAGGATAACCTCCCCATCTCAGAACCATTTACTTAAATTATCTGCAAAGTCCCTGCTGCCGTGTAAGGTAATATATTCAGTTTCTGGGGATCAGGATGTGGACAGCATTGAGGGGCCATCATTCAGCCTAGCACAGAACCCAGTGGCTCTCAGGTATGACCATCCTAACCAGAACCTGGTCTTCTCACATGGCTTCCTGTGCCAGGGGAGCTAGACTGCTACCCTGCCCTTTAAATCCAAAGATGCTCAGAGTGGCTTTTATGAAACAAACACTTCTTAAGTATTATTTAGGGTGTGGAATAGGTTCAACAGAAAAGTGTCATACAGATTGAATACGCCTTATTTGAAATGCTTGGGACCAGGAGTGTTTCAGATTTCAGATTTTGGCATATTTGCATTATATGGTACTTGAATTCCCTCTGTCTGGTGTGTTACCATGTTTACCACGCAACCTCACAGTCCAAGATGGCTGCTCACTCTCCAGACATCATTTCTGCATTCCAGCCAGAAAGACGGAAGTAACACAAAGGAGGAAACAACACAAGGGGATGGGACCCCATCTTCCAGGCTACTTTTCAGAAGTTGCAAATGATACCTCTTCTGACATTTCACTGGCTAGATCTTAGTTGTTACATGGCTACAATTAGGTGCAAGGGAGGCTGGACAAGGTTGTCTTGTTCATGTGCCTCACTAAAATCAGGGGCTCTGTCAACTGAGGAAGAATGGATTTTAGGGGACAACTAACATTTTTTATATACCCCAAATAAAAGAGGAGTTGGATTCCTGCTTTTTTTTTACCTTTCTTGAAAAATTGATGAACGTCCACTGTGGCTTCCATGACAGCTCCCTGCCTTGATTCTGCTCCTACTTTTAGGCCATTTTTTTTAGGCCATTTGTTTTTTTCTCTCTACTTCTACCTCCCTGACTTTATCAATTAAGGTGCCCTTGTTGCAAGTAAAAGAAAGTGACTATGGAACTTAAGGAAAATAATAATTAGAAAGGGCTCACAGAATGGAAGGGAAGGCTTGAGAGCCTGGATGGCAGAGGTCAGAACCAGGCAGCTCTGGGGGGTTAGGGAGCAGAAATTAGATACCTGACAATCTCATTGGCAGGCAGGTGAGCTTCAACTATTTTTTCCCCCAATGATTACATCATGACTCCTGAAATTTTAAGTTGTGTTTGACAAGGTCTCATTGGTCTAGCTTTTTCTCATGCCTGTACCTCCAATAGGGGAGGAGGGAGAGATAATTCTATGAAAAATATTGATGCTATAACCAAAGGAGAAATGAATGCCGGGTAGCCAAAGAACAGTGAACCTCTGTAAAGTTTTATGTTTTATGTAACTCCTGGGCTCTGCCATCTTAACAAGCAACCTAGAAATATGTCCTGCCCTTCTCCAATATAGAGCGATGATTATTTTTACTGCTCTGGTCCCCCCTACTCTTCCAGGCCACACACCTCACTCCTTTGCCTCAGCAGCTTCTCACTGCAGCCCCGCCAGGCGTTTCCTCCATCCTCACTTTGCATAAGCTGTTCCCAATGCCTCGAGTACCCTTCCACCCCCTGCCCTTCTTTACCCGAGATCTCTGATGATGTCTCCTGTTTCTGGCCACTGCTCGTGTCCTCCATGCGTTCCTGGGGCCACACTGGCTGCCCATTGTCTGGGCTCCCACAAGGCTCTGCTCAGCACAGATTTACTTCTGTGTCTCCTGCTCCCTGCCGACTACGAGCGCCTTATGCACAATAGTTACTCAATAAAATTATTATGGCTGAATGAATGGCTCTAAATGTCCTGCTCCAAATTCTCTTCCAACTTCCAGTCCCCGTGCCAGAGCTACCCCTGTCCAGCTGAATTCTCAACATTGACTCTCCAAACTAAGTCCCTCTTCTTCCCCATAAGTCAGCACCTCCTCCTGATTTCTTTCCTGTTCAATCCTTATTTATTGAACTCGTACTGTGCTTGCTAGATAGGGGAACAAAGATAAGCAAGATTCGGTCCACATCCCCAAGGATGGCTTCATCAGGGTCTCCCAAACTCGGCACTGTTGCCATCCAGGGATGATAACCTGTGTGGCGGGGCTGTCCTGTGTGCTGCAGGACGTTTGGCAGCATCCCTGGCCTCTACCCACGGATGCCAGTAGCATCCTCCTCTCAGCCAGGACAATTAAAAATTCCTGCAGACATTGCCAGACGTGACTTGTGGAGCAAAATTAACCTCAGGTGAGAACCACTGGTCTCGATGCAGAGACATCAAGTTACAGAAAGAGAAAATTTCAGTGTGAAGTTAGATGTAAGCAAAAAGTACAGAAATGGTCTGTAAGAAATTAAATTGGAGACTTCAGAAATACTTGTACTTATACTGATGAACTGGTCAGTAAGCTAAAGCTTTGCCACATGAAATAATTAAGGGGGAGAAGGGACTAACACTCGTTTAGTCCTTGTTATGCAAAAGCTGCCTTGCGCTTGCTGATTTATTTCATTCTCACCATAATCCTGCAAGGCAGGGATTATTTCCGCTTAGTTAGATGCGGAAAGTGAGCTAAGGAGGTGAAGTTACTTGCACAAAGCCACACACACATGGGTTTCTCTGTATTTGTGAGTGGCAGCTCCTTTCCATCCCTTATCTCTGTGGTCATCACACCCTCTTGTCATCTTGGAACCATCCAGCATCAGAGGTTGCGCCTGGAGGACGCAGTGCCATGGTGTCCCTCCTATCTGTTCCTTCTTCCCTCTCTGGGTCCCTGTTTGCTCCACCTCCAGTTTCACCTGGGTCCTCTCACCCCTGAACACTAGCCAGGATGTGTCCTAATGCACAACTCGATACTGCATCTCCTTTCTCCCCACTGCACACCAAGTTCAAGGTCAAACTTTGCAGCTTGGCTTCCCAGCCTCATTCCTCTGATTTCCACCGAGGTTCCTAGATCCAGCTCTCACCGCCTTCCTGAGGTGTGTGTCATGCCCTGCTAATAGCAGCTAAGCTTTCTGAAGTGCTCACTGTGCCAGCTCATAAAACCCTGCCAGCAGCCACGAGGGAGATGGTACTGTCCTCATTTTACAAAGGACGGCTGTGAGGCACAGGGAAGTGACTTTGCTAGCAAGTGACAGCGCCAGCCCTCTAACAGGGACAGACTCCAGAGTCCAGTCCCCACACTGCCTCTTTGCCTTTGATGGTGCCGCTCACCTTGCCGGATCACCTCGTTTCCTGCCTCCCTTCCCCGCTTTGCTGCCCATTAAAACATCCTTCAGGCCTCAACTCGACATCACCCTTCCCAAAGCTGTTCTTCTGCGTGGTTATTTTCCCCTGGATTCTCCCCAGGTCCCTCTCACATCAGCCTGGGGAGTGGACCTGGCATCACCCTGCACCCCTTACTCTTACTCTTAGTAGATGTCCAAATACGTGTTATCAGAACGGAGTCCCGGGTGTTGTCGTTTCCCATTTCCTCGCCCAAAGCCGCCCTGGTAGCCGTCCCCACTGGGGTGTCTGGGCTGGAAGGCAAACTTCCTGTGTCCTTGCCCCTGCATGGCCAGCGCGGGACGGAGGCTCGGGTTCCCGGGCACCTGCTGGGTTCTCGGTCTGCGCCTGAGGACCCAGCACGTTCCGGGCAGCAGGGAGGAGGAAGGGCGCCTCGGCCCTTGCACCCCTGACTCTCTTCTGGGCCTCTGCGTCCTCAGTGTCACACCCGGGCAACACGGTCCCTCCCAGGCTTAAAGCAGCTGAAGTACCTAAAGCCCGGGGCGCCGACTCGTTTCTCAACGTCCTCCCAAGTGCGTCCTCCGAGCACGGCTGAGCCTGGCAAGTGTTTGTTCCCGCTCTGTCCCTACTCTGTCCTCTCCGCTGTGATGGAGAAGTTGAACCCCCTTGCGGCTCTCCTACGCCAGCAAAGACAAATCACAATGCACCAGCGGCTCCGGGCGCTGGCCCGTCGCGGCTGTCCCACTGAGGGGCAGGTCTGAGGGGCCCTGTGCTGGGCAGGTCCGGAACCGTGGGAAGGTGAGAGACTTCTCCAGAAAGAGGGCGACTTTTAGCAGTTTATTGGCTCAAAACATCCGAAACCATGACGTTCTGAGGGAGGGGAGAGGGTGTGAGAAAGCAGGTAATTCCTAGAAAATGTCATTTTTCTTGGTTCTGAACTTCTTCCCCCTTTTGCTGTTGTTTTTGGTGACAGTATCAGTAGCTCTCCTTTCTAAGAGCTGATCGCCCAACTCCGCACCTCACCTTCAATCCCTCCTCCCCTCTGTAGAACAGGGAGCTGAGGCGCAGGGCAGGGAAGTCACTTGCTCCAAGCTCACTGCAAGTTCCACCGGGTCTAGAAACCACCGCCTTGTGAGGCCTGAGACCCTCAGCTCCGCCTTTCCCAGCTGCGACACTCCTGCAAATAGGGCCAAAGGTCCCACTTTTTCCTGCCTGCAAAACCACCAGATCCAGAACAGCTCCTCCGTGACCTGTCCCTAGGGGTGGAGAGCTCACCCCTCATGCTTGTGTCCACGCATCCTTGCCCTAGTGTTGCAGGCAGGCCCTGGCCCTGCTCAGACCCCGTTTCCCCGTGCTCGGGAGCAGGGAGGCTGCAGGCAGAAAGGGCCCAAATGGAGGCGAGAGACCTGGACATGCTACACACAGAGGGACAGCGAGAAACCAAACCTTAGTGGTTGTTTATCTTTGTGCTCTTAATTATGAGCAACAAAAAGCCATTCTGAATGACTGCAACTGAAATTCATCGAAAGGATATAAACTGACCGCAGAACTAAGCTTGCAGAACAGGCAGGAACAAGGCGGGTAAAGAAAGTGCAGGCCCACAGGCAAAGTCATGCCACACACTCTGCCACACTGTCTGGTGTGGTGCGGCTGCTGCTCGTGCCACGGCCAGAGTCACGTCTGCTCCCGACAGCTGCTTCGGGGCCTGGGTGAGGAAGCTGCCACGTCTGTTTCTGTTCCTGTTTTATTAATTAGTATCTGAATCAGAATCCGGGCAGGTGTATGTGATTGGTCAAAGCCAGGTCACAGCCCTGCCCTGGCGGTAGGGGAGGTGTTTCTGGATTTTAATGATGGGAGGTTATCTCACAACCCACCAGGACTGGAATGGCCTGAGCTCCAAACAAATAAGGATAGATGCTGGGCTCCAAGCAAAAAATAGCAACTTTTCCCCCCAAAAAAGTGGGCATCGTTTCCCCAACCCCCCTTAAATCATAGATGCAGATGCTGAGTCCCAGAGGGGAGAACGGCTTCCTTCCCAAGGACATGCGACCAAGGCAAATCAGTTTCATCCTGTGCCAACAGCAGTTGACAAAGACTGAAGGGAGCCCCTCCATCTGGAGGCTTTGTCTGGCTTGTCGGTGTTTCCCTCTGGAAAGCCCGACCCCGTCTGTTTCCTCTGGGCCACCCTAGTTTGTGAATAACTACAAAATGCTAACACCATTTCCTGTGTTGAGCATTTCCACTTTGCAAGAAGAGAGCAGGAAAAGCTTAGGAAGAGGCTGTATGTGCATGGATTCTAGTCTGGTTGTTCCCAGACCCAGCTGTGTATGAGAAACACCCAGAGATTCCTCTGTCCCGCCAAAGGCCTACTGAATCAGAATCAGCGAGAATGACTGAGGATGGAGCAAGAAAATCCTAGTCCACTAGAACCCGGGGGTGCAGGATTCCTAGGCTCAGAAATAGCGGAATATTTGCATCTATCACACTATTTGGAGAACAGTGCTGCAGCTGATATCACTACCTTTTCTAGACTGTTACCAGCCTTTCGAAGAGGGATCTGGCCTCGTTCTTCTGTGTCTTCTGCAATTTCTGGCACCCAAGAGGCTTCTAGTTTCCAGTGAATTAGTTTATAAACGCACACTGCTGTTGCTGCCACCTAACACTCCGTACAGTAGCCTTGAAAGTGGCATTAATCAACTTGATAGGCACCTTAGGAAGGTGTTGGAAAATGTTCCAAAACCTGAAGTCTGCTCTTCAGAATTCCCAGGGATCTGGACTGTCAGAAGTCCTGCCCGGAAGGACTGCTCCAGAAGGCCCGGACTGGCTCAGGATTTGGGATGAGCCCCTTACCTGCTGCCGTCTGGCAGCTTTTCTCGTGGGATGCACAGACAGCTAACACGTACAGAGCACCCTGCCCCAGGGCACTGCCCTAAGCCTTTTACATGCTAGCTCATTCGACTCTCACCACCTTATGAAGTAGGTATTATTTTCATTTCACTCATGCAACAGGCCCAGAAGCACAGCTGGGATGGGATTTGAATCCAGGCATTCTGGCTCCAGAGCACTCACTTTTAACCTCTACATAACTTAGTAAGCGAGATCCTTTTTTCTTTTTGATATCTTGAATTTAGCTTTATTTATACAAAGCTGGCTAAGACAAAAAAATTAGATACAGTAATGATTAATCGTCACTCACAGCCCATAAGATCCAAAGGTATCTACGTGCATGTAGTGATCTGCTTGGCCCCCCTGCCCATTCTGCCTTCTAACCTTCACTTAACCCCACTTGTCAACTGCCATTTGCCACCAGCAACTGTGGTCTTCTAAGGAGCCCTTCTTGTGCAAACGAGCCTTGCAGGTGCTGCCCTGACCTTGTATTTCATGCTAGTAACTGGCTCCCTCACATCTGAGTGCTGCCTAGGTTGGTCCAGTCTAGTTGTCTAGATGTCCCCCGCCTGGCCTGCCCTGCCTCCAGAATCACACACAGCACCAGCACACGCAGCAGTCCCCCCTTACCCTCAGGGAATTTGTCCCAAGACCCCCAGTGGATGCCTGAGGCTGTGAATAGCACAAAAATCCTATATATACTATGTTCTTTCCTATACATACAAACCTATGATAAAGTTTAATTTATAAATTAGGCACAGTAAGAGATGAACAAAATAGAGTAACAACAAGTTATGTGAATAGGCCTCTCTCAAACACCGTATTGCACTGTACTCACCCACTTTCAGGCCACGGCTGACCACAGGTAACAGACTGCAGGTAAGGGGGGGCTCCTGCACCAGGAATAAGCAAGGCATCATGGTAGGACCAACCTCTGCACCTTCTGTTTACATACTTCTCTCTCAAACCCTCTGCAGACTGACTCATCCTGGGTCAACAATGACAAGACACGTAGGGGCACTGGACTTGCTGAGACAGGGAGAGACAGTCTGGGACAAGCAGGTATCTTGAACCCAAATCCTGGGAGACCAAGCAAGGGCTAAAGAACACAGCCATAAATGAAACACAAGATTGATGTAATTATTTAACGACACAGGAAAATAACATGTTATGAAACAAGCTGGTTACGAGTAGTAGGCAGAGGATTTCACTTTTGATAAAACAATAAAAATGCATATGAACATCCACAGAAAAAATGGGAAGGCTATATACCAAAATATCAACAGTATTTTACTTCTGTTCAGTGATTATTCTTCCATTTGTATATTTTTAAAAACATGATTATTTCTGAAACAAAAAAGAAAAACCAGATACTGGAGAGAGTTACGAGTTAGGAATCCAAGAAGCCAGGAGCCCAGCAGCCAAGGCTTGAAGCCCAGGTGACAGCTGTCAAGCCCAGAGGGGGAGCATTGTTCTTTTTCCTACTGGAATGTTAATTATCAGACCGTTTCCTCTATATCTGATGTTCTCAGTATATTTACATTTAATGGGACCCTATAAATAATAACTGGCACAAAAGCAAAATGCTAGCAACTTTTGTTTTAAATTCTGAAATGCGAACTATTTTGTAGTTATATAACAGCAGTCCCCAACCTTTTTGGCATCAGGGACCAGTGTCATGGAAGACAATTTTTTCCACAGACTAGGGGCGGGGGGACGGTTTCAGGATGATTCAAGCACATTACATTTATTGTGCAGTCAAACCCCTCTGCTAATAATCTGTATTTGCAGCTGCTCCCCAGTGCGAGCATCACCTCCTCAGCTCCACCTCAGATCACCAGGCATTAGATTCTCACAAGGAACGTGCAACCCAGATCCCTCGCACGCACGGTTTACAGTAGGGTGTGCAGTACCAAAATCTAATGACAGGAGGCAGAGCTTATGAAGCAACGCAAGTGACGGGAAGCGGCTGTCAATACAGATGAAGCTTCGCTGCCTTGGGGACACTCACCTCCTGCTGTGCCTACAGTTCCTAACAGGCCACAGACCGGTACTGGGCCACAGCCCGGGGAATGCAGACCCACTGCACCAAACACATGAGAAAGGACGTGCTCCTATAGCAAAAAAAATGCATCTGACTAAATCACTGACTTAGCTATTTTTTTCTGACCTCTGTTCGTTTTCAATTTCCACTGTAGATCTATTTTTTGTTTCATGGTCTGGAAGAAGTAATTTTTCTCACAAAGAAACTAACATTAATGTATGCTGAGCACCGTTGATGGCTTGGCTTTAAGTCTACTGATAGTTGGCCTCGGCTTCTAAGTTCTCTGCTGGGTTGGAAGCGCTTCCCAAAAGCCAAACCACCTTGAAATAAACAAATCTGGAGTATCGCTATTCTTTTTTTTTTCTTTTTTCAAGTCTTTGCTAAGTTACCAAATGAAGGGCAGCAGTGCATTATACCCATATTGGTGTAAATGAAGCTCATAAATCTTACCCTCTCCCCCATGTCATGACTGTTAGGGACACTATTCCAGTAACAAGAACAAATAACCTGTATTTCTTGCTCTTAAAAGAAAGTGAGAAAGGCTCATTGTTTTACAATCAAGAACATGTAAAACGTGATGCAATCTTCCTCCTAAGGTGCTTCTTAGGTATTTCCCAAAGCTCTCTGCCCTTACACACTGCAGCATTTTCAGGAGGGGTCAAGAGATACCATTAAGGTCCAAGAAACAACTAAAAGCAAAAGATAAACTGAGACTTATTTGTGCACTACCACCTGTCCAGTCCACTAGGGCCCGCAACAAGTTAGTACAGCAATCCATGTCGCAGAAATCTTCAACACCGGGAAGGAAAGGTATAAAAATTATATTAAAACAATGACATAAATTTGTGTGAATGCATTTAAAATTAAAATATTGTACCATCATAAAAAAGTCCAGACAGATTCCTTGCTTTGCCCTTAGGCAACCAAGATTAGTTTTGTTTTATATCCCCCAAATAAAAAAGATAACTTGCTGAAAGTAACAGTGCTCAGTGCTTACAACCCAGGTCAATTCATACTCTTGTTAGAGTAGTCCAAATTCTAAACGCTATAAAAATTCCTTTGTTAGAGCAAGGGGAACAAACCCATTTCAGGGCACAGCTAGTCAAGATGAAAGGAAGCTGTGTCTTCAGTGACAGAACTGCCTGCGGTCGGATGATTTCTTGCTAATGTTTTTAAAGATTCTGGACTTCTCAACTTTCTTGGTTTTCTGGTAGCCAAATCCACCACCACCTCCTCTCTTTTTGTGCTTGCCGTCATTGCTGTTCACATCTGAAGGTGAATGTTAAGGAAATCAAGCAACAAGACAGTGAACTCCAATCTAACATCTACATAGAGAAAAACACCAGCAGGCACACCCCTGTCCCTCTACCACAACCCTTCTCAACAGCATAAACCTCAGCAATGTATTTCCAGAAAATCAGGAGCAGCCACAAGATTGTGGTCTAAAATTAGCAGGCAAGGTTTTAAAGTTCAGTGTAATAGTCGTATTAATTATTTCCTTCACACAATGAAATTCACGAGAATGAGTGATTAAGGTGTTAAGATGTCAATCAGGAAGTTCATAGGATCACATTTAAAAAAAAACCCAGTGTCAAAACAAATGACTTTCATTTCTGTTTGCAGCTGACAAGGGTGCGCTTAACCAAGTCATGGAACTGTTCTTCCTCTTACATAGTCCAACATGTATTCATCACAAAGGACATTTACTCAATGCCTACAATGAGGACCGTGACCCCAAACTTGGTCCTCTCTAGTCCACTCTGAGGCAACTAGAGGTATTCCCTTTGCCTTTTACCTTGAGCAACACTTGTTTTATTTTCTTTAGCTGGACTCAACACTTCTTTGTATAAAACAAGGCTCGAAGAGGACTTAAATTCTTTGAAAAGTCCCATCCTCTCTTCAGCTTCAGAGCATCCCGTTCCTCCAAGCACCTCCTACAGCACGGCCCAGCACTGAGCTCTGCTACTTTACCTCTTCTGTGCTTCTGCCAGGAATGCACAACTACCTCTGGCTCTCACTGTCTGACAATTTTTTTTTTTTTTTTTTTGAGACAGAGTCTCGGTTTGTTACCAGGGCTAAAGTGCCGTGGCGTCCTCCTAGCTCACAGCAACCTCAGACTCCTGGGCTCAAGCAATCCTCCTGCCTCAGCCTCCTGAGTAGCTGGGACTACAGGCATGCACCACCATGCCTGGCTAATTTTTTCTATATATTTTTAGTTGGCCAGATAATTTCTATTTTTTTTTTTTTAGTAGAGACAGGGTCTCGCTCTTGCTCAGGCTGGTCTTGAACTTCTGAGCTCTAAGGATCCACCCGCCTCAGCCTCCCAAGTGCTAGGATTGGCGTGAGCCACTGCACCCAGCCACAAATTTGTCTTTTTATTTTAAGGCTTAAGTCACAAGCTGCCTTGTTACTGCAACTGCATCTTGATTATTAATCCCTGCTCACCCCATCCACCTGTGTCCCGAGCTAGCGGAGACAAGCACATACTGGCCAGGATGAGCACCTGGGCCCCCAGTCTGCAGCCAGAGCACACACCAACCCACAGCAAGGCCCCAAATGCCACCCCACCACCGTCAAGCGTTTGTTCCTTAGTTCCAGGATGACTTCATAACAAAGAAAAGGATACTCAGATCAACAAAAGGAGGCACCTTGAAACCAAATGACAGAGCGACTTGAGGCAAATTTAAGTTATTAACATTAAAGATCTGTTTCAGAGAATGGGAATCATAGGCTCGGACGTATGACTTATATGCTTCCTGGGCTGACTTATGAAGAAAGTAGTTCTTTTCAATCAGTTGTTCAAGCTGAAACAGAAAGAAATTTTGGTTTCAATAAAATAAAAAAGCAGATTTCGAATACTCTAGAGCAAAGCCATTCCCTAAAAAACACGTATTCTAATACACTTGTTCTAGGCTTTGTACTATCTGCTGTAGTGAGAACAACGCCAAAGTTCTTGCAGCGTGTGGACTGAGAGGAGGAGGAGAGCACAGGACCATGGTAGCCACAGCAAGAAGCCTTACAGACCACACAGTCCAACCCCCCATTTTATGACAGGGCAGACACAGGGGACAGTGACTGCCCACTGAAACACTGCAAAGGTCGTGTTGGGACGAGGTTCCCTCTTACTCACAAGTATTTAAAAAAACCTACCTGAGATTGGATGTTAGAAATTTTAGACCACGAAAAGTCAAACTCACTTAATGGAACCTAGAAAACAAAAGCATAAAGATTAGTAAACCAGGAAGATCAGCATTCTGATATTTATTAGGTACTGAAGACAGGGAACGGCGACCAGGCCTGTGGAATCCCTCCGGACAGATGCAAAATCTGCTTTCTCTAGTCTCCCAATGTTGATGGAAAAGCTCTGTCTTTGCTTTGCTGAGTTAGGAAAATGGTACTTTCTTTCTGAAAAGTAAGGTGAGAAATTGAACAGGGACAATGAGTTGGTGAAGCACTTTTCCCTAAGAATCTCTATAATCCTGATTATTTGGAGTGATGAAGTAGCCTGAAGTTTCTGGTTAGGACCATTGCCTTTTTCTCCATGTCAGAAGAGGGGCCCTAATACCACACAGCCCTGTGATTGGGCTTTGTGACATCAGAGGCCACGATGACCACAAACTCCTACAGATACAGCTCTGTTGTCAGTCATCGCTTACTAGAGAAATGGAATAGTGCCAGACTTGGGTTAGGTGGTGGGGAAAAAAATAGGTGCCCAAGTCCTGGACTCTGTCCTCAGAGAGCTTATAGTCTTTTGGGGGAGACAAAGTGATGAAATGACAACTTAATGAGCACCTGTGCTGTGGGAACACGGAGGAAGGCAGATCAGAGATGGCTTCCCAGAAGGGAAAGCAGCCAGCTGCAAGCAGAGCACGCTGAACAAAGTGTGCAAAGGCCACAGAACAATTTCAGGGAACTGCACATGGCTGCAGGGTGGAGGAAACCTAGCCCACGCCAGGGAGGCCAACAAGGAGGCGAGTGTCAGAAGAGAAGGCCTCACATGCTCTCCCAAGGCCTAGCAGTAAAAAGACCACGTAGCATTCTGATGGATTCAGTCCTGAGGGGATGGAGGGAGACCAAAGCCAGATCAGGGTGGATGGGGACCGAGTGGGAGGCAACTAGGAAAAATATAAACCATTTTCCCAAAAAGGCAGACTAAGGAAAGGCAATAGGCAGTAGCTATCCTGGAGACAGTGGAAGCAGAATGGGTTTAGGGTTGAAGTTACTTTCTCCACAGTGCGAGACCTGAGATGGTAAAGCACTAACTGCGAGAACAAGATCAAAGGCTGCGTACAGATGAATATGGGAGAAAAGGAGGCGAAGGGCAGGCAGGGGCAGGACAAATGGGGATTCCTACGGCTTCACACGAGGTAAGAGGGAAAGACATGAGGATGAAGGGACTGCAGGAGAGATGACCAGGTGTGAGGGAATGTAAAAGGAGTGGATAAAGTTTCCAACAGGTCTGTAGGGATCAGGAGGGGAGAGATTGGGACACAAGAGGTGCTGCTGAGCAACCCAGAGCTACGGGGCTGAGCCACGAGGGTAGTTTCTTCTGTCCCTGCCTTCTGGCCAGAAGTGCATAAAATCTTCCATAACTGCCGTAATGACTGTTTTAATAGCACTGCCCTGACTCAAGACTCTGCTGACACACTGACACACGCAGAAATAGTGCTTGCTAACGATCCCTATACACCAAGAGGAATCTGTTTCCAATTTAAGATGTTCCAAGTAAAGACCTTTACCTTGGATTGCTTCAAGTAACGAAGAAAACCCAATTCTTCTGGGCGCAAAATGAGCAAGGCATGCCCTCTTCCATTTAGGCCTCTGGCTGTTCTACCCACACGATGAATATATTCCTTTGGTAGAGAAAGAACGCTTGAGTTAATGCACTGACTTCCACATGAGCCCATTAAGAACATGCCTGCACTGCAAATATGTGCACAGTAGGTCTGTTCTGAGATGGCGCACCTCCCACGGGACCGGGCCCCCCACAAGGCCAGGCCGGCACTCTCTCTGCACACACCATCCCTGGAGGGCTAAAAGGCTAATGACCAAGGCCTAAGAAAGGCTGGACACAATGTGCACATTAACAGTGTGATCTAATAAAGTAAGTATTATGTGTGCTTCATCTTTAAAAAACCCCACATTCTACTACATATACTACACAATCTTATTTACCTCCTTAAGCAAATTTTATTTCCTTCAGCCACCTGTTGCTCTTAACTGATCATTCCAAGTGTCTAACATTCTCACCTTAAATCCCACTGAAGCCTCTAAAACCTCCATGTACGCCCCCCTTGAGCCCTGTAAAGTCTTAAATACTTATCAACACCGGAAAAATACTGCAGTCACCAATAGGGATGAACCTTATGAACGTGACATGTGGTTATTTCCCAGGGAACCTGGAGAGGAAGCGCACTGCTAATGTGGGGCCGTTCTCAAGACACCCCGAGGACGCCAGTTACCTTAGGGTCATCTGGAGGGTCATACTGAACAATCCAGTCGACTTCAGGAATATCCAGCCCTCTTGCTGCCACGTCTGTACATAACAATATCCCTGAATCTGCGTTGCAGAACTGGAAGAAGGTGGTTGTACGCTTATTTTGCTTCTGCCTTCCCTAGAATCAAATAAGAAAATCCACTAGAGCTAGAACCTTGAGGCTGTTTCTAAGAAGCCTAGCTATACAACCCCCAAACCTGGAGTTGTTACCCTACTTTATTTCAAGCTCACCGCTGGCTTATGTACTATTTCCCCAACTGGCTCCTCAAAGAGGATGCTGTCTCTTACTCCTTTGACAAGTCCTTGTCCCTCCACACAGGATCCACCACCTAGTGATGATCAAACTACTCAGGATGACATTTAGAGAGAGCAGTACCTCCAATCCCATAATCTACAGCACTTGACAGGCACAACCTGTTTTTAATAAGCTCATCATAATCACTTACATGAATGGCCAAAACAGGCAAATCGATGTAGTTCAGCAACTCGTAGTGGTATTTCACGGACATGCAAGATGAAAAGAAAACCATCAGTTTCTTCTTTCGGTTCTTCTTAAGGAATGTAAAGAGCAGCAGGAATCTCTTTTCAGAGGGACAAACAACATATCCCTAGAAATGGTTCAAATGAACAGACACAAATGAATCAAACAGATATTTTCAGCTTAATAACCGATGTACTTTGATTGAGAGCAATGATAAACATAGCATATAACATGTCATACCTTACCTACAATGTTTAAAAAACTAAACAACCAAAGTTTCTTTAAATTCATCTAGTTAGAGAATATTTTATTTATCAAGAAGACTCAATCTTGAAATTCTCACTTTAATCACCTTAGTTTGGATCTCTTGTCACCTCATTTCTACCTTTCCCCAGCTATGCACCCTGAACCAGTCTCTCCATCACCTAACTTGCCTTGCATCTTACTGAGATTATTAAAAATATTTTACAACTGCATTTAAACTGGCAGTTATTAGTAACATGCCCCCATGTGACAAATGGTATTAACAAAGTAAAGAGAGCTGATCAAACTATTTTTAGAGCTCATGGCATTGTTTACTTGGAGCATCGAGATCTAATACCCAAATTCACTACACAGATGCTCCTCTACTTACAATGGGTCCATGTTGATAAACACACTGTAAATTGAAAATATTTTAATTTGAAAATGCATTTAATACATCTAACCTACTGAACATCATACATTATAGCCTAGCTTACCTTAAACGTGTTCAGGACACTTACATTAGCCTACAATTGGATAAAATCATCTAACATAAAGTCTATTTTATAATAAAGTGTTAAGGATATCACATAATTTACTGAACACTGTACTGAAGTATGGTTTCTACTGAATGTATACCGTTTTTGCATCATGATAAAGTTAAAATCTCCTAAGTCAAACCATTATAAGTTGAGGACTATATTCAAATTAAAAGTTCATTAACCCATTTTCTTTCCAGATAATTTTCCAAAAAAGTACAAGAAAACACTAAGACATTAAGGGTTTAAGTTACTGATAAAAAGTACCTGCTCAAGACCATCCACTGTTGCATTAGTTTTATCATCATCAACACCAACATACAATGGCTCCTTTTTCAGAGAAATCCTTGCCAGGTCCTCAACTTTTCGAGTTTGTGTGGCAGAAAAGAGCATAGTTTGTCTGCGTGCTGAAAGATATATATATTTATGTATAAATAATGACCTCAATCTTCCAGGGAATCTTCATAATTGCTTCACAACTACAAATACTCTACATAGAATGAACAGAAATGGGAGCTGTGATATCAGTATAGAGTCTACAAATATTATAAAGGATAAAAAGGGCATATCATGAAACACTTTAGGTCTATGTGTTTGAGAACTTAGATGAAATGGAGAAATTGCATGAAAAATAAACTACACAGGAAGAAATAGGAAACCTGCATAGCCTTAGATCTATTAAAAAAACTTCAGTCAAACCCTTCACCTTCATGTAAAGAAAATTCCAGGTCCAAAGGGATTCCACTGATAAATTCTATCAGATATTTAAGAAGAAATACCAATTCTTCACAAACTCTCCAGAAAATCAAAAAGGAGAGTTTACTTGCAACCATTCTTTGAAATAAGCTATTACCTTACATAAAAACCTGATAATGACATTATAGGAAAAAAACTTATAGACCAATTCATGAACACAGATTCAAAATTTCTAAGCAGAATTTTAGCAAAGTGAATTCAGCAATATATAAAAGGGATAATGGATCATGACCAAGTAGGACTTATTTTAGGAATGCAGGCTTGATTTAACATTTGAAAAATCAACCAATATAATTTACCATATTAACAAACTCAAGAAAAAGTATTGGATTATTTCAACAGACACACAAAAAGCATTTGGCCATCTATTGCTGATTGAAACCCTCTGCTAACTAGGAACAAAATGGATCTTCCTCAATCTGATAAAGGGCACCTACATAAAACCTGCAACTAACCTCGTACATACTTAATGGTGAAAAATTGAATGCTTTCCCCTAAGATCAGGAACAAGACAAGGATGTTTGCTCTCACCACTCAGCTTTGGTATTGTACTGGAGGTTCTGGCCAGGGCAATCAGGCAAGAAAAAATGTTAATAAAAAACTGAAACTGTATTTGTACATGATTGCCTATGTAGATAACCCAAAAGGCTAGGGTCACCTGGAAAGTTATACAGACTAATCACTGAGCACAGGAATAATTACCTTGTTGGATGCAAGATCAATATAAAAAAATCAACTGTATTTTTATATATGAGCAATGAACAATTGGAAATTGAAATTTTAATGAAATACTCAGAAATCTGACAAAAGATGTGAAAACATCTGTAGTCTGAAAACTCCTAAAAAATTATAGAATTAAAAACCTAGTAAATGGAGATATACCTCATTATGGGTTACAAGATTCAATAGTCTTCCACCAATGACCTCTATTCAATACAATCTCAATCATTATTCCAGACTTTTTGTGGATGGATAGAAATTGACAACTGATTCTAAAATTCATACAGAAATGCAAAGAAGAACAACAGCCAAAACAACTTTGAAAGAGAACAAACTTGGGAGGGCCTAACACTACCCGATTTCAAGACTTAATAGGGAGGAACCGGAACTTTCATATGATGCTGATGAGAATGTAAAATGGCACAACAGCTTTGGGAAACATCTGGTGGTTTTTAAAACAGTTAAACACACACCAGTCATTCCACTCAAGAGAAAAGGAGACACATGTCCCTACAACGAGCTGTAGATGACTGTTCATAGCAACTTTATTTCTAACCGCCCCAAACTATAAGCAGCAGAAAGGTCCATCAACAGCGGAAAAGATAAACAAACTGGTATATTCATACCAGTTTGCTGGTATGCTACTGAACAATAAAAAGAACTACTGGTGAAATAGCATGGATGAATCTCAAAAGATTTGCAGAGTGAAACAAACTAGGCCAAAAGAACTACATATGGTCTGATTCCATTGATATAAATCTCTAGAAAATGCAAGCTTATTGACACTGACAGAAAACACACCAATAGTCACCTGGGAGAGACAGATGCGTATGAGGAGGGGTGGGTGGAGGGACTGCAAAGGGGAAAGAGGAAACTTTTGAGGGTGATGGATGTGTTCATTACCTTGTTTGTGATGGTTTCACAGTAGTAAATATGTCAAAGAGCATCAAATTGTATATTTTAAATGTCTACATATAATTATGTCAATTATACTTTAAAGCATTAAAAGACAAATAACAAATGGGATTATAGTTTTACTACAGTTATAAGCAGTTTATAATGTTGCAGTACTATAATCAAGCTATGCACAAGTCAAATATAACACAAAAGGCAACAAATCTATGGCTACCTGGGAGATGTTAGATGAGGTAAGAATAGGGAAGGCAGGGAGAGAACGAGACCTCCGTTAGGACTGTGTAACTTGCATTATAACCTCTAAAATGGCAAAACTACTATATTAAGTTACTACTAAGTTTGATGCTTGTATTCCAAACTACTTCTAAGGCTGATTGGCCCAACTACTTCACTTAGGCTATGGTAAAATTCTGGTATCAATACAGTTTTTGATAGGAAAAACTCTCATCTACCTCCAACAGGCACTTTGCAAATCATATGCAAATGCTACCTACTTACTTGGCAGAAGTTTAATAATTTGCTTTAATTCCTCTTCAAACCCAACATCCAAGATACGATCAGCCTCATCAATAACCAGACACTGCAGATTTTTATACATAAACCCTGGGGTATTCTAACAAAACAAAGGGAAAGAAAAACTATTAGTTGTCAAGTTTGTGTTTCATATGAGATAAGGAAACAGGCACTACATCACAGTGTTCTCTTACCTGCATGTGGTCCAGGAGACGGCCTGGTGTGGCCACAATGATGTTGATCCCATTGGCAAGTTTCTGTGCTTCAGCAGATCTGTTACTGCCACCCATTACTAACCCGTACGTATGCACATGGTGAGTCATCAGCTCCTTAAGAACACCAAAAGTCTGCATGGCCAGTTCTCTCGTTGGTGAGAGAATAAGGACTCCTGTTCCTACAACAGAAACAAACAAAAAAGATACATGGTTAAGTCAAACTGTGGTGGTTGTCACCATGAATCCCTAACAACTACAACAAACTTCCAGGGAAATAATGGCAGAAACAAGCAGATTAAAAGCTTACCATTCCTGGGCATGAACTTTAACTTAACAATGAGTTCAACGGCAGGAATGAGAAAAGCCAGGGTCTTGCCACTGCCTGTTTTTGCAGCTGCTAGAAGATCCCTAAATATTAAAAAGGAAAGAAAAAGACATTTAGTCTACTCATTCAGCAAATATTTACCATGTACTATACACATACATTTTAGGTACTAAAGCTACCACATGAACAAGAAAGACAAAATTCCTCTCTTCTGTATCAATGAAATCAATCACCTATGGTATATATACCTACTCAGAAGTCAGAATTGTGCTACAGAACATAAGTAAACACTTTTCTTCAAGCATTAGTAAATAACTTAAAGCCTTTAATGCAGGCTGGCTATGAGACCCAGCACATAGTGCAAAATCAAAATACACTGATATTTTCTTTACAATCTGCTAGCACTAAATATAGACACCAATGTCCAAGCATCAATGTTAACCATACCTGCCTTCCAGAAGTGGCCTAATACTTTTATGTTGAATTTCAGTCATGTTTGTGAAGCCCATTTCTTTTATTGCCTTCAGTGTGTTTTCATTAACAAGATTACTTAGAGAAGTGAATGAAGTATCCTCAAAAGCGCCTAAAAAGAAGTTTATCATTAGCAAATTCATCTTTTTAAAAAAGTTAATACTGCCATATTTGCCTAAATTAGTTTTGCTTGGAAGAGCTGCTTACAGTAAAAAAAAAAGAGAGTAAACCCCAGTTCATTCTCATGCAATAATATTAAGAAAAAGACCCGATACTTTTGAAGTTTCTCCACTGCTGATGCCTGTGTGATTTCAAGTCCAGAGCCTATGCTGTATCAAATAAGGGGTGGAGAGGAGGAATAATGGAGGGACTCATACAAAACAAAAGTGCCAAGGCAAGATTAAAAAAACAAAACAAAACAAAACAAAAAACAAGTGTAAAGTCAGTTAAAAAAAAAAAAAAACCCAGTTAAATTCACACTAAAAAGACAACTGAGAAGAGTCAGATGTAGCTACAAATTCCTCAGCAGGAGGCAAAATCAAAATCACCTGGGAGCTTCCCACCCCCGACACGTCCAGGCTGTAACCCAGGGATTCTTGCCCTTGGCACTACTGACATTTTGGGCTAGGTAATTTTTTGTTTTGGGAGGTGTCCTACGCATTACAAGATGTTATGAAGCACCCCTGATCTCCACCCACTAGATTTCAGTAGACTGCCCCTAGTTCTGATAGCCAAAAATGTCTCCTAGGGGTAGGGTGACCAACCTTCTTGGTATACCTGGGACAAAGGAAGTTCCTCATATTTAGGACTTTCAATGCTAAATCTGGGGAAATTCTGGGCAAATGGGATGACTCCTCTACCTAGGAGGCAAAACTGCCCTGCTTGAGAACCACTGCCAAAACTTCTCCAGTTTTGACCAAACAGATCTGGCCTTAATATTTTAAGAAAGAACTCAAATATCTCCCAGATATTTCTGGTTACAAGCAGCTAATTCCAATCTAAACTCTTGATTTTATAAATGAACAAAGGCCAAACTAGGTTAACCTGGCACAAGTCCCTCAATGGTATTTATTCCATCCTTCCTTCCTTATTAGTAACTAAGCCTGTAGTAAACCTCTAGTCTTCAGACTTTTGGGCCAATGATTTTCCTATACAGTGTGGAATGAGCCTTAGGAAAGAAAAAGGCAAAGAAACAAAGGATCCTAGAAACTGTTTGTGTGCATGTAAATACTTAGTGCTAGGAATGGAGAAAAGGAAAAAAAAATAGGGAAAAAAATAACTCAGGCACGATAAAGTAGACGATAAAGACAAAAAGCAACAGAAGACACACAGAACATTTGCTGATAGTTGTTTTCCAACCAAATTAGAAGTCACAACCGAACCTTCAATCCTAGAATCCTCTAAGAGGAACACAACATTTTTAAGAAGCTATGTCTGGAAACCTTCCTGGAAGTTACCTGTCAGTCCCAGGGGCAGGCTGGGTACTTCACTGTCATCCTCCTCACTATCTGGCTTCTCCACCTTGTTTTCTGTTTCCTCTTGTGCCTCTGCGCTTGCTTCTTCAGACTGCCCTTTGGTTTCAGTTTTTGCTTTTTTTGCATCTTTGGTTTTAAAGGACAAAACACAAAAAATTTTTTCCTTAAAATAAAAATGCCAGTAAGATCAACAAAACAAAACATTTGTGATGCAAAGAGGTGTATTTTCGAAAGCTTAACATAGTTAATTTGTGAAGAATCTTTCTCATGAAAAAAAGATTTGGTTATATTTAAAAACCCAGGGTATATAAAGATTTGGCAACAACATTTTTTTTAGGCTCTTAATGTATTATACCATATCATTTAACAAAAAAACTTCTAGATGTTCAATTAAACAATATAAAAATACTAATTACAAGTTCCATACATTTCACCAAGGAAAAAAAAGCACATCTGGGTAACATAATTCTTAAAAGCTCATTACAAGCACTGATTTTTCTTCCCATGCCAATTGCCATAAATTTTCCATAAATGCTACAATTTGTTTTAAAGACTAATGGAAAAACCAAAGGCTCTTCATGTTACTAGAGATGGAATGTAAAGCGAGGGCATCCATCTATGTAGCTGGCTGACATAAATTGAACTACTGCTTGGTTGTCAGTGGTGAGGAAGGAAAGGCAGGGCTTCCTAGCTTCACTTCTACATTCATAACTTTCATAATGGGGCCCTAAACTACCTTTCCAGTTCTCCCTCCCATTTCCCTCCTCAACATTCCACTCTGGTCAAATACATTAACTACCATGCTGGACTTTTGCAGAAATTTGTGGCAGTTAGTGATGCTAGTTTGAACAGAACTGACTTAGACCAGAGCTCAGAACTCTTTGTAGCCCAGGACTGGCCTCTTCCCTGGACCCAACTGTCACCCTTCCAGGAATTAATCAACTCTGTAGGTTTCACATGTTCAACAACCATGGATGTCATTAGCTGGTCTCCAGGGCTTATCATTTTGTTTTCCCTAGAATAATTCTTAAAGTTTACATAAAAGAACAAAACTTCCAGCACTGTGATTTGATTCTTGAGGGTAGAAATAATGTCATTTCCTTGGGCATAATCAGAACCAGAATTGTAAAGGCATCGATAATTTTAGAACAGGGGATTACAATTACTTTCAATCAAAACAGGATTACAATTACTTCCTAATCCTCATGCATTTCCCTAACTTGTTTTACTTTCTGTTTCAGCCATTTCTCATAACCTACAATTTTTTTAGCAGGCTGTGTGAAGACAGCCATCTATGTCTGGAAAAGTTCAAAGCTCCTTTCATTTCATGTGAGATACATAAATAGGATATTCTAACTCAGGGGCTGGCAAAGTTTAGGTTTTGCAGGCCATATGGTCTCTGTCATCATAAAGACAACAAAATGGGCACTACTGTGACCCAATATTTATTTACAAAAATAGGTGGAAGGCCAGATAGCTTGCAGATCCCTGTCCTACCCTACCTTGAAATCTCTGCTTGCACATGTCAATTAAAATGCCCATTCCTTCACCTGAGCTTACTCAAAGCCAATCATCTTCAAAAAATAGTCCTTCTTTCTCCCTCTGCCCACTTTACACACTTGGAAATTATTGTTCCATTTATTTAGAAGTTTACTAAATGCTACTTGCAACTAAGACTCCTTTTAAAGGAGGAATTTATGGGAGGAAAAGGTAAGGAATGGGCCAAAAAAAGAAGCAAATGAAAAAAATCATTAATGCAAAGTTCCTTAATACAGAAAGGCCTAAGAAGATAGATCCTACTGCCAGCCCAGATTTCTTTAGTGTTAGAAATTCTGCAACTCTTTTCGCAAACAGGTAATCCTATGCTATGCTACAGTATGTTCTATCATAAAAAGCCCAGCTAACTGCCCCAAAGAGCAAATTTCTAGAATTCTATAATAAAAAGAGTCTTATCTAAATGTGAGGTTTTCTTCAAAGGTTAAAAAATATAAAAATATGACACATTGCCTGATATTTTGAGAAAGTTAAAATGCACTGTTCCTCTCCACCAATAAAATGCTTCCTTTAGCTACCAGGCTAGTTTCTAGTAGACTGGTGAGCACAAGGGATTCTTTTATGTCATGTGCATACAATAGGAGGGAAGCTAGAATGGTAACTGTGCGTGAAAAAAACGTTTGAATGGCTGATGTTCAAAGGAAATACTCACCAGGCCCAGAATCATTTACCATTTTTCTCTTCTTCTTCTTCTTTTTCAATTCTGAATTGGGAGACTGCACTGCTGCTTGTCCATTGGTTAATATGGTAGATTTCTGGGAGGATTTTTTTACTTTTACATTTTCCACTGTTTCTTCAGACAAGTCTCCATTTTGAGCTTTTGACAAGCCCACCTTCATAGACTGTTTTAGGGATTTTTTAACTTTTCCACCCCCCGTTGTTTCTTCAGACACATCTCCATTTTGAGTTTCTGACAGGCTCACATTCAAGGCCCCTGTTTAAAAACACAACCACTGTGATATAAAGAAGGGGAGGTTTACTGAGAAACAGTGAAATCGCACATAAGAAATTCCATAGCTTCCAGGACTAAAACTATTCAGCCTTTTCTTCTCTTTCATGTACACTGTTGAAACCCCCTGCATGCTATGGCATTCTACTATAGGAGAAAAGTTTCCCTTAAGGGAAAAATGCTGGAAAAGGGAAAGCTACATTGATTTCTTAACTTCCAAAGACCATACCTCTGTCTTTAGGGAGTCTGGGACACAAAAACTTCAATGAGGTCAAATATTTAAACAGATGGGGTCAGACAATGGCAGTTACAAAATAAACAGTTTAATATTATTTGGTAAACATATGACTGATACACTGAAAGACATTTACACCTTATTCACAAATCTATTTCTCATGTGACTTTCAAACATTCAATCCCAACTTCCCTAAACTGCAGTGAACTGAAAATTCAGTTGATTAAACAACCCTAGTGTGACGCCAGTTGTATAAAGTATAGCACATACTACAGTACCTGATACTTGGTAATGATAATAAACTATTTATTTACTGGTTTATGCACTTACTATATTATACTTTTTATCCTTATCTTAGAGTGTACCCCTTCAAATTATCTATATAAAAAAAGTTAACTGTAAAATAGCTTCAGGTAGACCCTTCAAGAGGTAATTCAGAAGATGGCATTGTAATCATAAGAGATGACAGCTCCATGCATGTTATTGCCCCTGAAGACCTTCCAGGGGGACAAGATGTGGAGGTGGAAGACAGTGATATTGATGATCTTGACACTGTATAGGCCTAGGCTAAATGTTTGTGTTTTAGTTTTTAACAAACAGTTTAAAAGTAAAAAAAAAACACATTTTAAAAATAAAAAAGCTTATAGAATAAGGATAGAAAGAAAATAGTTTTGTACAGCTACATGGTATTTTAAGCTATTATGTTATTACAAAAGTCAAAGTTACAAAAATTAAAAAGCTTATAAAATAAAAGTTATAGTAAGCTAAAGTTAATATACTACTGAAGAAAAACATTTTATAAACTTAGTGTACCCTAAGTGCACAGGATTTATAAAATCTATAGTAGTGCATGGTAACATTCTAGATCTTCAGTTACTCACCACGCACTAACTTTTGCAGAGCAACTTCCAGTCCTACAAGCTCCATTCATGGTAAGTGCCCTACACACGTGTACCACTTTTAACTTTTATATGGTAGTATTTTTACTGTACTTTTTCTATGTTTAGCTACACAAATATCTACCATTTTGTTACAATTTGCATGCAGTATTCAGTATGGCAACATGCTATGCAGAGTTGTAGTCTGGCAGAAATAGGCTATACCACACAGCCTAGATGTGTAGTAAGATGTACCACTAGGTTTGTGTAAGTATACTCTACGATGTTCACACAATGAAATCACTTATATGCACTTCTCAGAACACATCCCTTTCAGTAAGGGACCCATGACTATACTTGAGACTATCTTTACTAAAGTTTTCCTGTTTATATATATAAAATAAAAAAGATAAAATGTAAGTAACACCATCTTTTGTTCAAATTATCAATGCCCATATCAAGAAATAGTAATGCTGTACTATTATGCTATAGGAATTGGAAATATGAGGAAACTTTAGAAGGTTAACACAATTACTTCAGTATTTGTGGCCCACTGTCAGAAAATAGGGACCGCAAATGAGGCATCTAAGAAAAGTAACATTTATGCAAAATCATTTTCGTTTAAGTCACCGTGCGGGATACAATTATGCAGAAGCTCTTAAGTAATTTAAAACCTAAAGTTGAGAGAGAAGGGAATATTGCGCAGAGAACCTTTGTGTTTCAACCTCTGCAGAAGACACTTCCCAGCTGAAAACGAGGAAGCGTTGCAGGAGTCGAGAGCGAGCGTGGAGATGGGTAAAAGCAGGCAACAGTAAACACAAAAGCTCTGTGAAAAGTGACCCGAACTTTTGGGGAAATATAGAGATTAAATAGATGATGTGAAAGGTGCACGGACAGGAGAACGTTCCATGTGTCTGATTGGCCACAGGGAGGGTGGCTGGGTGTGAGGTGTGACCCGAAGGTGTCCACCAAGCAGGTCTAGTTGGAAGCCCTGCCGGAAGTCTGGAAGGGAACGCAGAGGCCTCCTGCTCTAACCTTATGTACAGAAACTGATGCCCCCCAAAGGTCAGGGGCAGTTCCGGGGCCCAGCGGCGAGCGGGCAGCCCCAGGCTGCCTTCCCACTCTCCACAATCACACTGTTGCTCCAGGGAGCGCCGCCTCCGCCACACCAGGACCGCGGGGACTCCCACGCAGCCCCGCCGGGCCCACGGCCGCGCGCGGACCGCCTCAGCCATCGCGAGATTCAGCGCGTCTTACCCTGCAGCTTTAGGTTTCGCTGCCGCAATTTGAAGTTCCGCTTCTCGATCTTCTTGCGCAGGAGTTTCATAGGCAGGTGAGACATGTTGTAAAAGCGTCCCTAGACCTCGGCGCCACCGCACTGATCCTCCGCTCTCAAGGTTGATGTTACGTCCTTTGCTGCCGCACGCGCGCAGCACAGCTAACCGGAAATGCGTCACAGGAACGCCGGCTCCGGGCGGAAATCATTCCAGCCCGCGCACTGTAGTACCCTTGGCGATCAAATTCTGTGCAGCGCCCCCTGGGGTAGCGGAGGCCACCCCCTGCACCGGACTCACGTCGTGCCGGAACTGGCTGCGGATTGGGACCGTTTGGGAGTTTTCATAGTTTAAGCTTCCTCTTGTCAACGGAAAAGAAGACAAACCCTGTAAAATAATTTAGGGAAGTTTATTCTGAGCCAAATTTGAGGACCGTGGCCCGGAGCCACGCCCAAGAGCCTTTAGCAGGTGGACTCACTGTGGTTGGGTTAGTTTGGTTTTATACATTTCAGAGAGACAGGGGTTATAGGTAAAGTCATAAATCAATACATACATTGGTTTGGCCCCAAAAGGTGGGCCATCTCGAATCGGGGCCTTGCAGGTTATAGGTGGGTTTAACAATTATTTGACTTGTAATTGGTTATAAAGACCTGAAGTTTTGTCTAAAGACTTGGAATGTTTTAAGATAAGGGGGTCTGTTAATGGGAGACAAGCCACAACATATATTTGTTGTGTAAATTGAGGACCTGCAAGTTTGTCTTGCATACCCTTAGGCCTGCTAATGAATTGCAAAGGATATCTCTGACCGCCCTCCTCCTGGCAGACAATTTAGTTTTAGGATATTCCCTTGGCCAAGATGGGGTCCATTCAGTCAGCTGGTTGAGGAGAGCCTTAAGATTTTATTTTAGTTCGCAGCCTGGAGGTAGAGTGAGGAAAGAATATTGCGGAGAAGGCAGCCTTAGCGAATCTTCTTTTTTATGTTCTATGTGTTTGAATCCAGGACTGCAGTTGGCTCACCTTATACACAGGTCCCCCCATCCCTGAATTCAACCAACACCCCGATTGATTGAAAATATTCCATAACAAACCAAAACACCCCCAAACAATATTACTATAAAGAATAATGCAGTTCACATAGCATTTACATTGTATTAAGTATTAGAAATCATCTGGAGATGATGTGTGTACGTTATATGCAAATATTACACAAGGGACTTGAGCATCCTTGGATTTGGGTAGTTGAAGGGAGTCCTGGAAAAAATCCTCCTTGGATACAGAGGGACAAGTGTATTGGAAAATCGAATAAAACCTAAATTATATAATGCATATATAATTGTGTATATATGCATTTCCAAACTTATTTGGCCACTCTCTCCAGGAGCACTTTTCATGTCACTTGGTACATATACACATGTAAATGTCACATTTCGTAAAGCAATGCTCTTACTCTTACTCTTGCATTTTACTGTGATATTTTTCCTTCAGCTCCATCCTGAATTAATCTGTACTTAGTCTATTAAAAATACTGCTTACTATGCATTCAAATTAATCTTACTACATTATTAATGGATTGATTGCAGTTTGAAAAACAGAGGTTTATAAATTCCCAAGGCTCACCCATAGACCCTCCAGGAGTCCAGGAGCTGGTGGTTGATAAAAGTGTACCTCTCTGGTACAATGTACACTATTCTGGTCATGGACACACTGAAAGCCCTGACTTCAGCATGATACAATTCATCCATGTAACAAAAACCACTTGTACCTTGTAAATTTTTGTGAAATTAAAAAAAAAGAAAACAACTTTTGACACCAAAAAAATACTCAAAGAAAAAAACCCAAAGAAATTGTAATCTGGCTAGCTAGTAGTCATCTTTTTGGGGGGTGGGGAAGGATAGAGGGATGCATGGAGTGTTTAATTTAAAAAAAAATGTGACCAACATTAAAAAATTGGTAGAGTTTAATAAAAATTCATATTTTTCTTTAAAAATTGGCATCATTGGCTGAAATTCCCCTTGGTAATAATCTGTTTGAGCTGAACAACTGGAAGAATCAATGAAACCTGGATTAATTTGTTTATTTGGAGGGGCAGGACATGAGACTCTGGAGACTAGGCATGATCACAGTGGAGAGGGAGAAAACTTGGGAAGGAATTGAAACAGAATGTAAATGAACTGACTGAAAAGTCACATTGGATTGGACTGGAAAATCAAGACAAACAAACATCCTGATATGCTTAGATTGAGTTATTAATGATTGGGCGGGCTGAAGGATGAGTCAGAAATTTAAACTGGTACACACATACATACATGTACAAACATATATTTCAGTATAAATACATATGTCAGTTTAAATTTACATATGTATCCATTTATATATGTGCATACACATACATATCTATTTTTATTTCTATCTTTACATACATGTATATTCACATGGTTACATACTGAGTATTGAGTCTGGGACTTTGAAATTTACATCCATTACTCTTAGGTGCAACAATTGACATGTCTTCCATATAGAAAGTGCTCAAAAATTATTTCCTTTCTGTTGTAGCTTAAATTTCTGGGGCTCATAATGCTTTGGTAGTGGCAATGGAAGGGTATTTCCTCTCTTCTAGAGGGTGACCTTTTTCCAGCTAATAGTGAGAATTGCAGTCATTTCCACAAGACCATAAAACCCACATTTATGATGCATTCAAGACATTTAGATCAAAGAAGCTGATCCCTTGAGGTGGATGGAAATGCTTAATTTTAGGGATTGATAACATTTCAAGGATCTTAGCTAAGGCTACTGATGCCAATTCTTCTGGCTTTTTAGAAGAATGAAGAATTATGACCTTGCATCAACTCTCAAAATTGGAGTTGAGAGTTATTTTAATGTTGAATTTCCAGGACCACATCAGCAGCTACTTTAGCAAACAAACGCATGTCACTGGGTTGGATACTCCGAAAATATCTGTGAGGGTTTGGGAAGGTAACAGTCACAGGCCTCTGAAAACCCTGTTGTCCCTCACTGCGAGTGCCTATCCTCATATCTATTCAATATATGTTTAAGTCTTTAAAACTTCTTGCTTGGCTCCTCATCACAGAGGTCCCTTTCCTCAGAACACAGTCATTCACCAATTATTCACTTGTTCAGCAATTATTTTTTGAGCAAATGTGTGCTAAGAGTGTATGGCAGATGTGTGTTAAATGCTGGGGATAGATAGATCCAGGTGGCAAGATAGACCTGGCTTACCTTTGTGGCACTTGCAGAGCTTACATGGAGAAGACAGAGAATTAAACAATTCTAGTAAACTATTACGGATGCAGTGAAAGGGAAGCACATGACAGGAGCAGCATTCCAGTCTGGGAGCGGGGCTGGGATAAAGTCTTTCACTGGATACCCTTTGTGTATAGGCACAGAGCTAGTGGCAAGCAAAAGAGGGGAGGGAGATGCTGTCTTTTACCTCCTGACAAAACAAATTTAAATTTCACATAGACCATGTCTTATCTATGCTGCTTTTTCAATTTTCACTAGAGATCCTTAAACCTTAGACAAGTGTTTATAAAATAAAAAGCAGATTTGTGTAGCTTCTTTTCATACAAATAAAAAATGCCCCACTCCACTGGGAAAACAAATCAGCCCATTTCACCAACACCTTAGAGTTGTGATCCAGAAATAACTGACTCCTCCTCTCCAGTCACTGCTTTAGGACTCTTGAAGTGATTTTCTAGGAACTTTCAAATGCTATTTCCTATACATTCTATGGTGTATAGGAACTTAAAAAGTGCTGTATTTCTGTATATAAGCTGTAAGTTGCTTTCTTCACACGGCCCAACTTCCCTGGACTCTGGTTCTCTGCATTTCTGCATTGTGGTAAGCAGACAGCTGGTACTTAAGAAATGTCTTCTTAGGTGAATTGATGGATATGAGAATGAGAGATCATTTTAAGAGGCATCAACACAATTCACTACAAGTCATTATTACTGCAGTGGTCCTAGGAGCTGGAGAGGATACAGAAGAGTATAACAGCAACCTTTCTCTCAAGAAGATTATTTATTTCCTTAATACAAAAAATGCCATCTACTCTGTGCAAGGTACTGTTTTGGGCCCCTGTGATCAGCAGTGAACAAGACATGTGAGGTCCCTATTTTCAGGGAGTTTCCTACCTAGATAAGGGAAGACAGATATAGGTTAAAAAGTGAGTGAACAAGATAAAATTACATGCAGCTAAATTCTGGGGAGCTGTCACAACAAGACAATGTAATGTAATATAATAGATTGATGAATAGGGGTGGGCAGAGAAGCCTACTACTCAAAATGGGAGATTTTTTTTTGTGTGTGTATGTGGAGACGAAACAGAGACAAAGATCCGAGGTCAGAGAAGAGGCCAGCAGAGACAAGCCTTAACATGCCACTAAGTAGCAATACAGGAGAACAAGGGTAGATTTATAGCTAGGAGAGTAAGAGCGTATTTTTAAGAGGAAAAGCTCTAGGGGCAGGGTCAGGCTTTCAGAGTGAGTAGGGGGACAGGGAGAATATTAAAAAGACAGCTTCCTTTGACTACCTTCCCTCTGAGTCATGCAGTCTGACCACTGATAATTGAATCATAGACTAACTTGCTTGTCCAGCATGCTGTGGAAACAAGAGGTTAGAATTGGATTTATTTTTAATACAATTTTACTTGGGACAATTTTAAACTTATAAAAAGTTACAAAGACAGTGCCCTTCACCCAGTTTCCCCTAATGCTAACGACTTAGGTAGCCATGATAGATTTGTCAAAATGTAGACATTAACATTAGTAAATTATGGTTAACTAAATTACACACTTTATTTAGATTTCATCAGTTTTCCCCCTAATGTCTTTTTCTGTCCCAGCATCCAACCCAAGATACCACATTGCATGTAGAGAATTTTCTGGAGTATGATTTTTGCCATTTCCTAAACGATTTGCATTTGGTAATAAATGAGGAGGCAGGGTGACTACCGTCTAGATGCTAACTTCTTTAGTCCTTAACACATTGTTTTGACTGATTCTTCATTTTGCACCAGTACAACTTCTCCTCCTCCGTGCCTGTCCCATACTCTCTTGTAGTGTTGGGATTTACATAGTCATCCTTTCGTAATGATTTTTACAACCACCACACCAACTTATTTCCTCAAACATTTTGGAAAATGGACCACTTTTGGAGAATGAGTTTAGGGAAGCACCTACTAGACCCCAATCCTGCCCCCAACTCCTGAGCTATTTTACTGTGTAACAAAAAGAATGAGAAATCTTACTCTCCACAAACTGATTTCAAGTAATTTATCAAACTACCTTCCTATGTTATACTTATTGTGTGTGTCTTTACTTCTCAGCTAATTTTGCCTCTTTGAGGACACAAATGCTATCGCATTTATTGTTAGAGACCATTCACAAAACTTTCCATTCAATTATACTTTCAAACCAGTATCTATTAATCAATGATGATGGTCTAGGACATTGGCCAGGTGCCAGGGACATAGAGGTAAATTAGCCAGTGCTCCCACTCTCAAGATGCTCATGCTTTGGTGGGAGTCACAAACATCTTTACTCACATTTAGACTTCCAATGCCCCATATAGTGCCTGGCGCTTCATAGGCCCTCAATATATGTTTGACACTGTTTTAAGAAGACCATTCTGATGGAGAGAATAGAGGAGAGATGATCAGTCAGGTGGCTGTTGCAACTGTTCACCAGGCCATGGGGCCAGAGCAGAGTGAGTTTAGGTATATTTTCTGAGAAAGAATGGACATTACTGGGTGAACCATTGGATGTGGGAGTTGAGAGAGAGGGAGACATAAAGAATGCTTCTGAATTTTCCAGCTTGGGATGTGTTACATGGAATACAGGAAGAGGAAACAAGTTTGGAGGATGGGGGTGAACAGGAGGAAGGAGAAGGTAAACATAGGAGAAGGAATGAGTTGAACGTGAGACATTTAGCTCAAGAAGAACTGTATATAATAGATGACCCATGAACATCTCTTGAATGAATGAAAGAAGGAATGGATCACTATTTGAATAACTGTGGACAGATGAGGAAGTTGGACCAAATGGGGCTAAGGTTTTTTCTATAGATAAAATTCCGAGTCTGTGATGCCAATTGCCCCACAGTTTGGGCAGCTGGGGCAAGTAAGAAAGGGCTGAGAACAGGTAGCACATGAGCTGGCTCCTAAGCATAGACAGAATTTGGTTGGAGAATGATACAAATAAAGCAGTAAAGTAGGGTTGTGCCTCCTACAACCAGCTGTAGACTCATTAGCAGTTTTTGAGGGGCATTGATAAGTAACAGTAAAAACAAAGATATGCAGGAACAGATCGTAAGGTCCTTTAATAAACAGCAGCAGTCTGGGCAGACTTTGATAATTAATGACAACACAGATTCTTGAGAAGGGCAGTGGGGGTGACCAAAGTTATGTTTTGGGGGGAACTATTTGTCATCAGTGTTCAGGTGAACTTGGATAAGGGGGAGCATTGAGACCAGTGTGGCCACTTGGGTAATCCAGGAACAAAGTGGTGGGATTTCAGCTGCTTGTTTCACACCCCCATGCAGCCTCCCTTGCGTGGCACACCCCCCTCCCCTTTCCTGCCTGCACTCAGTGCTGCCCCACCTGTCTGGTCTCAGCTGTCCTCCTCCTTTCCGATCAGCTTCCACTCAGCCTACCCCGGGAGGCTCCCCTACCCCTCATGCCCTCCTCACCGCTGCCTGCATGTTGTGTGCAGTTTCTCTTGATGCTCTTTTCACACTGGATGGTAACGCACTCTCTTGAATACCTTTTGCTTTTCTAGTAGATAGACTATGAGTTACTTCAAGGCAGAGATGCTATCCTTGGGTTGCAGAATTCTGCCGAGCGCATAGTAGGCACTCAGTAAGTTGATTCCAATTATATTGAATAAATCAATGACAGGGAGAATGGAAAGAAAAAATGAATCAAGGTATATTTGCAGGACAAAACTAGTAAGAGTTACAGGCTAATTTAAGGGAAGAAGAGCTGTCACCTATAGAATTGATGTACTTATTGAGGGTGGAGTGGAAGTGGTGAGTTGTTTGGCAGGTAATAAATTTGGTCAGAAAAGCATTATATAGGTATGCTATATATACATTTATATAAATCATATAATATTTTATATATTATGTAAGTTAAAATACAGCATGTTGTAGTTTCCAAGCTAAATGTTTAGAATCCAAGAAAAAACATAAAATTCAGTGGTTAAGTGCTCAAAGTTTCGAATAAAAGAGAGCTAGGCGTGAATTTCAGCTCTGCCATTTACTGGCTATGTGACTTTTGAGCAAATATTTATCTCTTTTTTTAGCCTCAATTTCTTTATCTACTCAAGGGATATAGTAATAATTACCCCACAGAGTTGTATGAGGATTCAATGAGGTCATATGTTAAGCACATTTAACTTGATGCTCAGCTTTTATTAAATGACAACTGTCATTATTATTCATGCATATATAATAGAATTAAAGGGGTGTTAGCCAGCAATAGGGACAGCCAGTTAAAACCAATAACTGTAAGAAAGCCTTTGAGCTGAGGATAGAAATTTCTACCAGGGTGAGAAAGTTAGGGGCAAGAGAAACAGATCTCACATACATTCATGTAGTTACATTTGAGTAAGTTAAATTCAACTGTATTTATCAAAGCACTTGGTGGAAAAATTTATGTATTTTATATAGGAAATTTTAGTTGAAATACTATATTTATAAGATTACTCTGTAACAGTATATCCAAGCCAGGATCACCTTTCAGCTTTAAAAGAAAGAGAATGTGTTAGCTCTGAGTCTAGGGGTTAGGGTTAAGATTATTGAGATGAAGTTTTCTTTATATATTTTTTTCCTTTTGAAATGGAGTCTGTCTATGTTGCCCAGGTTAGTCTTGAGCTTCTGGACTCAAGTGATCCTCCTGCCTCAGCCTCCTGGAGTAGCTGGAATTACTTGTGTATCTGGCTAAAAATGAGGTTTTCTTGAAGCCCCCCAAACTGATGCTGTATATCCGTTTCCAGAAGACAGAAAAAAAATATGGTTATCAAAAGTCAAAAGGAGTATCTCCATAATTGGAGGTAAAAGGAGTATCACCTTAATTGTACATGATACAGAACATATGAAATTTATGAGTGGCTGGTTTGATTCTCTAGCCTGTTGCAAATCTCCAAAGTTTTCCTTGCTTGAGTTTTTATGTAAAGATGAACAGACTAACTTGTCCTATCTGACAGAATGTCTGATTTGTATTTTTAAACAGGGGGATCTGAAGGTCTGATCTGGGATAGGAAAGGCAGTATGTTGTTAAAAGGATTCATGGATTGTCAGAGCTGGAAGGAATCTCGGAATATCTGGTATAGAGTTGGAGGGGAGATATAAAGGCCTATTTTTCAGGGATTGGGGCACGAACAAGATACAAGCTGGGTATCCTTGGTCATGAACATTAGGATAGGTGAGTACAGAAAAGTTTAATTATATATTCTTATGCATTTCCTGTATACTGAAAGGAGGCAGTGAAATGAGCGTGAGATACCTGGTTTTAGTGGAAAATAGTGCCATTAAAACAAAGGGGCCCAGTAGCCTGGGTATCATGAAGGGAGAATCAGGTCCAATATTGTTGGGCTCTCCATGGCTTGTCCTATCAATACTGAGCCTAATGTTAACCTGCACCTTTGGGTCAAAATATCATTTAATTAATTAATATTTCAAAATATTAAGGGGGCACAGATGTTTTTGTTATATGGATACACTGTATAATGCTGAAGTCAGGGCTTTCAGTACGCCTGCCACCAGGACAGGGTTCATTGTACCCGATAGGTAAGTTTTTATCCCTCACGCCTTCCTACCCTCCCCCCTCCCTAGTTTACAATGTCCTGTGTGTCTTTTTGTGCCCAAGTATACCCATTGTTTAGTTCCCACTTATTAATGAGAACATATGGTGTTTGCCTTTCCATTCCTGAGATACTTCTCTTAGGATAACAGTCTCCAGTTCCATCCAAGTTGCTGCAGATGACATTATTCCATTCCTTTTTCTGGCTGAGTAGTATTCCATGGTGTATATAATATACACCATATTTTCTTTATCCACTCATGAATTGATGGGCACTTAGGTTTATTCTATATCTTTGTGATTGTGAATTGCACTGCCAAACACATTCCAGTACAGGTGTCTTTTTGATAAAATAATTTCTTTTCCTTTGGGTAGATACTTAGTGGTGGGATTGCTGGATTGAATGGTAGGTCTACTTTTAGCTCTTTGAGGAATCTCCACACTGTTTTCCGTAGAGGTTGTACTAGTTTTCAGTTCCAACAACAGTGTATAAACATACCTTTTTCTCTGCAACCATACCAGCATCTGTTATTTTTTGACTTTTTAGTAGTGGCCATTCTGACAGGATTAAGGTAGTAGTATCTCATTGTGGTTTTAATTTGCATTTCCCTAATGATTAGTGATGTTGAACATTTTTGATGTGTTTATTGGCTCTTTGTCTATCTTCTTTTGAAAGAATTTTGTTCATGTCTTTTGCCTACTTTTTGATGGGGTTGTTTGTTTTTTTCTTGATATTTAGCTTGATTTCTTTGTACATTTTGAATATTAGTCCTTTGTTGGATAGTTTGCGAATATTTTCTCCTATTCTATGGGCTGCCTGTGTACTCTGTTGATTATTTTCTCTGCTGTGCAGAAGTTTTTTAACTTAACTAAGTCCCATTTATTTGTTTTTGTTGCTGCTGTATTTGCCTTTGGGGTCTTATTCATAATTTCTTTGCCTAGGCCTATGTCTAGAAGAGTTTTTCGTAAGTTTTCTTCTAGAATTTTTTTGGTTTCATGCCTTACATTTAAGTCTTTAATCCATCTTCAATTAACTTTTGTGTATGGTGAGAGACATGGGTCCTGTTTTGTTCATCTGCATGTGGCTATCCAATTTTCCCAGCACCACTTATTGAATACATCGTCCTTTCCCCAGTGTATGTTTTTGTCCTCTTTGTCAAGACTCGGTTGTAGCTATATGGTTTTATTTCTGGGTTCTCTATTCTCTTCCATTGGTCTATGTCTCCACTTTTATACCAGTACCATGCTGTGTTGGTTACTATAGTCTTGTAATATAATTTGAAGTCAGGTAACATGATGCTTTCAGATTTGTGCTTTTGGTTTATGGTTGCTTTTACAATATCATTTTTAAAGGCAAAATGAAACTAGAAGATAAATTTTCTTTAGATAATATAATAATTTTTTGTTCTTTGAAAGTTATTTCTTAATCACTATCTGTGAAGAATATGAACTGGGATATTACAGAAGAAATACTGATGATGGCTCAGTGGCAAGTCTGGTCCAGAGAGCCAATGGTAAATCAACTTCTCTTTGAAATTATGATATTTATTGCTGATCTCATCTGTCATATAGGGATTTGAATGCAGAAAAATTAATTGCTTATCTCTGTCCAGTGTACACTGGACATGTTTTATCTCAGGTATTCATTAATGATATTAGGGCATTCATAATCAGCCATTGAAATTAGCCTCCAACTGGAATTATTTGAGCTAGGATTTTACATGGGAGTAGTTTAAGATACATCTTGAGATTATATATGTTCTAACTGATGATCTTTTCATCTCATAAACCAAATAAGCTTGTAACTGGTTTGATTGAGGGACCTCAGGCTCACTGGGGTGCAAACATTGTAGAGTTTGACTTTTAGCTCTTACTGTGACCTGTCGGATCTCTTTACCTACTACACTGGGGGATACCTTAGAACATTTCAGTCTCATTCTACCATTTCTGTCCTCCTTAGTTATTAAAACATCTGGTCTATTGAATATGTCAGTCTCATATTCAATTCAAATCTCCTTCCTGCTTCTGGAGCAGGGTGGGCTCTCCACAGATGTGAGGGGAAGAATGAGGCATCGTCTGCTTGCTTTCTTCCTTCTTCCTCTCTCTTGCACTTGTTCCTTGAGCATTGCAGTGAGAAGGGAGAGGAAAAGGAGTGTAAAAAGTCATTTCCTTTTCTTGATTCCATGGTGAGTTGGTTCTTCTTCCTTTGTTGGTTGGAATGGCTTTCCTCTTATACAAATAACCATATGTTAGTGGTGGGAGGTTGCTTTCTGTATTTTTCTGGTTATCATGCCTCATTTACCTTCTTATCTGAAGACCTAGACAGGTGGAGTTGCCAGTAGATCCCATGGACAAGGAGCTCAGTTCTAAGAAGTTCCCACAGGCATTGGTCATCCTTTCTGTGATTCACTTGCATGTTCTGGTTGGTTCCCCTTCCCCCACCCGCCACTGGCAGCCTCAGTGTATCTTCCTGTTATGCACGTGCCTCATTGTCCTGTGTGTAGAGGTCACCAACAAGTCCGTAGCATCAATCTCATCTACACTCTGTGGGCCCTTTAGCCCCTGTAATGGTTCATATTCCTCTAAGTTTTTTAGCTAAGCCATTGCAATGGAGCAAAAGGTAATAGAAAAGTGTACATCATTAGTTATTTTCCCTTGCCTCTTTCTTAAGTCTTCTCTGTTCAACCTAATATTAATAGGTCTTATACTTACTGCTTCATTATCATAGGCTTAGTTTTGCAAATAGCTGTCTGTGTATTCACCAGCATAAGACTTCCTGGAGTAAGGGTTCTGGGACAGGCAAAGGAAGGTCTGAACTACGCATTTGCTGGTGTTAGCTCAGAGCACGTCCAGGTAGCTGCTGTATTGGTGTTATTCATTCCCGTTACCTTGGAGAACTCACCTCTGTGACTGTGCAAGAAGAATGCCTCTTTGTTCTCCTCTACCTGTTCATCTGGTTTGCCCTTATCTGTGTGAAAGGGATAATCCACTGGCATCCTCAAGACCTACAAGGCCTGGGGCAAGGCTGTATACACTTGGGGCCATTTACTTACATTTTTTGCTTCCTTTCTTTATCTGTAAAATGGGGATGATAGTCCCTCATGTTAGTACCTACATCACAGGGTCACTGAGAGAATCAATAAACACAGGTCAAGTGCTTAGAACAATCCTGCCTTATAGAAAAAGCTCAATAAATGTTGGCTAGTAACATGAAAGGGTTCCCCTAGTTTGCTACTTTGTGTTTGTAAAGAAAGACTTATGTGGTTGAAAGCAGCCAGAAAGCTCATCAAAGATGTGCTTTGTGGGCTCTGGGCTCTTGGTGCCACAGGGAACATGTCTTACTGTTTGTCCTCCCAGCATGCAGTGTGGTGCCTGGCACACAGTCAGCACTCAATAGGAAATGAATGAATGAATGACCGTGCCCTCAGTCCTGCTTTAATCTTTGGCTATGGGCATGCCCTCTTTGGTACAGACATGTGAGCCACACAGCACAGCTCAGACTTCTTGGCTTGAAACTCTTCAAAGGGTGGGGAAAGAATGAAGCCTTTTTGGAGGCACAGAATTTAAGCCATGAAGTACCAAGGACCTGTGGTACTAGATCACTTCTGCACAGATTTCACCATCACTTATCTTCCCAGACGCTTGTAGTTGAGAAGCAACTCCCGTGTTTTTCTGCGTGAAGCAGCATTAGCACTGCAGATCTTTCTACTTGCTGTCAGGGCTAGCAAGTAGGGTCAACGGAATAATGAGCAGATTAATCAAAACTTCAGATGCTGCCTCTAGCTCATAAGTTATAGACTGACAGGTTCATAATCCTTAAAATCATAATTTTCCCTAGGATAGAGGGCTTTTCTATAAGAAGCTACTCTTTTTTAACACGAAGGTTCTCAGTAAAAGGATTACTATCTCTTTTCCTTCTATAGAGTGCACCTCAATTCTTTACACCTATTCAACTTCAGAAAATGTTTTAAGAAATCACGATAAGGGATTGATTCACACACACATGAAGAAATATGGGCTAAACTTGCAGGCTTAGCTCACTCTTTTCAATTTATAAAATAACTTATGGCAAAGAATTTACCCAGAAATGTGCAGTTTGCCATTAAGTCATTAGGGCTCTGGGTTTAAAGTGTCTGGTCCACAGTCTGCTACTAAATCAATGTCTGACAAAATACATCCATAATTGCTCAAGTTCTTCACTGTATTTTCAGTCTTGAGAATTTGGATTTTTCTTACTAAAAGAATATATTAAGTCTTGCTATTTTTAACAGGACACAGAATGGGATAAATGTAACCTTTAAAAGTTCATGTGACTCATTGTCCTTGATTATAGACCTTCTCAGAAGTGTAAGTACTAAAAATTTTATCAAGATAATGATTGCATAAATAAAGAGAAAACAGTATTCTGACATTTACAATGAAAAACAAATCCCCCTCTTTAGACTTCATCCTGGTGGCAACTTGCTTTAATTTTGTCAGCTCTTTCTTCAAGTAAACATTATATTTCTGAGCAACTCCTATATAATTCTCATATCTTAATTTAAAAATTTGAGACTTTTTTGACTTTCTATAGTGATAGGTGACTTCTCCTCTCTTAAATTGGTTCTTTTCTTAATTCTTGATAGAGTCAAGAATTACTGTTTTTAATTATTAATTCATGCTTACCTCATTATTTTCAGGCAAATATTATCTGTGATGAAGACATGTAGTTTTTTGTCTTTATCAGACATTTGAATTACCTTGTTTTTCATTTAAATAACTTATTATCCACCTATTTTTAATTTAAAAAGATGTCACACTATCATAGACACATCACAAACATGGAATTATCTTTTTTCTCAGAGCCATCTTATCTGAAAGTCTCTATCCTGTTGCCTCAGTCTTGTCTGTTTGCTCTTTGGAATTGTTATGTAGTGCCAACATTTTCAATAAATTGGGGCAGATTTATATGGTTTGATAAATATCTCCTCTTAAATCATAAGACGTATATTGGGGAGAGACTTAACCATATGTCACTTATAATGAGGAAGATTGTAAGATCTGATACCAAAGAGTGTTTGTCTTTTTTTTTTTTTTTAATTTACTCTTTGTGCCAGAAAAAGCCCTCTCCCACCTCATCATGAATCTAGCTGGATTTTGGCTGGTCCTCAGTGTGTTTTGTAACTTGGAGCAACCTGGTTCTTCTTCCTACTCTTGATAATCACATAGGAAATAAAGCAATAGTGATCTGAACACACTTCTGAGTGTCTAACTGCCCTGGCTACTTATTACTTGTGAGTAACTTGAAGGCAGTGAATTGAACTAGACTTTTTTTTGTTATTTTTTCCAGATCTGTTTTTGTGACAAACTTGTGTTCTGGTCCTTTGACCATATTTGAGGGCCTATTTAAAGACTTACTTACACACCAGGTCATTTGGCTGGCTCTTTGGCAATGCTGGAAATGAAAGTACGAGCTTAACTTGGTAGTTCTTAAAGAAAGATGAAATGGGTTAAATTTAGCAGGAAAAAGACATAGGAACTCACATCAAGGCAAGTGTTCCTTGTTGGCTGTGCTGGACTCCATTTAGTGTCCTGTCTATTGTCACTGAGGGGCCAGTGTGGTGTCCACACTTCCGGCCCTCAGCCCAGGGGAATTACTGCAGTCAGCAGAACGGTGGAGTGCCCACTGTGCCGGCACCATGTGGAGCACTGCGGGGACACAATGGGGAGCAAGACTCAGACACCATCACTGTCCTCCCACTGCTTGGCGTGTAAGAAGGCGTCAGGTATTAGTTGACTATTTTCAAGTTAATATATCATTGCAAAGAAAAGGCAGGATTCTATGACAGCACGTGGCGTAAGTGCTAAAGGCAAAGGTCCCTCTCCTGGGGGCAGTTCTGCCACCTAGGAGGAACTTTGGAAATTTGTGAAAACATTTTTGTTTGCCTCCACATATGACTGGAGGTATATGTGGGGAGATTAGACAAAGAACTTTCCAGAACAAGGTGGCCTGCTGAGAGAAGAGTGTTAGACACCCTACAGCTCCCAGGACAGTCACGTATGTAAAGAATCATCATCTCACTTCACACATGATTTTCAAATATCCTCCGGACACTCACGTGTTTAATTATCTGAGCTTGGAGCTGAACTCCATTGTACACATAAATGCAAAGTATCTTTGCATGATTTTAAGCTACGTAGAAAATAAGTCTACTCCAGTCTCCATCTCAGGGGGAACTTGCTTTAAGTTTCAAAGCTCTTTTGTCTGGTAGATAACATCATTATTTCTAAGTGACTTAATATATTGCTGTATCTTAATTTAAAAATTTAGGTTTTGTTGACTTTCTGTAATGTTAGAAAGCCCTTCCTTCTTTTAAATCAGGTCTCCCCTAATCCTTCCTGATGTAGTTATGTTGTGGTTTTTAATTCAGTATAAATTGAGGGAAGATGGTACTTTATCTTGTTTGCAACTTTAATGAGAGTTGTTCATCATTTTGGAAAATCATGTCACTGATGGCAAAGCTGCTAATAGCATTTGAGTCACCAACACAACAAATGTGTATTGGTCTGCACTTGGGGCTCTTCCATTCACAGTGATTCTATATGTGAAATCATATGCAAGCGTGAGATTACTTTATTGGATCTTTTCAAGTGGTCATGACTAGGCATGTACATATTGAAATACTTTTTTATTATTAATTGCTCTCCTTTTATTTCTGCTTTATATTATGGTTTGCGCATAACATTGATTACTTTTAAAATTGTATATATAGGGAAGTTACATGATCTGCAAATTTAACTTTAGGACAGTAAAGGTGACATTACAAAATATTTGTTACAGAAAAATGAATTAGGTCTTCTGGAGCTGAGAAGCACAAGTGTATAACAAAGAATTTTCCAGAACAAAGAATAGGTCACTTGAGGGCTGAATGATGAGCTGCGGTGAACTAGGCAGAGACAGTGGATGTGAGTGAGTGGCGGGTTGGGGTGTGGTGCAGCGTCAGACGGTGGGAGGAAGACAGAAGAGTTCAAGGAACTGAAAGCAGCTCCTACGAATGCTGTTGAGAGAGTGAAGCAGAAAGTGGCACGTAGTGGGGCTGGTGAGGGGAATGGAGGCCGGTGCCTCCCAGGACTGGTAAACTCAGTTCAATTAGATTTTCATTTTAATTCTAAATCCAACAGAAATCCACTGAAGGGCAGAGAGTGATACAGTCATACTTTTATTTTGAAAATAAGTTTTAATACCTGCAGTGCAGAGAAAAACACTAGAGGGGGAGATGCTGACTGAATATGGGAGAACATTAGTGCCCCCCAACTGAAACTCATGTTGAAATTTGATCTCCAATGTGGTGGTGTTGGGAGATGGGTCCTAGTGGGAGGTGTTGGGTCGTGGAGGCAGATTCCTCATGAAGGGTTTGGTGCTGTTCTTGAAGTAGTGAGTCCTCACTCTGGCAAGACTGGACTGGTTCTTGTGGGAATCGATGAATTCCGGTGAGCATGGGATGCCCCTCAAGTTTTCTCTCTTCGAATGTGTCAGCTTCCCCTTTGACCTTCTCCACCATGTTATGATGCAGCATGAAAACCCTCACCAGAAGCCAGGGCCATGCCCTTGAACTTCCCAGGCTGCAGAACCATGAGGTAAATTACCCAGTCTCAGGTATTGTGTAGCAACACAGAATGAACTAAGGTGAGAGATGACTACAGCCTGGATTAGGGAAAAGGTAGCAATTATGATAAAAGTGAATATATTTGCAAAACTTAGGAGGTAAAATAGATAAGCCTTGTAATGAATTGCTTGTTGCTCGTAGGCAGAGGGATGGGCTGGTGTCAATGATGAATCATAGGATTTTGGCTTGTGCAAATGAGTGGTGAAGCCATTCACTATGTTAGGGGATGCTGGCAGAAGAAGATGACCACATTTGTTGGGACAAGATCACAAGTATGGCCTTGGACTGCTGAGATGGTGATGTTGCTGAAACCACAAAATGGAGGTGTTGAGTAGGCAACTGGGACTTAGAAGAAGCTTATAAGAAGTCTGGCCAGAGACAAGACACATAGGGCCAGTTGTGTAATTTTAGGGGCAGTATTGCCTGTAATTGTGTAAGGAAAGAGTTTAGAGTAAAATGAGAGAAGAGCCCAGGATGGAGCGAGCCTTAAGCAACTTCAACATGAGGTGTAAGATGGTGGTTCCTACAGTGTGGTCCTCAGACCAGTGACAGCAGCATCACTTGGGAACTTGTAAAAGAGGCAAATTCTTGAGCTCCACCTCAGACCACTCTGGGGCTGGGGTCCAGCTATCTGCTTGAGCACAACCTCCAGGTGATTCTCATGTTCCTTAATGTGTGAGAACACTGGGTATAGGAACGGGAAGAAGTAGGCCGAGAGGATGGAGGGGTCAGAAGAGAATATGGTATCATAGAAGCCAGAGATAAAAAATGTTTCTAGAAGGTATTAGTCTACAAAACAACCCTGCTGTGAAGTCTCCCAGTCAATTTCAGTATCTGATGGTGATGAAAAACTCTATGTAACTCACCAACTTTACAACTCTGAAATTTTCTGTGCAGCTGAGCTTTTATAATTTCTGTGAGCAATGGGATTTCAAAATGTGTAATTGGCTGTAACCCTGACATATTAAATAGTAGGGCAGAGTTTATTATTGGCTACATTACAATCTTACATGTAATCACAAAGAAGGTGAAATAGCCCATATGGCGGGGGGAGGGGAGGGAGAGTGAAGAAAGTCACCCTTTATAGTCTGGGCTCAGCCACAAGCAGGCCTGGGAGCAGCCTGGAACACCTTGCCTGGAGCCTGAGAATAAGGACATCCTCTGTGCAGTGGTTCTCAACCTTGGCTGTCCTTAAGAATGTCCTGTGGAGCTTTTACTAGGTACTGATGTCCTGGTCTCACCCCAGGCCAATTAAATCAGAATCTCTGGAATTGCTTGCTTGCTCATTTTTAAAACACTCCTCAGTTGATTATAATGTTCAGTCAATGGTTGGGCACCTTTAGCAGGTTCTTTGGTGAATCAGGTCCTACTAATTGGACAATCCACCCTCCAGGTAGATGTAGAGGGATGGCTTTTGACATCAATTTCACCTGGTTGGGTAGAGAATTCTAAGTTTAACAAATAGTCCATTGAGTAACTTTTTTTGGTTGCAATCTTTGATCAAAATCACTTAACTTTTTATCCTGTTACATCCAGCACTTTTAGCAACGTATTGACACTTAAAAGATTTGTTTCAGCAGCAATTTATTTGCCAGTGCTGAGAATAAGTAAATAAATAGATCCACGCAGATTTATGCATTTGTATTATGAAACACTAACCACAGTGCTGTACAAGGTCTTTGCTTTTGGTTAAAATTATCTAAAGAGAGAAACAGGATTATTTGTGGCAATATATTAAATGTTCATTTTTTAAAAAGTTGCAACAAATTGAGTGGTAAGAAAAAGCATTTTTTTTTTTTTTGCAGAAGACTACGTATAGAGAGATCAAATCAACAGTGGCTGAAATAGACAAACTATGTAGATTGAAAATGTTGAGTCATGTAGAGGAGATACTGGTTTGCAAAACTCCGTCTTCAGCCCTGGCTGCCTTAGCTTATTTGGTTCATGGTCATCTTAATCTTACCTGCAAAGTCTGTAAATCACCACCAGGGGGCCCCCCAAAACCGTTTCTGTCTGATTTCAAAGCCCAGTCTCTTTCACAAAGTACAACCGATAAAATATCCCCAGTGCAAATAGGAGGAGTGCCTTGGTTCCTGTTTAAAGCTTGGCTTTCTCCCACGGACATTTTCACCCAAAATGTAGCAGCGGCAACATCAGAAGTGGTTTTGATATACTCGGAGTTGTATCAATTTTTTACTATAATGTTGAATGCTCTTTTATGCCTTGGCTCCTTTTTGATTGGCTAAGGTTTTGTGTAAATTTGATATTTGTTATGGTAAGAAAAATGAGGTTCATTTCTCTTAAATTAAAAGTAAAAAGAAAAAAGTTAACTTTGGTTCTCCACCTTCTCATTGAGCTAGAATAGCTGGGAATTTGGTTGGTCTGTGCTGAGACCTTATTCTTTGTATCGGACCTGTCCCAAATTTTTCTTTAGATCTTTTATTTCAAGAATCCTGAGTTATTTTCAAATGAATAATTAATTGATCAAAGGGAATATGATTTATAGCCATGAAATATTTGTCTTAGTTCAGGCTGCTATAAAAAATACCATAAACTGTGTGGCTTATAAACAACAGACATTGATTTCTCACAGTTCTGGAGGCTGGAAAGTCCAAGATCAAGGTTCTGGAAGATTTGGTGTCTGGTGAAGGCTCACTTCTCCCTCTGTCCTCACACGGTCAGGGGGACAAACAAGCTCCCTCAGGTCTTTTTTCTAAGGACATCAATCCCATTCTGATCTAATTGAGCATCTAATCACCTCCCTAAGTCCTCAGCTCTTAATACCATTACTTTGAGGATTAGATTTCAACATATGAATTTTGGAGGGACACAAATATTTAGCCCACAGCAGTATTTTTATCATTTTGGGCAATTCTTTTAAATTTTTAGAGAGATATTTCTCATATTCAGATACATACTAATAGGTTATGCATGTGTTTAAAGTATTATTACTTTTATTTAAATGAACTCTTTTGGTGGGAGAGATTCACAGTATTTAAAATGAGATACAGGTCATAAGGCTCTATTATTTCAAAGAAATGAAAGGTTATCTTTGTGTTCTGCTTATATTTTGAATTTACTTCTGTAGGTTTAATATTATTTATTTGAAGTGTTATTACTTCCAAGTATTAGGAAGGATTTTATAGTTTTACTGAATTCTACATTGAATCAAAAATGATAGTTGTACCAAAAGCAAATACTTAATAATAAATGAACATACTCTAGTCAAGATTGAATAAATATAGAACTATTTCAGAAAGTTCTTTGGCCCCATATTCAAAGATAAAAAGGATAACCACTTGGCAGGCATTAGCAGGGGAGGTTCAAGTACCACAAATCTGGTGGATAGACATGTCCCTTTAGGTAGTGTCCACCTTTCAGGTTTTATACATATATGAAATCAGATACTACATTCAGTTCCATTAAAAATGTGGTTTCCCTAAACCCCATAATTTCTTTATAAACAAAATGTTTTGCAACTCGAAGTTTAAGTTGCAGAATGCTTAAGGTCCCTGGAGGGATATCTAGTCAGGATTAAGTTCCTAAACTTTCTTCATGTAATTGGTCATTGGATGTATCTGAGTCAGCATGCCTTTGTGGTTTGCTTGCTCTCTGTCCATATGCACGTTTAAGAATTGTCTCTTATAAATGCATTTAACGCATTCCTTTACTCAATGCTCTCATAAGATCAGCAAATGACATTAATGTCCTAACATGGCTGTCATTTATAAGGCTCAGAAATGTCAGGGGTAAACATGTCATCTTAGAATGGATTTAACAGTCTATTTCTGGAGAGACCTTCTTTCATCTGGTGAACTCCAAGACTGTTGGGTTTATAGAAAGAATTGTGTGTGTGTGTGTGTGTGTGGCTGTGGGTCTGGGATTGGGGTGAAGGGAGGGATAATATTTTCTTTACCAGTAATTATGAATATGCATTTTTATAAGTAAATTTAAATGTATAAGAGTCAATCCCATTATTTGCATATGAAAGTTACTAGTAGTTATGGTTGTTAGACAGATAGATTCTAGAAACATTTTGAGAAAATGGAATCACCATCTACAATGTAAATTCATTCTCATCTTGATGGTAGAAAACATTCTTACTTTTTTAAAGGTCACTTAGCTTCTAGTATTCATTTGGTAATCTGGAAACTAGAAAGAAAAGTAGATGTCTGATCATCAAAAATTGATCACTAAATTCCAGAATGTTAAGCCCATGTCCTTTGTTCAAGAAAGAGCCTCTTCAGCCTCATTAGTCTACGGACTCCTAACTTACCCTCCTTCTGTGAAGGCTGGTGACTTTAGTTTCCCAATACTAAGAAATCACAAACGTTAAGGGTGGAGGAGAGTGTAGACACAGGGAGCCACACTGATAGCCCCTAGAAGTGATTGCTGACATTAAGAAGGGACACTGTAACACATATTCAAATGAAAAGAACTGCAGCAATTCTGGATTGTCATTTAGGATCATTGCATATAGGAGCAGCCTTTTCTCTCTCAGCAATTGCTGAGAGCATTACCATACAGCACCAGTGAATTCCAGTGGTGGTTTCTGGGATCTTATGGCTCCATGTTGTCTCAGGAATACCAAGTGGGTGAGACCCTGCCACACACCCATCTCTCACTTAAACTCTCCTTTGTATGCATTTTGTATGTTAGAATTCTATAAAAGCCTTCTCAGCTAAAATGCACAGTTGAAAACCAACATTTTAGTGTATAGTTTGATTCTATAATGAAGCTGAGTCATAAAGAAAAGATTAAATTATGGTCAATACTCTGTGCCAAAGGCAGGGAGAGGTATAAAACATTTCAGAAATAATTGCAATAAAATGGTGAAAATAAAAATTTTGTCAGGGTAGATTGTAAGAAAATATTTGTTGAATGGATGAATTACAAAATGCAAAGACAGACAAACTGTTTGAAAAATTTTCTTCTCCCACATCACTGAATAAATAAGGTATGACTGACTATAGCCTCTTTGTTGAGTTTTGTTGTGTTTATAGATACATGAGTTCAGTCTTTAAAGAACAACTCAAATAGCGACATGACATTTGGTAAAGCACTTCTTGCAAGTGGCTTCAAGTATCATTCTACAATCTTTGAAACATCTTTAAGAAATATATCATCAAAGTATCTGGAGTGAAAGATGATAACTCATTCTCTTGCAGATGGAAATTGACAGTAAAATCAGTTCTAAAGGCAAGTAGTTTATTTTGTCTTTATGATCAGTATATGTAACTAAACAAAAGGTTATTTATTTTCTTGAAGGTAATTAAAAATTTGGTTGTTATTTTATACATTGAATGCTTATTGCCAAATATGAGGCAGAGCTAAACATGAAACATATATATATATATATATAAATACGTGTATATATTTAAAATATATAGTTCAAACCCTGGTGTTACTACCACCAGAACCAGAAATATGATACTGTCAATGCCATTTCAAAAGCATCCTAGTCTCTCCTTCCAAACACCATCACTACCCTCTTGGTCTTAGCCTGACTTTTATGGTAATAAATTCCTTGGTTTTCTTTATAGTTTTATCAGCCAAACATATGTATCTAAACATACATACATTAACATCATCCTACAGTATGTATTCTCTTTGTTCAACATTATCTCTATCAGATTCACCCCTGTTGCATGAAGTGGTAATTTGTTTATTTTCATTGCTGTAAAGAATTTTATTATGTGAATATCTTAACATTTATTTTCCCATTCTAATGCTGGTGGACATTTGATGGTTGTTTTCACATTTTGCCTTATATGAATAATGCTCCTATGAACATTCCTGTACATGTCTCTGTGTACACACGTGTGTGCATTTCTGTTGGGCATATACTTAGGAGTGGAATTGCTGAGTATGCTTTATACTTGTATTTTAATAGATAATATCAACAGCTTTCCAAAGCAGTGTACTAACTTGTACCTGCAGCATATACTCCTACCTGCAGTGTTCTACTTCGGGGGTCCTCAAACTACGGCCCCAGTCCAATGTGGAGTGCATCAGTGGAGATGGCTAGACCCATGAGCCACAGAGACTGAGATGGGCCATCCCCCTCCGTCATCCTTCCTCCCCTGCTGGTAGTCATGCCTCACTGCTGCCCAGGCCTGGCTGGTCCTCACCTATACCTGGGGACTCTGCCGTTGGCAGCAGCTGGCACACTGAGTGGCAGGATTTCAGTTAGCCTCTGTTTTGGCCAGCTGCTCAAATTGAGCCAGCCAGACTCCCCAGGAAAGAAGGGTGTGGTGGATCTGAGTGTCCCTGGGGCAGAGACGGAAAATGACCGTGGTGGACACTCCCTATCTCCCTTTCTCACCAGACTTCTCTCCCTCAGTCCTGTTGCTCTTCCTCCAGGTGGTTTCCAGCCAACTACAACTGAGGCAAAGCCTGCCCACCACCAGGAATGATCCATCCAGCCAAATGTGCCAAGAGTCTTCTCTTGTTGTACAAGTACCTGCATTCATAATATCGTTGGTTTTGTCTTGACTTCAAGGCCTAAAAAAATTTACTGTCTGGCCCTTTACAGGAAAAATTTGCCAACCACTTTTCTATGGTTTCACTAAGACTTGAATGTTGCCAGCCTTTCTAATTTTAGATATTCTGGTGGGTCTGTAATTATATTGCATTGTATTAACAATTATATTTTTTGTAGCTTTGATTTCTAAAGACATTGAGTATCATATCATGTTGATTGGCCATTTGGCTACCATCTTCTAAGGGGTGTCTGTTCAGGTCTCTTTGCCTTTTTTCTTTGGGGCTGTCTGCCTTTTTCTTATTGATATGTAGGAGTTTCTTTTGTATTCTGGATATGAGCATTTGTCAGTTATGTTTTGCAAGTTTCTTCTTCCATGTGTGGTTTGCATTTTTACTTTCTTCGTGGTATCATTTGATGAGCAGAATTTTTTTACATGTTTCTACAGTTTTATTTATACATCTTTTCCTTTACAGTTGTGTTTTGTTTAAGAAGTCTTTTCTTACCTTGATCATGCAAATAGTCCCCTAAATTTAGGGGACTAAAACTGTGGCTCTCAAACTTGAGAGTGCATCAGAAATTCCAGATGGCTTGTCACAACACAGAGTGCCAGGCCCCACTGCCACACTTTCTGAATTAGCATGTCTGGATGAGGCTGGAGAATTTGCATCTAACAAGTTCCCAGGTGATGCTGACACTGTTTGTCTGGGGACTACACTTTAAGAACCACCGATCTGGAAGCTTTGCTGTTTTGCCTTTCACATTAATGTCTACAGTCCATCAGAAATTATGAAGTATGGGTCAGTTTTCATTTCTGTCATATGGAAATTCAAGACCATTTGTTGAAAGAGAGTCCTCTCTCCACTGTTCTGTAGACCAGTGTCCAAACGTGCATGCATCTCTTTCTGGGCCAGTTTATTCTATGTATAGTCTCTTTGTCTACTGGGGGGCTAAAACCATACCGTTTTAATTACTGTGGCATTATCGTAAATCTTGAAATATGGTGGAGCAACCTTCCACATTTTCTTTTCCTTCAATATACATTTATTACCAGCTTGTCAATTCACACACACACACACACACACACACACACACACACACATGCACAGACAGGTACCCTCCCGGGGTTTTGATTAGAAGTGCATTGAATTTACGGATTGGTTGAAAGAATTGACATATTTCCAATATTGAGTCTCCTAATCCAGTGCCTCTCAATCTTTTTTTTCTTTATGCTCCTCCCAACCCCCAAGGACATTTTTCCTCTAGCTGCCCCCCTACTATGGAGTTTTAGTACCAGATATAGTGCATATCTGTGCTTTGCACTTCAGAAGAGCAAGATGTTTTTCATTCTCCAAAAAACCAATTTTTACCTTTTTTGGGACAATCTAACCCATATTGTGACTATGTGTCCCAATCCCTAGTATGGCCTTCCATTTATTTTAGATATTCCTTGATTTCTTTTAATCATGTTTTGTCATTTTCTGTGTAGCAGTCAAGTGCATCTATTTTTAGGTTGATCCTTAGGTGTTTGATATTTTGGAATGTTGGATTCATGCCCTCTGAGCTGGCTGTGTAACCCCCGCATGGGCTGAGGTGAACGGGGTGGCCCCTGGGCCACCTGGCTCCACACCTAAGTGTCTGTAACTCGAGTGTCTCACCCTGTCAAGTCCTGACTTGTAGGCTCCATTTTTCAAGACATACACTTGAAAGTCCTAGTCTAATTTCAAACCTATTTGTCATTTGTGGCTATAAAAGAAAATAATATATACGGTTTTAAGTGCAGAACATATATTTGGAAAGGAGGGCCATGTCTTGGAAAGCATTCATGATTAAGGCATAAACAACAGTAATTATTTCGTTTCCTGGTTTACTAGAACCAGCGTCAGCAGGGATCAGTAGATGGCACTGTTTCTTAATAGATAGAGAAAGCCCTGGTGGACTAGGTTTGAGGGAAAACATGTTTCTGTTAAATTGGAATTAAGAATAATATAAATAAAAACTAAAAAAGTTCTGCAGACTCCCTTGTGATCCACTTCTCTGGTGAGCTTAATTAAAGTCAATGCAGAAGCTTGAGCTCCTTCACCCTCTTTTATTCTTGGTGGGCTCTTGCTCTAATTGTGTCTTTCCTCAGACCAGGCTAACCTAGGTGACAGCGTATTGTACAGTTGGCAAGGACAGGATAAAATCACCCAGACAGAAGCTCCGATGCCTCCTGTGTGTGGCCCGTGCTCTGGCAGAAAGAAATGCTGGTTTTCATTGTCAGAACCATCTGTGCAGGAGACGGCGCGGAGCATGAGTGGAATAAAACCAGTGCCTCCCCTCAGTAAGTTTTCCGTGCCGTGGAGCTGAAGACCTGGCTGCAAATCCTGCCTCTGCCACATCCTGTCTATTGGACCTCGGTAAACCATTAGTTTTGCCTCAATTTTGATTTGACCTGGATTTTGTTACCTGAAAAACGGAGATAATCTCTAAAGCACAGGGTGCTGAGAAGCTTAGATGAGGGAGTTCAGGTGGCTCGGTACTGAGTGACAACATGCTACAGTGGTTATTCTGCGCTCTCTGGAGCTTTGAAAGTGGCACAGAAAGTAGTCCTTGTGAGCAGTAAATGGTAACTGTCATGTGCTCAGGTGAAAAACGTCAGTAAACCTGGCTACATGCATTGCTTTCAATTTTGAACTCTGCAGCCCCGGCACATGGCCTTAAACAGCAGAACCTTTGCTTCCTGGGTCCCTCGAGGAGCTTTCAAAACACACCAGTGGCCGTGCCTGGAGATTCTGATTTAATTGGTGTCGGATGGGCAAGGTCCCCCGGTACCCTAGTCGGCAGCCGGTTTAGATGCGCGGTCGGTCTCCCAGGTGCTGTCTTCACGGCGTGCTGCAGTGAGAGACCCGGTCTTGGGCTTGTGGTGCAGTCGCAGGGTAGTCTCCGAGTCTCTGTGAGATGTCAAAGCTGGCCATTTCTTCCTGGGCACTGTGCAGGTGGCCCAGTAGGTCTCTCATGAGTATCTTTGACAGAAGATTCTGACAGGGCCAAGGTGTGGTTAAAATATGAGGGCCATTCCTGAAATACAGAGACAAAGCTTCATGAGCAATCATCGCGAACATCATGAAATGTGGTATTTTTTTCTCACCTTTTCTCTATCTTTGTCTGTATTTTTGCTTCTGTTTGTATGTGAGCTCGTGTCTGTTTGTCTGCTCTCCGTGTCTTGTTTGTTTCTATGTTCACATCTGCCTGTCTGTTCTGTTTCTTCCTGTCTCTGTGTGTCTCTCGGCTCTGTACCCACCGTCGGCATCTGTTTCTGTCTGCTCCTTTTCCTTTGTCTACTTTGTTTCTGTCTGTCTGTCTCTGTCTCTCTATGTCTCTGTCTCTCTCTGTCTCTGTCTCTTGACTCCTTTGTCCTGGTGGGGCCTGATTTATGCACCCCTGAGTCATCATGCGTATTAATCAGGGTTTTCCAGGGAACAGAACCAATAGGATATAGGACACACACACACACACACAGGAACTGGCTCACATGATTATGGAGACTGAGAAGTCCCAAGAAGTCCCAAGACCTGTCATCAGCAGGCTGGAGACCCAAGAGAAGTGATAAGTTCCAGCCCGAGTCTGAGTTTGAAGACAGGACAATATTGATGTCCCAGTTTGAAGATAATCAGGCAGAGAGAGAGAATTTTTTCTTACTTATCATTTGTGTCCTATTCAGGCCCTCGGGGAATTAGTGGCCACCCACACTGGGGAGGGAAAGCTGCTTTACTGAGTCCACCAATTCAAATGTTAATCTCATCCGGAAACACCCTCACAGACATGGGCAGAATAATGTTTAACCAAGTATCTTGCGATCCTGTGACCCAGTCAAGTTCACACCTAAAATTAACCACCACACCATAGAAGTCCACATGCCCACCATCCTAGAACTCTGGGGTCTTGAGATCTCAAACTGTCTAACTGAAGCTCAAATTTGGCTCTCAGGTATGTGCTCTTGTTCCCCCACCCTCACGTCCGCTTCCCTCTGTGAGTTACCTTCTCGACCACTTCCCTAGGTCAAGGTCAGGTGTGAGGTCATTGAATTTGTGACCACCTTTTTATCCATTCTAATATATTAATAGTGTAGCAGAGCTGGATTAAATATGGCTTATTTATGTCACTGAGAAAATCAAAACATGTTTATAACTCCCAATGGCAATATTACTAAGCTAAAAGAATTCAGCAATTTGACTATTCAATACCTGGTTTCTTCTCAGTCCTCCATTTTGGGAAGAAAACTCACTTCCTTATTGACTTCTCTGTGGAAAGAAAAGGATTTCAGTGGCTTGTACCCTGTTTGCCAGGGTGAACCCCAGAGTGGGTTTTTTTTTTTCTGGTTCATCAGGAAAGAGAGTTTCCCCACACCTGACTATCTCATCCTTATTCTTTTTTCTTTTCTTTTTTTTTTTATGTCGCCTCATGTTCCTGCCTTGCTGGAACTTTGCCTTACATCCCCAGGTAGTTAAATCCTTTATCAACTAAGACACACACCACTGGGCTGCTCTGGATGTAAACTGTCGTCTGGAAAAAGCTTGGAGTTTGAAAATACAAGTTTATCAGGACATAAATTTTATGGTGTTTAAACAGAACTTAAAAGGTTTTAAAACAAGCTGTTCTATCCAACAGGAATAAAAGAAAAGGCTGGTCCATAACCATGTAATAGAAATATAACACCCGGAGCTGAAGACTGTAATTATACCAGTGTTTTACATGCTTTTGTAAAAAATCTTTGTAACGAATTATTACAATTTCTTTGTTTTTATATGATAGATTGAAATGTTTCCAGCAGTGCTAGGTTTTGGAAAGCATAGGGCAAAAAGCAGTCTCAAATATTAAAAATTTAAAAAGAGTATAAAACAGCTTCTGTGCCCCAGTTCCCTGGCAGGGGAGGGGCCGGGCGGAGGGGTGATGAGGACGCGGGCAGGTGCGAGTGGAGAGCCGAGAGCCCACGGGCGTGGCTGGGATGGAAGCAGAGAGTGCGGCATGGCCAACAGGGCCCTCCTGGGCGCCCCCTTGCCAGGTGTCAGCAGCCTCCTTGTGACAAGGAGAGGGTGTTACATTTCTATTACATGGTTATGGGCCTGCCTTTTCTTTTATTCCTGTTGGATAGAACAGTTTATTCTAAAACCTCTTAAGTTCTTTTAAACACTGGGCAGTGCTTAAACCATCCCAGAAAACATCCATGTGCCTCCATTCTCTGGAAGCAATTTCTCAATCAAGCCGGGCCATTTCCAGTCAATTCAGTAGAGTCTTCAGGTCTACAATGGGAAATGGGAAAAATGGCGGCCATCGATTCTGCTGGAGTTCTTGAAGTTTCCCAATCGATTTAGAGGTAGACTGTTTTTCACACTTCAAAGGGTTCCAGCTTTTACAATAAAAATTGTAGCAAGACAGGAGGATGGTCCAGTAACATGTTGTGTTTTAGGGCTGGCTGAGCACAATCAGGAATTTGGTTAGTGGCACCGAGGAAAGAGATGAAAAGAAAAGCACAGGCTGTCTCATGAGGAAACGGCTGTTTGATCTGCTTTGAGGAGGCCCGTGCAGGAGGCCTCTGGGGAAAACCTATTCTATGAGGGCTGGGCCAGGATGTATTTGCTTTTTTGAAGTTATTGAGTGCCCAAAATAAGCAGAGCCTGACACACGGCTGGATGATTTCCCAGCGCTCTCTGAAGCGCTGCCTCACCACGGCGACATCCCTGGCTAGACTTCGACAATGGCAGCCATGGTGGCTTTTCTCTGCCATTTTCAAAACCAGGGCGTATACACACGAAGATGTGTTTCTGAGAACTGGAAGGGACCTAGTTATTTGCGTGGTAAGAAATCCACAAACACGGGCCGCTGCACTGCAGTTGCTGACAGACGTCTCTGTCTTTGTTAAACTGTAAGCTTCTTGAGAGCAGAATGACAAAGGCACTTTCCTGACCCAACTCGTGTCAGGCTCTTCTGAGTCCTCTTCTTGCCGCAGCTAGATCTTGGGCTTTTCCCCAGGCCTGCTTAGCCCGGTTTGAGCAGGAACCCAGCTGGGTTGGTTTAGCAAAAACCTCTCACCCTCAATGTTTGGTAGAATTCCTCTTCCCCACCCCCAATATCTTAGCCTCTCTGCTTGCTTTTGACAAGGATCCTGTTGATTCTGTCCAGGAAGAATCCCCCTAACCTTGATGTTTCCTCTTAGTAGTTCTCCATCCACTGACCCCATCCTGCTTCTTGTCCATAAATTCCCAGTTGTCCTTGTCGCACTCCGTGTTGAGCCTGATCTCTCTCCCCTGCTGCAAAACTCGTTGCAACAGTCACTTGAATAAAGTCTTCTTTTTAAGTGTCTTTAACAAGTGTCAGAATAATAAAGTGTTAGATAATTTCTTTTGACAAGGGTCAGCTTGGCTTTGCATCCCCAGGATCTAACCCAGGGCCTGAATCGTAGTGGGTGTTCAGTTACTAAGTTTTGAAAGGAGGGATGAATGAAACATAGAAACAGGTAGCTTGTTTTAATATTGTACACAGAGCCTTGGAAGCCCACAGACCTGTGTTCAGATCCCTGTTCTGATAGTTACTAGCTATGAGATCATGGATTAGCCATTGAACTTTCATGTGCTCAGCTTCCTCAGCTGTGAAGAATGGGAATACTGCAACCACAGTATTTTACGGAGTTGTAAGGAGCAAATGCAAATAATGTGAAGTGTCAGGCACTTGGTATTTGATGAATATATGGTTATCACTGTTATTGCCATTAGTAATGATAATGGCAAAATGACTACCCATTCTGGGGCATGTAAAACAGATGTAATTTCATGTAGAACTTCTGTACTTATTCCAAGGCTTTCCTATTTGGTTGTGGACTGAATTATGTCCCTCCAAACTTCATATGGTAAAGTCCTAACCCCTAATGTTACTATGTCTGGAGATAGGGCCTGTAAGGACATAATTATGGTTAAATGAGATCATAAGGATAGAGGTTAATCCAACAGGATTGTTGTCTTTATGAGAAGAGGAAGAGACACCAGAGTGCCCTCCCCCATCCCCCATACAGAAGAAAGGCCATGTGAGGACACAGTGGGAAGGTGGCTGTCTGCAAGCCAGGCAGAGAGCCCTCAGCAGCCTGACCATACTGATACACATTCTAAGGCCCACTGCTAACACTTAGCTCCACCTTATAAACAACCTCCTCCCTACATCTTCACACTGTAATTTCTCTACCCATCATTGTTTTCCTTATTCATTCGATCTGATTTTTATCAATTCCATCCAAGCCTTTATATCCTTTTCCAGAATTTGGCTCTTCAAAGACTATGATTACCTTCTCATCACACTATCTTCCAAATGAAAATTAGTATTCAATATTTGGAGTTTATAATTTTATGTGACCAAGGGGCTAATTAATTTTGTAAACAAGGCCTGGTATGATTATAAAAATTACAGCAAATTGACACAGACTGAGAAGGCTTTGTGGAGGAGCTATCATGTGTTAAGTAGGGAGAGGATTTTCATTATTTTGGCCAAAAAGAAGGTGAAAGGTTATATTTTTTTGAGGCACTGAGCCCATAAATGCTTGTAACTCAGCTTTTAAAAGAGTAAATCCCTTTCCATGACACCATTTGGGTGAGCAGATGTTCCAGTTATTTATTGCCTAACAAACCACCACATAATTTAACAGCTTAAAATAACAATGATTATTTATTTTGCCCATGAATCTGAAGTCAGGTCAGAGCTTAGCAGGGACAGCATGTCTGAGTTCTATGTGACGTCAGCTCAGCCAGCTTTCCTGAGGGCTGCAGGATCCACTTCCTAGGTGGCTCAGTCACGTGGTTGGTGAGTCTGGGAGCTCAGCCAGACTTCGGGGCAGGGCCTCCGTTTCTCTCCTTATGGGCATCCCCACCCCACAGGCAGCTTGGGCTTGTTTGCAGCATGGCAGCTGGGTTCCGAGAGTGAGGTCTCAAGAGACAGCGAGGAAGTGGAAGCTACCAGTCGTTGAGGTCTGGACCTGGAAACTATTAACAGCACAGCATCACTCTTGCCATTGCCTATCGGTCAAGTCATCAAGGACCCCAGTTTCCAGGGAAGAGGGGCCCTAGACCCTACCTCCTAATGAGAGGCATGTCAAGGAACTTCAGGGCTATATTTAAAATTTGGCACTGCAGATGGTATAATTCAGAGGTTCTCAACCCTGGCTGTATTTTAGAAACATCTTGGAGTTAAAAATAAAATACCAATGCCCCAATACTACCTCAAGAGATTCTGGTTTTATTGGGTAACAGGAGGCCTGGGAATCTGTATTTACAGATTTTTCTAAGTGATTCTGACATACAACCAAGTCTCTGGGCCCGAGTTCTTGTGTCCAAGGATGAAAAGATGGATCATGAGTCTAGGGCTGCTAATGACCCTCTTCCTGCCACCTGGGTGGAGCCTGCTGGAAGGAAACACAGTCACGAAGTTGACTCAGGAGTTGTGCCAGCACCACTGTCTACAAGATAAACTGCTTTCAAATGAGTGTAGAGGAAAAACTTTCAAGTAAGTGGACCTGCCATCATCACACATGCTTTTTCTCATATACCATTTTACCTGCAGTTTGTAAATATTACAAAAAAAATCAATAATGCTGCCATATTGCCATAATCTAATTTGTCTTTTCTGATTGTGGGAAGCATGAGGAGGTGTTTGGCATCAAATTGCCAGACCTCAGAGAGCGATGTTAAACATTTATAGTGCACTTAATCATCTGTCAGAAATGTACAAAGGCATAATGTCTCATTAATAATTATTAAATCATTGAGTCGCCCAGAAGGAGATGTTCCCCTCTTTACTTACATAATGACCAGCCACCACTAAAACGTGGGTCATTTGTGATGCACAACTAGCATATCTCATAGTGGAAATCTGCTCGAGGAAATTAATAAGAAATCTCATTCAGAGATAGGCTTTCAGATGGAAGAAAACATGCATATGGATTGCTGCAATGTTCAGCCAGGGCAAACAGATGCCTCCTCCCTGCTCAGAGTCAGGTTAAAATTCAGCCAGATAATTGCTAGGAGTGAAGAGATATGAAAGGAAATGATCTTATTTGCTTTTGGAGGCTAGATAACTCATTTCAATATGCCCAGCTTTGGGCTTTTATTCATAAGTATATGTATCATTTTATGAATAAAAGAGATACATATTTTGATTTGGAATGAGGTCAGGATGGATAGTGCAATCTGAATTTTTCAGGACTTGTTTTTTATTTCCGATGCTGTTTGTGAGGATGTTTTTTTATTTTACAAGAATTTTTAATACCAGGCAATGTCATTTTGGTAACATATAATACAAGAATTGAATTACATTGGTTGCACATTCCCTCCCTCTCCCCAATATTCAGCCTAGAGAATTTAAAGTTTTAGCTTTTAAAAATGTACAGACTATACTTGTCTTTACAGCAGCCAGCATGATATCAACTCTACTTATTTTTCATTTTCCATCTTGAGCTTTCTTCATCCCGGGTAAACCTGAAGCTTCCCCATCCATACAGGTGACAATCGCATGACTCCATCAAGCAAGGTGGTGGTTCAGGGTTGTGTGGGATTGTTGTGGGTGCCACATGCAGTTAGTCTTGGCCTGGTCTGACATTCAGTGTCGCCAGCATTCCTGTAGTCAAACTTTTCACTCCTTGCTTGTTGCTATGCTGGGGCTGGTCTCTGGTAAAAGTATTAAATATACAGTATTTGCCTTTGGTGCTCGTCCTCCCAGTGCAGGCCAGTAATCGGTCACCACACTCCTGCCCGCCAGTGGTTGTCCTTCTGTGTGGCTGTTAAACACAGTCTCGCCCACGGATCTTTGGGCCATTGTTGGTTGAAACATTTGTTCCTTGCTATTTTGGGGAGAAAATCATCAGAACATCTTGTTCGCCTTACTCACTAAGGTTTTGGGAAGGAGGACCATGCTCAAAATACCTCTTACAATTTGTTAACATGGACTTTCATGTTGATTTGCCTGAAAAGAACTAATGAATTTGTGACCTTCCCTTGTCCAGAAATGCTTTGATGCACTTCTAAGGATGCATGCAACTTCTCAAAACACCATAAATAGAAGTAGGTAAGAAGCAAAAAGAAAAATTAGTGGTGGAGCTATAAAAAGGAGCCAGGAATGAAGCCAAAAAATCACAGGTCATATGTAGAGTCTGTTACTCTTGTAGCAGGTGGGCCTCAAATTGCTCTGTAAGTATCCTAGAAACTAAATGAAAAGGGACGTTTGATCAGTTATATTATTCAGACTTCATGAGCTTAAAAGCAAACCTAGACTAAGGACACATGCAATTCATTTTGCTGCTATGGCAGAAACAACATTCCTTTTGCAGGTCTCCCTCGTGTGCACACTGTGTAATGTACCAGCATCCTCAGCCTTCTCATCACAGACACCTGGGGTCGCACTGGGGTATCTCTTATTGTGTCAGTGCAGCTGATAGTGTCACACCATAGGCCAGCGAGAACCTTTCAAAGGGAGGAGGGTGGGGAAGGGAGAAGGGGTCCTAAGACAGTCTTACTTCACACATTTCTGGGGTCTGGTTTAATATAGGAGTGGACTTTAGAGTATCTGGGTGGAAGGATGAAAAGGATAGATTTCATACATCCTCCAAAACATTTTTTTCTTCTAAATTGAGTTGTTGAGGAGTACCAGAAGGCAGCAGAATGTTTAATGTTACACTTCCAGGCAAATGGTTACAGTGCGTGTGCTAGACATGCCCAATTAAGTGTGGAACCTTAACTGAAGGCCCTAACAGACAATGACCTCGGGTAGGGCTGCCGTAGCCTGTGAAAACCAAGGCGCTGAAAGGGTGCTTTCCTGAACTGACGTCTAGCCCATTCTGCTGGGAGGTGTGTACAAGGAATACTTGTGTGTAAGGGCAGAAGGCTGGACTGTGTTTTACCACCTCTGAGCATTTTTGCAATTACTGTTTCAGGAACATGAGAATCAAAGAAGATGGGCTGATGAATGATAGTCTAGATGAGTCAGAGCCAGTGGTGCCGGGAGTGAGGAACTAGGAAGGTTGATTTGTGCAGATTTCAAGACACATCTAAATGGAGCTTTCTGATGAAGCAATTGATTAATTGATCTTGTTTATTCATGCAATTCATATCTTTTGAACAGTAGTATGTGGTGAGCACTGTGCTAGGCACTGGGCATGTCAAGAGAAAAAACACATAGTTTGGATCTCCCTGTGTTATTGTTCTCATCTTCCACAGCTAGACCAATGTTCTTTTCACCTTCCGTGGATGTTTTGGGGCTCACAATTTGTTTTCCAGCTTCTCAACAGCAACAACCTTCAAAAATCAAAGGCAAAGCTTACTGGCCTGGTAAAGATTTCAATTCTGTGTTCTAGTAACAACAGAGGTCTTGGTGTCAAAGACAGCATTGTTTTTGTTCTGTTGTTTTTAAATTGGGTAATAAGGCAATGGTTAGGAATTGCTGTTAGCAACACAGATATGAGATAGTCTTTCAAACTTCCTCACTAGAATAACTGTAGGAATGCCATAGTTTTATGCTGAATGATTTGAGATCTAATTACTGAATCTGAATGGCTGCTTTTAAATGTCAGTAATGGTAGAAAAAGATCCTTTATTCATAAAGGCCAGCAGGGAATGAGTTGTACAAAATGTTCTTGTTAAAATTTTCCTTCTCCCTTTAAAATAGATGATCAAAGATATTCTAGAGTTCCCATCGTTTTAGAAGACGTACACACGTATGAGGGGTGGCATGTAGGAAGACTCAGATCTTTGCAATCACACATGGAAGTCCATAAAATAAGAGAACATTTAGGCTAAAAGGCAACGTCTAGCCCAACCTCCTCACCTTGCAGATGAAGGAACCGTATTCTAGCATGGGAGAATTACATATAAACATCACAACATTAATGGCAAAGCAAGTATTGAGTGTGGGGCTCCTCTTTCTGAATCGAGTGGGCTGTCAATGGTGTCTAGTAGGATACTGGTGGCCCCATTCCTCCTTGCTTCCAGAATGTCCACTTCATTGTTGCTGGGGTGTGCCCAGCCCCAGGGGATAAATGGTGACCATCACGATGGTCACTTTCCCCTTTGCCAGTGGGTGTGCTCTAGCTGTGATATGTGAGGGGAGCTTTGCTGGTGCTCTTTGGAAAAGTTTTGCCTCCCTAACAAGAGGGAAGGACTTGAGAATAGAGTCCTTTTTCTAATACCGCCTTCTTGCTTTCTCTTTTGGATGGTTATGGGAGGATGTAAGGCTTAGAGCTATGGCAGCTCTTTTGTGACCATGAGAGGAGATTGTTGCCATGACATTGAAGTTGGCAGACTGGAAGGCGAAAATCAACCTCATCCTTATTGACATCATTGATCTTCTCAGCAAGCCTGGGAGTGACTTCATCTTCCCTCTAGGTTAGCAGGACTCTACTTTGGTTTAAACCAGGCGGAAGAGTGCCTGGTGTATGCAAGAATGAACAAGGGCCAGTGTGACTGGAGAGCAGTGAATGAGAGGGAATATAGAAGGAGATGAGGTGAGGAGGTACTGGGAGGCCTACTCAGGCAGAGTTTTGTAACACCGTGAGGATATTCAGCTATTACTCTACGGATGGGAAGCCATTAGGAGTTTGTGAGCAGAAGTGTGATGTGTTCTGAATTATGTGTAACTGCATCACTCTGGCTGATATGTTAAGAATAGACTGTGGGGCCGGGCACGGTGGCTCACGCCTGTAATCCTAGCACTCTGGGAGGCTGAGGTGGGTGGATTGCTCAAGGTCAGGAGTTCGAGACCAGCCTGAGCAAGAGCGAGACCCTGTCTCTACTAAAAAAATAGAAAGAAATGATCTGGACAAGTAAAAATATATAGAAAAAAAAAGTTAGCCGGGCATGGTGGTGCATGCTTGTAGTCCCAGCTCCCCGGGAGGCTGAGGCAGTAGGATCGCTGAAGCCCAGGACTTTGAGGTTGCTGTGAGCTAGGCTGAAGCCACGGCACTCACTCTAGCCTGGGCAACAAAGCAAGACTCTGTCTCAAAAAAAAAAAAAAAAAAAGAATAGACTGTGGGAGGTTGAGGGTAGAACCAGGGAGACCTGCTGAGCCCCTATTGATACATCCATGGGAAAGATGGCAGTAGCTTAGACCAGCATAGTAGTGGTAAAGGTGGCAAGACATCATCAGATTCTGAATATTCTAAATGTAAAGATAAAAATATTTCTTGACAGAGAGAGAGAGAGAGAGAGAGAGAGAGAGAGAGGAAGAGAGAGAGAAGCACAAGGTCTAAGATGACCACAGAGATTTAGCCTGATCAATGGGAAGGATGAAGTTGCCCTGAACTGAGATGGGGAAGACTATAGGAGGAAATATTTTAGGGGGAGAAGACCAGGTTCTGTTCTGGACAAGTTATGTTTGAGGTGCTTATTAGACTTATAAGTACAGAAGTTGATTCAGCTGTCAGATCTCGAAGCTAGAGTTTAGGGGAGAAATCCATGCTTGGAGACATAAATTTGGGAGTTAAAAAAAATCATATTGATTTCATTTAAAGCCACGAAACTTGATGTGATCTGTAAGGAGATGAGTATAGATGGAAAAGAGAAGAGACCCAGAGACTGGACTGTGGGACACTCCAAGCTTTAGAGGTGGGAGATATGAGAATAAACTGGGGTCTGGGGATGACCAACCAGGAAGGCAGGAGGGAAACCAGGGGAGAGTGGTTCTGGAGGCCAAATGAAGACAGTGTTCGAAGGAGGAAGGAGTAATTCATTGTGTCAACAAAGGCAAGTCAAATGGACTCAAACACTCATTCCAGCATACAGGGGATACCCAGGGGCTCCTTCTAATATTTTCTATTAGTAGACGTGCTTGCATTTCTCTAAGTTGCCTCTGGCTCCAAGGTCTCCTTGCTCAGAATTCTTCATTTCTACTCTGCATTTTGACTCCTCTGAGCACTGTCTCATTTTGCTACCACATCACTATGCTGGAAACCTCCCTAACCAGCCTCTTCCCACAACCCAGCAACTCCAGGCTGTGTGTGTGGCAGACTAAATGCAAGATTTATGGGCACCTAGGGGGTGACATCACAGGGCAGCCCAACACACCGTGGAATGAATCAGCCAGGGTAGGTGAGGTTATGCTGTAGTAACAGACAATCCCAAATCTCAGTTGCTTAAACCAACAAATGTAATTCACCAAATGGACATAGAAGATTGCACATTTCCCTATATGTACATTTTGTCAAAATAAAAAAAAAACCTTCAAACAAACATTGGGCTCTACTAAGTGATATGCATGCTGAAATATTTAGGGATCACATACACTGATGTCTACAACTTACTTTAAAATGTATCCAAAAAATAAAATGGACTATGGATGGATAGAATGACAAATAGATACATGATAAAGCAAATATAGGAAAATGTTAATTGTAGGATCTAGGTGGGGAGTACAGAGATATTCACTGTAAAATTCTATCAACTTCTGAGTGTTTGACAATTTCCATAACAGAATGTGGAAAAACATCAACAACAAATATAGCTTATGCTGTGCATCATCTCTGGTCAACAGGGCTCCACTCCTTGGGACCCAGGCTGAAGAAGTCACTATCTCAAATCCTTCGGATCACCAAGGCAGAGGGGAAGAGAGCTCTGGAGACAATTAAATGTACTGGATGGGAAGGGACTCGTGTCACTTCCCCCAGCATTTTAGGGAGAACTAGTCGTATGGCCCAGTGCAAGAACGGGGGTCCAGGAAGTACAACTCAATCATGTGCCCAGGAGTGAAAATAGTAGACGAACATCACGCATGCCTTCTACACGAATATTCTTAGATGCCCTTTTTCTTTAAAGCCCCTTAGCCACTTCCACTACTGGGGAATTGTCATTGGCAGTATTTTCTATTCCAGTTTTAGCTTCTTGCTGAGTTTTTGGGCCCTCTCTTTCCCCTTCCTTCCTTTGCCTATCCACTTCTTACTTTCTTGTTAATTTCTTGTAGAAAATAATTAATTCTCTATAGCTTCAGTTCTTCCTGGCTATGCCTATAGGGCCTCAATTCCTTATTAAATATGTCTATGAAGCTCATTTTATTCACTTCATTTTACCCGAGAGGAACTCTATGGTAACTCTGAGAACGACCACCCCTTCCCCTGTCCCCCACTTGACCATGTGCTCATAGCTGGGAGGAGCTGTTCGAATTCGACCTCTGTGACTTGGGAGGCATTTGTCATGACATTAAAGAGCATGGAGTCTGCAGTCAGAGCACCTGGCTTAAGCTTCAGCTCCCCCATTTCCTGGCTCTGTGACGTGGGCAAATTGCTTCTCTGGGCATCAGGATCCTCACCTTTAAAATGGGGATGCTAATAATATTATTTACCCCATAGAATTGTTTCGAGAATTAAATGAGTTAGTACATGAAAGTGGTTAGCATACTAAAGGCTCAATGAGTGGCAGCTATTATTATTACTAGCAGTGAGTAAGTAACCTTAGACAGACTACTTAACCCTTCAGAACTGTTTGTTTTGTCCATATTTAAAACACACTCCAGATGACACCAGCTACTGCATCAAACTGTTCCTTCATGATTATTTTTTTCTGCTCATGGCATGGCTGGGAGAGCTCAATGAGCAACAGAGGTCAGGATTCTGTTCGGGTCCCCCTGGAAGGCAGGGAATCCCCTATCCACACAGCTCGCAGTCCAGGAAGGATGCTGCTTGATAAAGACTTGGCAGTGAAGATGATTTAAGTGTGGGGCTTAGGTCTCCCTGTTTCCAAATGTCTCCTGGATTCATCTTGACGTTATGAACAATAAAAATGTTTGAGAGTTTGAAAAGGTGATTATTAGATAACTGTAAGAGAGATTATCATAGAGTTAGAGAGACTATGTTAAGTTTTGATATATGTACTTTTCCTTTCCTCTTTCTCTTTCCTCCTCTAATAAATAAATATATGTGCCAGGCACTGTGCTAGGCTCCAGGGATAAGTGGTAAACAAAGTAAGCATGGTCTTAGCTCTCACAGCGCTTATAAATAGTGGAGATACAGAGAAATAATCAAGTAATTATAGCACAGTTTAGCTGGGTGAAAGTAGAATGAATGACAGTTACTGAATTTATACTCTGGAAAATGTCTGTGGCTGTAAACCCCTCTCAACATATCATACATGAACATGCAATATCATTTGAGAGCAGACAATATTTGTTTAGGATGCTATTAAAATCAATTTATATGGTTGTATAGCATTTCTGGGAGATATTTATTCTTTTATCTTTCCATCCATCCATCCATCCATCCATCTATACATCTAAATGTTTTGAATACCTTGTATGTTTAGGCCCTGCGCTAGACATTGTGCATAATAACATATGGTTTTAGACATAGAGGACTCTACTATCAAATACGGGGTGACAACAGATAAACACACAATTATTTTATAGTGATAAGTATGGTATAAATGATAGGTATGGAAGTTTTCCAAGGGAGAAAGCTGTTCTGGTCATTGTTATGTAACAATTCATCTCAAAATTTAGTTTAAAACAAGAATAGTCATTTATTGTCTCTAAGAGTTTCTTTCCGTGGGTCAAAAATTCAGGAGCAATTTGGTGGAGCTGTTCTCTCAGGGTCTCTGGGAGGTTGCCGACAGACAGTGGCTGGGCTGAGGTCACTGTGAAGGCTGTTTCGCTCACATGCCTGGCACCTCACCTGTGCTGAGCAGACACAGCGACTGGGGGCCAGAGCAGCAGGAGCCACTGGGGACCCTGGAACATGTCTCTCCATCTCTGTTTGGTTTCTCCACATAGTCTTTCCTGCTTGGTGGCTTCATGGTATATGGACTTCTTACATGGCAGCTCCGGGATTTAAAAGGCACATGTCTCTAAAGAGGGTGCAAGGCATAAGCCATTATCACTTGCATAACTTAGCCTCAGACCTAATGCAACGTGGCTTTCAGACATTCTGCTCTTGGAGGCTGTCACAAAGACTTGCTCAAGATCAAGGGGAGAAGAAATAGATTCCATCTCTTGATAGGGGCAGTGGCAAGGTGGTGGAAGAGCATTAGGGATCAGAAGTATCACTGTGGTTGTTTTTATAATATGCAATCTTCGGCCACAGAAGTGTCTAATCTTTTTCTTAATGAGGGTGTGTTGGGGGGCAGTGTTGGAGCCTGCATAGGTGATGTGCTTGGGCACATGGTTAAAGGACGGGTAGGAGTAGCCGGTGTATTAGATAGGTAGCACATGTTTATTATTCCCATTTTATATATGGAGAAACTGAGGCATAAAAGAGTTGATAAAGACACCTAAGGTCATAAACTTTTGTAATGTAAATGGTTTCTAGTCTTCTGACCCTCATCTCAGCTCAGCTCAGCTCTTGAGACAGCCAAGAGATTCTCGCCCAGAACGTGGGGCAATTCCTCCCCCAGCTCCAGGGGGCACAACAGCAGCTCTGAGAGCAAAGCCCCAGAGCTTTATGAGAAGGAAACCTGTTAGAAGAGGAGAAACATGCTGGATCAGATCCTACTGCTGCAATGAACTGTAGAGCTGCTTGTTGACTTCTTTGATTCTAAAATCTATTCCTCAATTAGCCAGGAATTCTTAATACAAAATCTCAGTTATGGGAGATTCTAGGAAGTTAATTCTTCAAGGAGTTGCCTGGTGAATCGAAGGAATTAGGTTAGTTACTTACTGCTTTTCCCTCTTATCTGTTTTCTGTAAACCTTTGAACATTATTAAATGAAGAGAATACGCTCTTTCCTTAGAGATCTTCAGGTCAATAAAAGTTTACTGAGAACCTGCCGTGTGCCAGAAACTGTGTTAAGTGCTGGGGTAACAAAATGCATGCGCCGCAGTGTTTTCTCAAAGAGCTTGCACATAGTTTATGTGAATGTCAGACAAGGAATGCTCTGATTTCTAGGGATGTGTGCCCTGCTATGCTGGTGTTGAAACTGGCTTGGGGGCAGGGGGCAGTTCTGGAGGAGGAGAGGCTGGGTAGAGTCAGGAAGGAGGTGCAGGAGTTCCCCAGGCACAGGAGGTGGGAAGCAGGCAGAATATATATATTTTTTGAGACAGAGTCTCACTTTGTTGCCCGGGCTAGAGTGAGTGCTGTGGCATCAGCCTAGCTCACAGCAATCTCAAACTCCTGGGCTTAAGTGATCCTACTGCCTCAGCCTCCCGAGTAGCTGGGACTACAGGCATGCGCCACCATGCCCGGCTATTTTTTTTTCTATATATATTTTTAGCTGTCCAGATAATTTATTTCTATTTTTAGTAGAGACGGGGTCTCGCTCAGGCTGGTCTCGAACTCCTGACCTCGAATGATCCACCCGCCTCGGCCTCCCAGAGGGCTAGGATTACGGGCGTGAGCCACCGCGCCCGGCCGGAGGCAGAATATTAATAAATAAAACATGAGCATTCAGAGTTTCACATAATCTAGTATTAACAGGATTGGTAAGAATCATGAATAAAATTCATTTTCTTTCTCGGTATAGTAGATTACATTTGTCCACATCAGTTGGATTTCCTTAGCTAAGTCTCCCTGTACCTTTGTGGATCAGATATAGAACTATTTTCTCATTTGCTTGAAAACATATAAATACATAAAATGGGTAGCACTGACTGTATGTAAAATCCTCTTTGTATAGTTTGTAGAGCTACAATTCCCTGTTTTATCTATGTTAACCTTTCAAGTTAGTTTTCATTTTGGATGCGTGGAATTCTCAATCTTTAAGAACTAATTACTTTGCTTATACCAGGGAGGATTCATCTTCCCTTTAAATGTGTTTCTATCTGCAATCTCCCCCTTAAACTGCAAGATTGACCGTGTCTTGCTTTAACAGTAACTTCTCAGTTTCTAAACACACTTGATTTGTAGCCACCAAGGGAAAGCAGGATCAGGGATCTTCAGACAGAAATTTCAGAGCCTCCGCTTCCATTACAAGCTTCACATTTCTTTTAGCTGAGATGTTTTCTCCAATAATTCTCAGAGATTTGTCCTGTCTCAGGTCCTTAAATGTGCCTGGGTCATCACCACATGTCATGGTGAGGCTGATACATTTTAAAAAGCCAGTTGAACTAAAATGCCCTACGACGGGGGGATGTCTACATACTTTAGGCACAGCCGTGCTGTTGAACTCATTGCTGTGGTTAAAATGCATGAAATAGTTCTGGATATTCTAACAGAGAAAGATCTCTTAAATGTATTGTTGAGTAAAAACAGAGAGCTGCAGAGCAATATATGACATCATTTATGTAAAGATTACTCCCATAAAACTGTATTTTCATGGGTACACATATATGAGTATATATGCAAGGAAAAGTCCTGGAAGGAGAGATGCCAAGAGTAGCCGTGGTTATCGCTGTAGAGGACAGGATTGCAGGTGATGACCAAACAGGACTGGGTCTGCACCTGTAATGGTCGATGAGAGTTTTTGTTATAAGGACACCACACTCATGTGTTACTCATGTGAGTTTAAAACCTAAAGAGAAACCAGGTAATGATGACTGGCCCAGGCAATGGGGCCAGGCGATGGTTCCAGGCCACTGGGCAATGGTGCCAACAGGGGAAAGGCCCTACTTGCAGCACTGGCTTTGGTCTTTTCACCGTGAGGTGCCCACTTGGAGCCTCCTATTGTTCTTTTGTTTCCAATCCCAGAAGCCCATTCCTTGACTGAAGTTTCCCTGACACTTCTGTTGAGAGAATTCCTCTTCTAGTCCTGGCCCCCGTCAGACAGGATTTTACCTACAGGGCTAATTTGCTGCCTGGGTGGAGGTGAGGGCCTCAGACATCATTGGCATCATTTGTATTCTCATCTGACCAACATACAGAGGAACGTTTTCAGTTTTTGGCACATTCCAGAGCTTAGCGCTTCTCTGGCAGTTCTCCTCCTAATGTTCTTTGTGTTCGGAAGTGGACATTTGTAAATCAATGGGAGTTTTGCCTAATAGTATGCAGTAAAAGGAGAGGTGTGCGGTACCTGCAGATTCCTTCCATCAGGTAGAAAGGGCTCTTCTGGGGCCACACTGGCCTTTGGGTAATAGCAGGACCACTGTCCCCCAGTGAGAGAGAGAGAGAAGGGACTCCCAGGTCAGTACACGTGCAGTCTGTGGAGGGCCAGTGTGGCACAAGACAGCTTTAGTTCTCTCCTTTATACATATTTTGTTTTTTTACAAAATTATTTTCCTATTGCATTTTTCAGGATGATGGGAAATGTTGGCTTTTTAATTCCTTTTGTTTTTCCCCAGAACATTGAAGAAACTCAGGAAATTTCACCCCAAAATATGACTCCTGAGTATAAAGAATATTTTGAATTATAGGACCTTCTTTGAGATCAAAAAGCATTGGACGGGGCTTTCCCTCCATCTGCATAAACCAATGGAAAGAACAATTGACCTCTCTTCCCCTCCCTGTTATTTCCATATATTGCAGAGAAAACCAAAGATCAAGAATGCAACCAGACCTGGCCCAAATCATTTTATTAACAAATAGAATACCCATCTCTCAGGTTAATTTAATTTGGTAAGAGAATTATTTACAAGTCAATCTGTTTTCTCCATCCATTCATCCTCCCTAGCAACCATTTATTGCCCCTAAACAGAATTACCTATACTGTTCATCCCCCTCCCCTCTAAATGATGTGTATAAAAATATCTGGATCCCACTGGGATATGGAGTAATCACTCTGTGATTCTCCCCAACATGGTAAATAACCTTTCTCTTATTCATCTGCCTTAATTGTGAGTTGATCTTTCAGCAACTTCAGGGGGAAGGGCAAGTTTCCCCTCACTCCCACAACATACTGCCCACAGAGCAATTTTGTTACATGCCTGATGATTTAAAGAGTGTTGAGACTCAGGGTTGTTTTTTTTTTTTTTTCCCGTATTGTCCTTATTTCTTGCTAATAAGATGACAAATGTGGTTTTCCTGTTGTTGATAGAGATGAAAGCTTCTCTGTGGGTGTCTTTGAAGAAATAAACACTCAGCCCAAGGAGGTGTCTACACAGATTGCTAGAATGATGGGAGTTTAGAGAATCTGGCCTCTTTCCTGAGGAAGCATCTGCTCTCCTTCCTGTTCTCTTGCCCCGTTGCCAGAAACTTTCACTTAAGAGTCTCCCTGGGGGTGGTTCCAGCAAAATGCAAAATTGTCTAGGAAAGGGAGCTGGTGAAGTCTGGGATTCTCAGGTGACTTTTGTGTAACACTGACCCCCCCAAAATGCTCTTAAAAATGCCAGATAGGCATTAACAATCACCTATTAGATATTAGCAGTAGAAACCTGCACAGTGAAGGTTTAGGATGTTCTCAAGTAAATAAAGCTGTTTATGTTTGTTTCACCAGGTATTTTTCACAGTACACAATTTTCATGTAAACTCTCTTATTATCTTGAGGAACCAGTGTTCTCAGAGCATATGTTAGGAGATTTGGGGTTGTCAGTGATACTTACCAACAACCTGGTGGAATTAGATTATTATTTTCTCCAGTCACCCTAGCAAGTCTCTGAGAGTTTAGGACAAGGATAAGCATCAAGAAAGAAGCAAACCTAGACATTTGCTCCTAGGGAGGTATGTGTTCAGCGGTGCCCAAGGGGCCTAGAGAGCCCTGGTTGATTGATTGGTAGGAAGGAGCTCCTAACACTACTTCTTTTATGTGTTTACTCGAAGTTTGTATTAACTTTAAGGAAATTATGTTCCACCGTGGACAAGATTAAGTTGTTTCAGAGTTTTCTAGCAAGTTGTGAATACTTACACTTCTGTGCTTATACAACTTCAAATGCAGTTATATATTAATACTAAACCAAACTTCCTTTCTTCCTTTCTGACTTCTTTTCTTTTTTTCTTATCACCCTCCTTCCCTTCTCCTTCCCTCCCTTTCTTCTTTCCTTTCTTTCTTTTTCTTTTTCTCTGTCTCTTTCTTCTTTCCCTTCCTCCCTCCATATTATTCCTTTCTCTTTCCTTAAATCATTCAGTCCCCTTGTCATTCTAGGCCCCCTGTTTGCTTCTTATAATGTTTTCTCAGTTAACTGGTTTTAAATAGTCCACTCACTTCACCGTGGTGTGTACTTAGCTCCGTTAAAGTTGTATTGGTTGACATTTTTCTTCTTCTTTTTCTCCTCCTCCTCCTCTTCCTCTTCTTCCTTCTTCTTCTTCAAATAAAGAAGAGTCAGTAGACACAGTGATTAAGGGGATAAACCTTGGAGTCAGATAGACCTGAGTTCAGATCTGGCCTCTGCTGTAGTGGACACTGTAGCCTGGCTGATCGATCCAATCTCCATTTTCAACCTGCTTGACCTTTGTCTAACTTTGTTAGGGAGCCTGCAAATACCAAAGGCTTAAGCAGCTAAGATTGGCCACGTGATGTTATCCTGGTAAGTGAGTTATTACTTGTTGATATTATTTAAAAATACAGTGGGGACAAAGTTGGAGAAGGTATGGCTCATCCCTTACGGGGTGCTAGGTGCATTACCGTTTTCCATTAGAACCGTTTCTTCTATTTCCGTGGGCACTCCAGTCCAGAATTTGTCATCTTTTTTTTTACAGAATGTTGTTGAAATTTTACTCTCTACACAGTAGAATTCAGTATAAGTTGGGGTCCACATACCTCTCCCAGTAGGTCCTTGGGCTAAAGAGTCAAAAGGCTCTTGGCAGATGGTGCTCTTGGCCATACGCCTAGAGCTGTCTGTTGCCCACTTCCAGATTGGGTGGGTCAGGACTGAACATGACCCGGGGAATGGGGTCCCAGCGCCGGCCGGCTGAAATGGGGAGGCAGTCACAGCTGCAGTTGGGATGGTCAGGGTCAGTACTTGGAGAAATAGGCACAGTGTCAAGCCTGAAGAATAAGATGAGAATGCAGAGCAGCAAGGTCAGCACACAGCAGAATAAATGCACCAGAGGGCTGGGAAGTAGTGGCTGAGCAGTGGCTATTCTTGGTGCTCGTGTTCCATCGAGGTAGACTGTCACCACGGGATGTACACCAACAGATTTTCCCTGTAGTTCACTGACAGCACAAAGATGTATTGTCTGCTCTCCTTGCCAACTTCCCTGGATTTTTTCTTTTTCCAGCTCTGCAGAAGCTGGTACGTTTGAATGTGCCTTGGCTTTACCATCCACCCCCTCCAGGCATTTAAATGATCTTTTTATCATCCCGGTCCACAGAGTGTGGCTCCTTTACTCTCTGCCAAAGATCACCCAGTGAATGAAGCCAAGCACGACGGTTTTAGAGCTGTGTTGACTCCTAGTGTTGGAGCAATTGTCTGAGTACAATGTATTGAGCGTTTTTCTTGTCACTGGGCCATAAAGGCAGCTTGTCCCTGGCTTCGGTGTAAAGTTGGCATTTGCAGGTTGATGACTGGCTTCTGGGGTCTTTTCTCGCTGTAAGATAAGATACTGGATTCTTTTGAAGATGAAGAGAAGAAGGCTTCACTATTTTTCTTATTCACTCTGGAGGCCTGTGGTCTGCACTCTGCATTAATGTATCTCATAGAAGACTGTCTGATGTAACATTCACATTTGGAAACAGGCACTGTGCGAATGTTATGCAGAAGGTGTCGTTCTCAAAGCAAGTTAGCACAGTCAGTATCCATGTGCTTTTGGAGCGGGTTTTATTTTGCATCCTTCTTTTTGGTGTTTGCTTTCTGCTTTCAGAGCCTCCATACAGTCAGAAGCTGGGCTTACAAGTTGTGCAGGTTGTGCACTGCAGAAGTGTACCTCCTCTAAGGGGGATCCATTACATTGTATCCATCGTGGCTTTGTGTACTTATAAAAAAATTCTGGCAGATGGCAGTGAGTGTCTTGTTCTAACAAAAATGGAAAATTTTCTGACAGACGGCAGTGATGTATCTCGAGGAATGTGTACCTTTTCCTTATTTGTGCAAAGGCCCCAAATCAACTAGCTTTAGTAAACTTAAGAGACTGAGAGGGTTTTGCCTCAGTATATTAAGGTAGTCAAGTTTCTGTGTGGCCCCACCTAGATATTATTTGGGAGGTGAAAACTCACGGAGGAAATGGAGAGATGGGCCGTTAATGGGAGTTGAAGAGGCAGTGCTGAGCTAAGCCCCTTCTCCCCAGGAATGAAGGATGGCTTCCCTGTACCCAGGAAAGGATTGGTAGTGGCCCCCATGAGAAGTGGAAACTGGGCCCTGCTGTCCACAGCATGCTGGATGGAACCGTGGCCCTACTGAGCCAGGGGAGAACAAGCCTGCTTGGAAGTCTTGGCAACAGATCTCCGAGGCCCAGCTTGGCACAGGCTGGGGAACATGCCTCTGAACAGGGCCTTGCCAACTTGGGCACCGAACATCTTAGTAGGAACCAACAGGGATGTCAGGACATCGGTCCCTCCCCCAAATAGTCTGGTCTTTGTAAGCCATTTCCCCCTCCCCAGGACTTCTATCTGAATGTCCATCTCACCAAGTTAAATCTGACATGAGAAAAGAGCAATGTGATGTTTCCTGTATCCAAGGCCAGTGGAGCAATTTATATGCTCTCAGCCTGAGAACAGATGATTCATTTAGCTCAATCACAAAACAGGTGACCCTCAAACAACGTGGATTTGACCTGTGTGGGTCCATGTATATGTCAGTTTTTTTCAATAAACACAGACATTCCACTTCAGCAGTTCCATATCTACAGCCAAACGTGGGTGGAAACTACAGTATTCAAATGTACATGGAAGGTGGACTTTTTGTATCCCTGGGTGCAGCAGGGCAGTCTGTGGCCCTTGAGTATGTGCAGATTTTGGTATCCGTGAGGCTCCCTGGAACTAATTCCCCGCAGATACTGAGTGACAAGAGTATTTCCAAAGCAAATCTCTTGTGCCAATTACTGGAAGCAAGTGTGACTTAGGTGGTCTGTCTTTAGCATTTGTCTTTTTCTTTAAAATCCCCACCTCCCAGCTTTGTCCTCTTCTTTAGCAAAGAAACCCAGAGCCCACCGGTGCACGTTGGCTGCCCCAGGTCCCTCTTCTTGCAGGAGGTGCCCACGCTCTCCTCCTTGCCTCACTCCCGACCCTATCCAAGCATACATGTCCTTTGACACTTCCCTTCCACTCCTACCCTCTGGTAACAAATCCAGGGTGATGCATTCATGATTTAGGGTGAATTAATAAGTTATCCTACTGTCAAAGACAAAAATGAATCTGAGGCCAAAATAGCGAAGGCTGTGCATTCATAAGCTTGCAGCTGCAAGGGAGCCATCCACTGTCACTTTCATTTCAGCAGGGGTTTGAAGGGGCTTGAAAGGTTTTGTGGACAAAAACGAGGAAGTCTTGAGACAGTCTCTGATTGCTCATTCAATTAGAGTGGCTTTCTGATTGGTCTTCACATTCGGTAGTCTTTAATTGGTTCACTATCCATTTTTGCATGACTGGGGAATTTTCAGGCTGGGCAGAATTGGAAGGGTTTTCCTGCCTTTTCAGGGCTATCTTATGGCATATCTTAACTCCAGAGGACAGAGTGGGACATCTGGGCCTGGCAGAGACCACACAGGGCTTCTTTCCTTTGTGCAAGAATGTGTCTTACTTCCAGCAATGTAGCTCCTCCAGAAATAGTTTCTCACTACTGGCATTCTGTCCTTCCTTCTGTCCTATTTGAACAGCAGAAGTAGCAGCAACAACAAAAACAAGAGAGAATTAAAAAAAAAACCAAAACAACTACTGTTTACTAAGTACTTATTAAGTACAGATACTATAAGTTACTACAAGTTAAGCGTAATGACTCTCATTTTAATGAAAGAGAAACAGGCTCAGAGAGGTTGAATGACCTGAGCAAGGGGGTTCAGCTAGTTAGCTAGTGAGAGTCCTAATCGAGACTCAGGCCTGTCTGGTTCTTAGCACCACGACATTTCAACCATACCATTTCCTCATTGCCTAACTGGGTAGAGAGGCCCATTAGCATCTTCTAGACCAAACCTCTGGTTTGTGCCACCTTTAGCACCCCACAAGTCCCTCTAGCTTTTTATGTAGAAACTGTGTACTCTGAGCTCAGCATTTCTCCTGGATTTCAGCTGTGACTGTGTTAGAGAAAATGCCCAAGTGCTGTTGGAAGAGGTGGAGGCAGAGGGCCTGCAGAGGCCACATAAGCGGTTGCAACCAGATTGTTACTAAGTGCTTTTGCTGCTGAAATCTGCCACCAACACATTACATCTTTAGACAGTGGGTTTAAAAAAAGTGTTTCTAAACTTTCAAGAGGAGGAAAAAAATAGTAGTAGAGACAAGTACTTACGTTCCTGACACTCCTCTGCCGTACTGTTGAGTGCTTTTCTTTTCTTTGTGAGTTTTCACCTCGATCACATGACTCCCCGTAGTCCTCTTCTGGACTCATCACCTTGGTAATTTGGCATTAAGGTAGGATGTAGGGAATTGTGTTGAAACAGCCTCCTGGAGTGGGAGAGAGACAGCAGCCATCCAAGAGAAGGTAATGTTCTCTGTAAGTGTGTGTCTGATGGGACTTTATTGTACTTTGTGGCATGTCATAAAAACCGTTCCTTCTGTCACTCTCTCGTCCTCAGGGACCTGATACCCTGAGATCCCAGGTGTGAAAGCCTTGCCCGAGAGCTCCCGTCTCACGTTCCTTAGCGTGCACACCAGGCAGGGGAGGGGCGGGCACTGGAGAATATTTCCAGGGAGTCCTGGTGTCCCATTCACCAGCACGGTGATTCTGTCTGCAAATGGGGGGTATCATTAGTACTTGAAAACCACCCAAGGAAACTGGTTTTAATTACAGCTTACTGAGGGGCCCCTCTGGGTGCAACCAGGAAACTGGAATCAGGTGTTCAGCCAGGGGAGGGGTAGAATAATTAGCAGTTCCCACGACCCCCACCCAGATGCCTGATGAATGGGTATGGGAGGCGGGAGACCAATAAACAGATGTCTCTGTTGTTTGTGAATTTTGTTGTGGAGGAGAAGAAAGGTTACGTGTAAATCAGAGCACAGAAAGCCCATGTAAATCACACGTTACTTTTTAACCATCACCAATTGATTAATTCCTTTTCCTAGTGTTTTGCTCTGTCCCTGTTACTTAGCGACTTGTACTCCCCTTCCCCAGAGCTCTTGATTCATACCGGGAAAGCGTAAATGGCATTTCTTCTCGAAGCATCATGACTCCCAAACTTTTGAGTGTCAAAATCTTAACGATGCTAGAAGTGTCCAGAGCCAATGACCCCCTTGCTTCTTTGACCACTTGTGATACCAAAAAGGTGATGCCGAAAGGGGGGCTCGTGGCTACACCGCATGCTGTCTGGAGGCCCCTAACCTAGAAACCTGGGCTCTCCACCCTCCTTCAGAGTGCTCAGAGCAGCTCTGTGTTGACCAGATGGCAGCCCATGTTCCCTGACCGCTGAGATCCAGGAAGTCGGACCCACCCCATTCCAGAATCAGTGGAGATACTGTCACTCCCAGCCTCCCCAGGCATTCTGGGTGGGGTGGCTCACGTTTCTGCTGCCTTCCTTTGACTTTAAGCCTCTGCTTTCCTGGCATGATTCAGTTTACAGAGCGTGTGACTGTCCCACTTGTGTCTTGTGTCATCTGAGCTGCAGAACTCAGCCCCTTTCCTTGCTTCACAACTTACCCCCGCACCCTCACCCCAAGGCCCCTGTGTGATGCTGGACCATATTAATTTGCTCCGGCTGCCATAGCGAAGAGCCACAGCCGAGGGGCTTAAGTGATAGACATGTGTTTCCTCACAGTTGTGGAGGCTGGAAGCCCAAGATCAGGGTGTCAGCGGGGTTAGTTTCCTCTGAGGCCTGTCTCCTTGTCTCGCAGATGTCACCTTCCCCAGGTGCCTTTCACACGGTCATCTCTCTGTGTGTCTCTGTCCTAACTTCCTTTTGTCATAAGGGCGTCAGTCATATTGGGTAGGGGCCCAACCTGAGACCTAACTTAACCTTGATTACCTCTCTAAAGACCCTGTGTCCAAGTACAGTCACATCCTTAGGTACTAGGAGTTAGGACTTCAACATATAAATTTGGGGAGCACAAGTCAGCCCATAACATTGACTTTAGTGTAGATTTGGAGAAATAGAGATAATTGATATAAAAATGCGAACAACCTAAAATTGAGCAATATTCTTTATAACCCCTTCATCATCTAAATAATTTTATTTATTTATTTATTTTTGTTTGTATAATTAATTAATTATTTTAAATTTCAGAATATTATGGGGGTAGAACATTTTGGTTACAAGAATTGCTTTTGTACAGTGTGAGTCAAGCCCCAGCCTCCCAGCACATTGCTTGGCACCCCTCACTCCTTTTCTGGGTCCCCTCTAGTCCTGTTTGTTTCCCATCTGTCCTCTACTCCTATTGCCTTCCCAGTGAGGAACCTAATCAATAAAAAGCCCGAAGCACTCAGCTCAGCTCTGTCTCCACGCACACCCGAGGGCTCACAGAGGTGCTCTGCAGCTCGGTGGACCGTAGCGATGGCTCAGTCTTTCTTGGTCTTCACCTCCATCTGCTGAAAGGGAAAAAGAGAGATTTCCTTCCTGACCGATACGGTTTATGACACCCCCCCCAGGTCCCCTCCACAGAAAGCAGAGCCTCTGGAGTTAATTTTGGTTTGGGTCCTCTTCCTCTTTTGATTACTAATGTCTAGCTGCATCATAGCCCTTAAATAGTTGAACTACGTGAACTTGTTACACTCCAAAATACATCCGTTTGAACTGAGTGGACTTCTTTTACTCCAAAATATGTCCGTTACAGTCGTTCCTCTAAGTATCATTCCTGAACCAACAGCACGATCTAGAAACCTGCTAGAGATGCAAATTCCCAGGCTGTTCGCCCCATCCCCTTACTGAATCAGACTCTGGGGTGGGGCTCCCGCAGTCTGTGGTTTAGCACATCCTCCCAGTGATTCTGATGTATAAGCAAATTTGAGAACTACTGAGCCAGCAGATGGGCTTAAAAGACATCCAGACAGAGAACACCGGCCACAAATGCCAACAAATTCTTAACTGTTTAAAGTACATGCAACATATTAATACTTATGTTTTTCCTACAGGGTTGATGATTATATGGAAGTTCAGGGCCTTTCAGGTTACACCAAGTGAGGCCAAAGAGGAGAGTCGGTGGAAATTAACGTTATTGAGAACTTACTGCCTGCTGGGCACTGCTCTAAGTTGTTACATGATAACTCACTCATTCCTCACAAGAATCCTGTGATGTACGTATGTACAGAGAAATTGAGGCACAGAGCAGTTCAGAAGCTTGCTCAAGGACACACAGCCAGGAAGGGACAAAGCTGCACCACAGCTGTGTAGCTCTGGTGCTCCTACTCTTACTGCTTTGCCAGACCTGTTCTTTTCCACTAGTCTTTTTTGAAAAGGCACTTTTTATGTCCTCCTTAGTCTTTTCCCATTGGCAGTGGAAGAAGAGGATTAAAGGATTAAAAAGACTGTTAGCTACATTGCTTGGAAAGACAGGAAGCCAACAAGTTACGGAGGCATTTCTGTGGGTCTCTTTCCTTGTTTGTAAATAGGAAAGAAATGTTACCTGCACTTTGAAATTGGATGGGCATGGGCTAGTGCACGGGTTGAACGTATCAGTTGAGAATATTTGCTTACTGTTGACTGAGCCTGTGACTGTGGGGATGATACTGTCCTCATCTGTAAAATGGGTATAATAAAATACATCTCAGGGTTGCTGTGAGACTTAAAAGAGCCTACATATATGTAAGGCTCCTGGCACAGAGTGAACAATCCAAGAATGTGAATCCCTCGCTTGCTTCTTTCTTTATTCTCCATAGAACAATTTCCATAGAAAAGTAGAGTTTAGGAATAGGTCATGATTTTATGGAGGATCTCTAGATATAAACAAAAGTGGAATTACTGATTCCATACTGTTTCTTTCTAGATTCTATTTTTCCTCTGGGAGATTTCAAAGCTTCTGATACACCTAGAAGGATACAGAGAAAGATATCTTTTGATTAGGTGAGCCTGGTGAAAACCACTGGTCTTGATCATGGGTTGTAAGGAAGCAGAGGGACTACTTACCTGTACCCTGGGCTTGTGGGCCACTACCTACTGTCAGGACTGGCACATGGAACTGCTCTTAGTAGGAGCTGGATCCTGGATAAAGTCCTCACCAGCAAACCAAGAACTGCCTGCTCTTCTGGGGAGCTCCTTATTGGCCTGTTTAGAATCTGTGCCTTCCAAAACTCTCAAGACCTCTCAGCAGCAAATAGCAGGAACAAGTACTGTTGAGAAGAAATGTGTGAGGGAGATAAATTCACCATGCAATTTTTAATTTTCTTAAACAATCTTGCTTCCAAATCCTTGCTGAACTTAAAACGATCAAGGTCATAAAAAAGCTTTGTCGTTTCATTGACCTACCATTGGCCCTCATAAAAAAGTCATCAGGTACTTAAAATTTTAGTGTGTGGTTACTAATATCATTTTAACTTTCCATATTCTTTACTTTCTCTAGTAATTATATTGCTTTAAATAATTTTTTCTCAATGACTGTCCAGTGTACATTATATGTAATTCCCCAAGTTTCAAAGAAACTTTCTACTGGCTTGAAAGATTATTACATTATTATGGGGAAAGTGTGTGGCTTTTGTGCCCAGCATAAAAGTCCTTTTTTGTCACAAGAATGTTCTGATCCTCCATTTTCAGCCCATGTGCTTTGAGGGTTCCAGGGCGTATGATATGACGTAAGCTAGCCACTATGTGCGTCCTGCCTTCCTGGCCGTGATGATTTATTCAGGAATAGGTTCAAGACCTAAGTCAGGTTTTTCAAGGTCAATAACAGTCCACTTGGGGATTGTAGAAATAAATTCTCTCTCTTCTTCTGGACTAGCTATCACATCAGTGGGAATGTAAACTGCTGAGCCTAATCCTGAAGATCTCAAGAATAAAGCATCAAAGAGAAGGTAGGGTTGAGAGCTCATTCCTGGTAACACTGTTTGTGCTGTGACACAGGTCTCAAATTAAATTAATTTTATCTATAGACTTTTCAGCTTATATAAGCAATAACTTTTTTTTCTTAAACTGGTTGGGTCAAATTACCAACAATTTGCAATTGTTAAGAGTCCTGACTTACACTATTATTTATTAGTACATTCTTTTTTTCTTTTTTGAGACAGAGTCTTGCTTTTGCCCAGGCTAGATTGAGTGTCATGGCATCAGCCTAGCTCATAGCAACCTCAAACTCCTGGGCTCAAGCAATCCTACTGCCTCAGCCTCCCAAGTCGCTGGGACTATAGGCGTGCGCCACCATGCCCAGCTAATTTTTCTATATATATTTTAGTTGGCCAGATAATTTCTTTCTATTTTTAGTAGAGACGGGGGTCTCGCTCTTGCTCAGGCTGGTCTCGAACTCCTGACCTTGAGCGATCCACCGGCCTCGGCCTCCCAGAGTGCTAGGATTACAGGTGTGAGCCACTGCGCCCGGCCCTATTAGTACATTCTTTTGGTTAGTTAGAATCATATACTTTTAGACCTGGAAGGAAGCTAATAGATCATCCAGCTTAGGAATTGGCAAATTTTTTCTTAAAGGGCCAGATAGTAAATATTTTAGGCTTTGTGGGCCATATGGTCATTGTTACAACTACTCAACTGTGCCATTGTGGCTAGAAAGCAGCCATAGACAACATGTAAACAAATGAGAATCACTATGTTCCAATAAAACTTTATTTACAAAACAGGTGGTGGACCCAAGGGCTGTAGTTTATCAACCCCTGATCTAGTAATAGTTGAGTTCTTCTCATTTATTTATCAAGGAAACCTAGGTCTATAGAAGTCAAATGATTCACTAATACAATGGACTATTTAGTTTCTGATCAAACTGAGAGAAGGCCCTTAACTTCTGACTTTTCTAGTACTTGCTGTTTTCCCCTTAATATCGTTTAACTTGATGTAAGTTTGAAGTTAAATAAGTTTAGGGATAATGTAAAACATGGTTTGAATCTTGAAGCTTCTTCCCCTGAGGCTGGGTGAAATAAAACTTGATCTATGTCCAGTTAATTTGGACCAAGTAGACCAGCCTTTGGGAGATTGTTGCATGTCTGGTCTGTCTCTGCTTACAAAGAGGTTCACAGGAAAAGATGAGCTCTTTTAAGGGCCAGGTTAGACTCTAAGCATTTTCTGGGACTAAGTTATTTTTATACGGTAAGAATAATTTGGATCTCCTTATTAACTTTTCATTGCTGAATGACAGAATGAGGGCCATCTCATTATCTGCTCATTAGTTCCAAGCATTTACAGTTTTTTTTATGTCTTTATTTTTCTTCCAAATCCTCTCTTCCAATCCTTGTTTTTCACTCCCTGACTCAAAGGTCACATTTTCTCTGAAACCTTTCATTATTGACCTAGTTATTTTTTTGCTCAGTTCTCCCTGGTTAGGCATAAACCTGGGGTGTACCATAAGAATTTGCACTTGTTGACATGTCCTTTTGTACTGTTTTCTTCATTGGTGCGTATGTGAGTATTTGCATGAAGGGTCTCTCTCCAAACCAAAATGAGAAGCACTGGCTTCCATTCCTTTAGTTTACTCCTCCAGAATAGGGCTCTGGTTGTGGCAAGAGGTCTGTAAAGGCTAACTGACAACTCACTGCTCTTGGGGTGCCTATGAATACGGAGCATGAAGTGATCACTCAGACACACGCTGAGGTACTGTTTCTGGCTGGGAGCAGGAGGATGTCAGATGGTGCAGCACTGGAATTATTGTGACCCTGTGCACTAAAATATCAAGTTTATGATGTATTTGAAATAGAAAGTGCCCATACCATTACCACAGCCTTTAGAGAGGCTCAGAAAAATGTAGCCTCTACGGAGAAACACCATCATGTAATTTGGCTAGACAGAGAGCTGTAATATTGAGCAACCGTTCTTCAGATGAACAAACAAGTAAGGGAAATTTACCTCCAAGTGTTTGCAGATGCACGAGGTGTGAGTTGATAATTTCGAACGGGTCCCAACAAATTCTCAGAGTGCTTCATGATTTCTTCATGAGGATCTAAGCAAGAAGGCAGCTTTTACACAGAGGGTGTGGGCCGATCGGTGCAGGACCCACTGAAGGCTCCCCAGGACCTGGGAGAATATAATGCAGACCAGAATTTTTCTCATCCACACTGGTTTTATTAAATATTTGGCAAATGTTTACTGAGTGACCACTATGTCGCAGTGTCATCAAGAGTTTCTTAGTAAGAATGAAATGGAGCTGGGTGTCAGAACCCATTCTTCTCTGTGGTCTGTTAGATATTCATGTAACAATTTAGTTAATTGTATTTGTTTTCACTGTAGAGTGTTGGACCAGCCATTTAACAAATTCTTTTGTGGCCTTTCTAATATTATTTATCAAGGAAGATCTGTAGGCATTATATATCTGACTTCATTCAGGTGCCTTGATTAGGTGGTCTTTTCCTGATTTTTATAGCCACAGTTTTGGTGTCTAGAGTACAGATAAGCCAGCTTCCTGCAGTGTGCTATCTTAAGAAGACTGATTTCTGCCTGGGCCTGCTATACATTACACGAGCACATAAACAAACCGCTATCTTGACACATACTTTCATGGTTTTCTATGGAGAAATTCCTGTTGACAATCTTTACTGTTGAAGAGTTACGTCTTGTGTCTATGAAAGGCTAGAAAACAATTCTTCCAGCTCTAGTCATTCATCCCCATATAACATCATCCAGTTCTTCACTTTTCAAAAAAGCATCCTTTTTTTTCCAGCTGGTCTTAAGAATGTGAGATCTGCTTTTGCCATGAATTTACCCCCTGGAGTGCATTAATCCAGATTATAAATTACTCCAGAAGGCTGACTCTGGGCAAAGCACAGTCTTGATTCCCTACCACACCACCCCCTCCAGCTGTCATGTCCCCCGTGTTGAAGGGAGGCAGACACGCCATGTCTTCCTGGTGCCCCTGGCAACACTGTGGCACCACATCCTAGGAGAACACTTTTTCTGGGACCCAGCATTTATTGAGTGGCTACTGTGTGCCAGACACTGTATTTGATATTCACAGCAAGGCCATCAGGTAGGTAGTCTTTCATTTATAAATCAGGAAATTGGAGCTCAGAGACTTCAAATAACTTGTTCAACTCAGTCTGACTTGGAAGAGTTTGCTTCTTCTAGTACATATGTCCAAGAACTTCCTATACATTTTTCTTTAAACACAACAAAATTGGCCTAGACCACTGTTCATTTATTTTTGATGAAGTGTTCACTTATTTTCACCTATTTTCCAAGCCCATGGTGCTAAGGTTTTCTGCTAAAATGTTAGTGAGTGATTTTCTCTTTCTCAGATGTGTTTGCATTTTAGGAGTTCCCATTCACCTAATCAATAACTATTTGCTAGGTTGATATTTAAGTATCAGTGGAGAGGCAGCATAGTATGGCTATTTGGTGTGGGCTCTGTGGGGACAAGTTGTCTGGGTTTAAGTCCTGGCTCTTCCTCTTCCTAGCTGTATTAACCTGTTTAGGTTGTTTAACTTCTTTTTAGTTATTTATTTCTTGTTTAAAAATGTTTGTCTTATTGTGGTAAGAACACTTAACATAAGATCTACCCTCAACACATTTTTAAGTGCATAATACATGATTGTTGACTGTGTGCACAATGTTGCACACTCGATTCTAGGGCTTACTCGTCTTGCTGAACTGAAACTTGATGACCTTTGGTTAGTTAATCCCCTTTCTCCATCCCCTCTAAGTTGCTTCATGCCTGTGCCTCATCTTGTCAGTGTCATTGTTGTGAGACATAGGAAGTGTTCATAAACGTTCTTTGAGAGAGGCGTGACAAGGCAGGCATGAATTCTGTGCCAGGTACAGGGAATGCACAGAGTCACATGAGTCAATTCAGATCTCTAATGCTATAACTTTGACTACTTCAGGGAAAATTTATTTGGCAATAGCAAGAATATAATGAAATAGCTGAAATGTACACAATGCTTATCATATGTCAGGCTTGAAACTAAGAGCTTTATGTCGATTATCTCATGTAGTCCTCGACAATTGTATGAAGAACCATTATTCCCATTTCACTCGGGAGGGTCCGGGGCAGAACTGGGATTTGACTCCCACCAGTCTGACTGCAGAGCCCACCTGTACTAAACCCGGCTGCTTGCTGGGGCGTTTGCCTGTGCTGTCAGCCCAGCGTTCTCACACAGCTGCTTCTCAGGGTCCCTCAGTGTCCCCCCTCCCTGCCCCGGCCTGCCATGCTCTGGCCTTATGTCCCATATTAGTTCACAGTGACATATTGCCAACTAGAAACACACTTTTTTTTTTAAACCAGTGAGGTCTGTGATTCAAGAGCTTTGTGCTGATGAGCAATGGGACACCCGGCTGCGGCTGCTGTTTGCAGAAGGGATACACAGGGAGGAAGTACAAGGAATTTGGCCAAATGGGAATATTTATGTTTTTCCAGATAATTAACTATGGCAGCTTGTAAGTGAAATATTTGCCAGTGCTTGTGAGCATTACCCAGTGTAATGCTATCTTCTGATTAAACAACATATGTTCTTCAATAACGCATGTGGATGAGAGATAAAGAGAAAGGTACCAAGATGCTCATAATTCTGAATTTCTTACATTTGGTGGGCGTCAGCCAGATTCTCATGTATTTCAGGACTTTCAAGGGAGAAAGAGAGGCTAGGATTCTGTTGATTTTGCATTGTTCTTTTTTCTAATCCGCCTACAAACAATATTGTCAGTGTTAATAATGTCAGTAATGCTACATGGAAAGAATGCTGGGTAGTAGGAAAGAAAACACACAATTTCATGGCTTAGGTTTTGGTTTGATGTCTCCATGAAACTTGTTTTCTAGATCAGTGGATCTTAAACTTTAGCCGTATCAGCATCACTTGGCGGCCTTGGTAAGCACAGATTGCTGGCTCCAATCAGAGCCTCTGATTCAGTAGGTCTGGGATGGGGGCCAGGGGTCTTCATTTCTAGCAAGCTCCCAGGTGCTGCTGGTGCTGCTGGCCCAGGGCCTGCACTTTGAGAACCACTAACACAGGTTAAAGTGTGGATTGTGCAGAACAGCATGTGCAGATATAGGTTGACCAGAGATCCCACTGTGCTCTCCAAGACGTGTTTATTCTAACATACACTGGGAGATTCACACACATTCACACACACAAGGGTAATCATAGTTTGATGAAACAGTGTCTGGCATAAAATCAACTTGTGGTTAGCCAAAAATTGCAAACCAGACCCTAGTTATGAACTTCCAAGTTGTTTTTCTTGCTGCTGCCTTCAGCAGATCCTCAGAAACACACAAATAAATGGCATCAATTGAAAAGTGCCCATCTGTGGGCATCACAGTGCCCAGTGGAGCCTTTGTCCTCTGTGCTCATTGGTCCATTGGTGGGTGTTGCCGTCTCCATTCACAACTATCTTCTGCAACAACTCAGCTCTTCACAGGCTTAAATTCTCAGGAAAAACACTTCTGAAAAGTGGAACCATTGCACAGATTTTTTTGTTATTTTGAGTGATATTATCAATATCTTAGCACAGTTACAAATATTAAAAAATATCTAACTCGAACCAAATCTAACATGAAAATATGACACCAAGATTGTCTGTACCATGCCTCACTGAGTAGTGTCCTATGATTAACAAATATATTTGTGGAGTAAGTCAAGTCAGACCCAATTTTAAATGGGTGTTAAAACTATGGTGCACCAGATCCAGCATGGTTAGAGAAAGAATTCCCCTGGGACTCATGGACTCCTCTCCGTGCAACCTCAGGTGACCAAATCAGAGTCATCCTCCTGGTGTCAACTTTAATTCTCTCCTCTGGCCAAGGGCATCATGAATACCATGTCAACTTTAATCAGCAGGTGAATTGTCCAGGCTGTTGATTCTGAAGCGAGAACTTTGAACATCTGTACAACAACATGAGTACACTGAAGGTTAAAAGTATGCTGCTCTGGCACATTGACTAGTTTGAGTTACAGGCACTTGAGAACCAGCAGGTGCAAGGAGATCACCTGACCTTCCTTCTGCCTCTTAAAAAGCAGGAGAGGAAATTCCCACGTGAAAGATGTCCTCCTTATTCTGGAAAGAAAGTGTCATTCTTATCTTCAGGGAGGGAAAGTCGAGGCTGAGGGAAATCTGTACAAACAAACCTTCTTAGACTAATTCTTATTCTCCTAGCCAGTTCTCCACCCAAATAACTATCCCAGCCCAAATCCCTTTGCCTTGTCTTATTTTCATAATTTGTTACTCTTTGTCTAATTCAGTATGTAAGTGTTTATCTCTGCCTTTGTGTCCTCATGTCATTATGAAGGCTCTTGGGCCACATAAAACTTACATAAAATAAATTTGTATGCTTTTCTCCTGTTGTCTGTCTTATGTCAATTTTATTTTCAGGCCCAGCCAAGAAACCCTAAAAGGGTAGAGGTAAAATTTTCCTCCCCTACAACACTGAGGTATATCATTAATAATTTTGCCCCGGTCAGTGGTTCTCAGCTGGGGGCCATTTTGCCCTCTCTCAGGAGACACTGGCAGTGTCTGGAGACATTTTTGGTTACACCTGGGGAGTTGCTACTGGCATCCAGTGGCTAGAGGGTGCTGGAAAACACCCTGCAATGGGCAGAAGAGCCCCGCAGTGGGGAACTGTCCAGCCCCAAGCGTCCATTGTGCTGAGGTTGAGGAAACCTTGGCATGGGGTACATGGGCAGGGAGCTGAGATGACCTCGGCTCACTGTGTGCCTTAGAAAGGGGAAGTCGGTGCGGTCTGCGGTGTCTCCATTTCCAACTAAAGTACCCGAGACCCATACAGTGCTCGGGGGCACCTGCGCTGTCAAGCCAGCCAGGTGGAAGACGTGGGCAGGTAGGACAGTCTGCTCCCGGCCCTTTTGTGAGGCAAGGCTTCTGCCATCATCCCTCAGGGTAAAATCCAGCCCTTGCCAGCAACCCGGCGTTCACTTCAAAGTCTGAGAAACAAACAAGGTCTTTCCTGTTATCGTGTGTGGAGCTGTGGAAGTCATTAAGCTGCATTTTGAAGGCGGAATGGTGATTTCTTTCCCTTGAAACACCGTGTTCGGTTAATTTATTCCGACTGGATGTGGAGCGACCCAGGGCTGGACAGTGTGTGGAAATACATGCCTGGTCCTCATTATCTCTAAGGGGAGTTTCAAAGCGGCTCACAGATTTAGTGTCCTGTTTGGTCTGACTTGTACAACACCTGTCAGTAGGCTGCTTTCCTGCTATGTCGTTAATATTTAAATAATGCGATTTAAAGGTCAAACTGTACCTACAGCAACATTAGAATTCTGCATTCCGTTTCTCTAGACGGTGATGCAAGGGACTAGGAGTGCAGACTTGCCGGATGGAGACAGCCACAAGGTAATAGTCCTACTGAGGAGAGAGAAGAAGCCATATATATTTTCATTTCATTAATGTGATTAATAAATTAAGGAATCTGTTTTTTTTTTTTTCTGGACAGAAGTCTATGTTGTTGGGTTGAATTGTTGCAAAGCCAACCTGCAGGGGATGAGGTCTATCGGGACTAGCCCTGAGTGAACGGGTGTGGGAACGGTTGGGAGGCTTGCCTCAGGGTTCCCCCTAGGCTCCTGCCTGTCCCCTTCCCTTTGCCTGTCACTCACCCCCTTCTCTTCAGCGCCTCCCTTCTTGGTCCTCTGTCCCCTCTACCTTCAGGTCTCCTCACCTGGGAAGTGCCTTGGCTCGGATCTATAGACCTTTGCCTGCTGTGCACCTCACTCAGCCGAGGGGGCTACTCTCTGCCATTGTTACTTTGGAAAGGAGCTCTGCCATAGTCTGAATGTTTGTGTCCCCCCAACATTCATATGTTGAAACCCTGACCCCAAAGATACGATACTAGGAAGTGAGGACTTTGGGAGGGCTCCACCCTCATGAATGAGATTAGCGTCCTTATAAAAGAGGCTCAACAGAGACTCCTCGCCCCTTGCACCATGTGAGGACACAGCAAGAAGGTACCATCTATGAACAGGAAATTGGCCCTTTGCCAGACAGCAAATCTGCCAGTAACTTGACCTTGGACTTCTCAGCCACTAGAGCTGTCTGTGAGCAATAAATTTCTGTTGTTTATAAGCCACCCGGTCTATGGTATTTTGTTACATCAGCTAAACAGACTAAGACAAGCTCATTAACAAATTTATAAATGATGTTGATGTAGAAATGGTAGTAAATATTTGCCAGTGTTTTGCCACCCAGCATCCTTCCACCGCCCCTTGCTCCTGTCAGGTCTTGGTGTGACAGTAAATCCAGGTGCCTGGCTCCCCAATGGGTGGCAGAAGATTGACATTGTACCCCTCCAACTGGGGAGACTTAGAAGGTAGGATAAATTCACCCCAATGACCTCACTGTGAGCACAATCTTCCTGCTTCTTTGAGCTCTACACCTTTCTTGGTTCCCGTTGCAACCAAGCCTGGTTTTATAGCGGTTCATTGATTCTTAGACCTTCCTAGTGCTGTCCTTCCAAGAACTTCCTTTTGCCTAATAAAACAGAATTTTGGTGAGGCTTGTTATCTGAGAGTTTTGTCTGAAGAAGCAACATTTGACAAACATTCCATAAAATCAAACTAGTTTTGCAACCTTTAGCTCTTCAGCTACCTCTTGCCTTTGTAAGAAAGGCTGTGTTGGTTTCCTATTGCTGCTGTAACAAATTTTAACAACCTTGGTGGCTGAAAACAACACATTTATTGTCTTATGGTTCTAGAGGTCAGAAGTTAAAAATGGGTCTCCCTGGGCCAAAATCGAGGCGTCGGCAGGGCTGCATTCCTTCTGGAGGCCCTGAAGGAGAACTCTGTTTCCTTGCCTTCTCCAGCTTCCAGAGGCTGCCCGCATTCCTTGGTGTGTGCCCCGCTTCTGTTTTCAGAGCCAAGAACTGCATCGCTCCAACCTCTGCTTTTGTCTTCACATCTGGTTCACTGCCACTGACTTTCCTGCCTCCCACTTTCACTTATAAGGGCCCTTGTGACTACACTGGGCCCACTTGGATAATGCAGGATCATCTCTCCTGGCAAGATCCTTAGCTACAGTTGCAAAAATTCTCTTTTGCCATATAAGGTCACATATTCATAGGTTCTGGGAATTAGGAGGAGATATGTTTGGGAGGCCATTATTCTGCCTACCACAAAACAGAGGGGATTTCTTTTTTTCAAATTTGTTTTCTGTATAATTTTTCTTTACTTTTCTCCTTTTTCTGCACATTTTTTTTTGTTGTTGTTGTAACATGAGACACAGATCCAGAAAATCAAAACTTTCAGCCTAGTGAACCATTTTCACCACCATCCGGTAAAGAAACAAAACTTTGCCAACCATCCTGGAAACTGTCTATGTGTCCCATCCCAGATGCGGGCCCCTCCCTTCCTCCAAAGATAGTCTAACTTTATAGTAACCGCATTTTTGCATTATTTTATGGCTTCATCACCCAAGTGTGCATCCAGACATTATGGTTTAGTCTTACTCATATAAAAAACATGACATGCCTTTTAAGTCTCTTTTAATTCACAAGTTCCATCCTACCCCTTTCTTTCCCTTACAATTAATCTGTTGAGCTTTTTGACCAGTACAGCTACCCACAGTCTGAATTTTGCTGATTGCATATGCAAGGCACAGTTCAATGTCTTCCCCTGTACCCTGTATTTCCTGCAAATTGGCATCTGGATTCAGAGCCTTGATCCAACTTAGCTTGGATCCCTCTGGTGGTGATGTGTTCTTTCTTTTGTTGTCTGTCTTTTGTTCTTTTGATGTCACTGTTCTCAAATCCCAGATTCATTAATTTATTACAGGTTACAAGATGGTGATATTCTAATGACATCATTTTTTTATACTGGTTGAAGGAGGGAAGGGTTTGTGGATCATGAACATTTGTGGATGTGGTCCTTTACAACCACCCCACCCACTGCCTGCCAAGTCATGTGAGGCTGGCTTCTAGAAAACCCCTCTAGATACATCCAGAGTGCAGGATCTCATAAGCTTTCCCTTTGCTGCTGCTAGAATGAGGACATGGAAGAGCCCTCAGAAGAACCTGAGGTGTCCCTTAGAGTTTGGGGTGAAAGTGATAAAGACAGACAGACCCTGGTTGGTGCCACAGCTGACGGCAGGGTAAGGAGAGAGGGCTGCAGTGGGCAGCAAGTCATGGCTCCAATGGCCATGTGGCCCTGTGGAGGATAGTTGGGCTATAGCCATGGTGGGGTGCCCTGACCCATGAGGGCTACTCCCTTGGACCAGGAGACTCTAGCACAATCAAGCGCTGTGAGCAGCCTTGTTGGAATGGGATCTGAGAGGCAGCCTCATGAGATCAGGGAAGCAGACATTGCCTGTAACTGTATGGAGGCACCTGTGGGTGGTCATCAGGGGACTCTCAAAAGTCCCCTCGCAGAAGAGAGCTGCATTTGTGTATCTGCCATGCAGACCTTATCACCTTTACCCTTTGTGTCGACCTGGAGAACCAGAAGCAGAGCAGTGGGTAGGAGGAAGAGCGCAGGAGGCGGGGGAGAGAGAGTTGGAAGAACAGAGCTCTCCCACCTATCGCACCCCCACAGCTGTCCACACATTTGTGTGTCTTCCCTGAGCTGCAGGTGAGGGTAGGAGCTCAAATAGGGGCGAGAGACTAAAGTCTTCATGCGAGCAAGTTGGACTAGCCTGTACATGCCTGAAAATGACACTGTTCATTAATACCTAAAGAAGACAGCTGTAGGGTCTAGCCAAGTTGTTGCCAGGGGTGGAGGAGGGAGTCCTGATAGAGGATATTTGTAGTGAGAGGAATAAAAGATCTTTCTCTTGATTGAACCCTACCAATTATTAAACTACTTTCACTTAAGTTACTCAGAGTTAGTTGCCAGAGTTTGTTCCTGGTATTTGAAACCAAAGCATCATGCAAAATATAAGAGTTTCATGCCTCCCAGAGGTACTTGCATTGCAATTCAGCGTAACTTTTTAAATTCAAGGTTAGATTTTCTGGCATCCTTTACAAGGCGGGGATGTGGGAAGAGGAGGAACTTTTTAGAGAAGAATGTCACACTCCTTCACATGGTAAAACACATTTAATCTCTCCTGTGCTTTGGGCCTTCCATACCTTGCCTAGGCTGTTGGAGCAGGAAGGCCCACCACCCCAGCCAGCTGTGCTCTGTGGCTCTGTGTGTGACATGCACACGGCTCCTACCTTAGTCCATGTGGGCTGCTATGAAAAAATACTATAGACTGGGTGTCTCATAAACAACAGGAACCTATTGCTCACAGTTCTGAAGGCCAGGAAGTCCAAGATCAAGGCACTGGCAGATTTGGTGTCTGGTAGGAGCTGCTTCCTGGGTCATAGATGGTCCCTTGCTGCGTCCTCACATGGTGGAAGGAGAGAGCTGGCTCTCTAGGGTCTTTTCGATCAGGGTACTAATCCCGATCAAGAGGGCTGCACTCTCATGATCTATTTTGGGGGAACATAAACATTCAGACCATAGCAACCCCATTCCAGGTTACTTAATGACTATAAGACCTAGTTTCCTCACTTGTAAAATGGGAATAATAAAAGCATACATAATTGTTGTGAGAATTCAATGACATGGCATGTATGGAATAGCTTTTTAATCTGCAAAGGGGTATACAAACAGGAAAGATTTTTTTTTTAATTTAATTTTTGAATAGATAATATATTTACATGCTTTAAAATACTCAAAAGGTAGAAAAATTTCCTTTACTCCTGTCTCTCAAGCACTCAGTCCTCATGTCAGTCTCTACAGGTATTCACTGCTATTATTATATTTTCTTTATGCATAGACAAGGAAATACCACCATACATTCTTATTTTTCTTCCTCTTTTTATTCAAAGCTAGCATACAGCATACTATATACTTATCCTTCTGCAACTTGTTTTTTTTCCTCTCTGCTTAAAGATATATCTTGAATATGCTTATATATTGATATTGTGCTAATTCTTTATTTTAACAGCTGGTTTAATAAGTCCTCTATTTATGTACATCTAGCTTGTTCCCAACATTTTCTTATTCAGATAGAGCTGCAAAGAAGCCGTGTGCGTGCGCACACAGGCACACATGCCAGAGGCCAATTCTTCATAGCTTTTAGAATAGTCTTGCTCTAGAGCTGCATTTCTCTCCTTGGGGCACAATGAGCCTACCCCTAGGGAGAAGGGACTAACATTACTCCTTCTCATACTTCAGAGCACTTTTCTCGTCCAAGGGATGGGCATAATAACATCCACCCACAAAGCTGTTGTGAGACTGAAATGAGATTGGAACCGAGTTCCCAGCACACAGGCACTCCATAAATGTTAGACACATGGCTGTTCTGCTAGCAAGGATTTTTGATGGCCCTTTGCTCAATTCAATTCTCTATTACAAAGTGAAATATGACAGGGGCCAGAGGAGCTGTAGTTGAACAAAACCATGTGAGCACGGCCATTGTTCATAGTTTTGTGGTCTCAGAGGCCCAATGACTCCACTTCTTAGTTCTTGGTAAACATGTTTGATGCTGGGACAGCTCGCCCTGCCGGCCCCCACCCTAGAGGTGAGCGCAGCCTGGCCAGACACTGGCAGTTAGGTGGCTTGTGGCAAGGCCCGGGCTGTGGAACAGCAGAGCATGTCCAGGGCAATGTTAAGCAGTTACTGGGGAGAGGGAGTGATGCTTTTCGAGAGAGGCAGAGGGCGTAGCTGAGAAGTGAGGTCAAAGAGCCAGGCAGTGAACAGACCATGCTAGGTCTTAATTGCCCAGCTCAAGGTTTTAAACAGTTTCAAAAGCTATGGGATTCCATGGAGATTTTAATTAAGAGTGTGACTTGAAGTGTGTCCACATTTGCATGTAGAAAGAGCACTCTGCAACGGGCGGAAATGGACGCAAGGGGAAGACATGAGGTAATGAGCAAGGCTAGTGGCCTCCCAGGAGACAGTGACAGTGGGAATGAACGGTGTGACCCTCTGAGAGTGCAGAGTGTGGGAGCTGGTGGTGGGGAAGGGAGAGGGCAGGCAGCAGAGTCTGGGATGACTTCCTGGTTTCTGGTTCCTTGGCCGCGTGGATGACAGCCCATTTCTTGAGTTGATTGCACAGGAAGAGAAGCTGGTGCTGCGTGAAGGCTGAGAAGTTCCATGTGGCGGTGAGCTTGGGTGGCCCAAGGGCCTCCCAGACGGAGATGTCCAGGAGGCAATTTGACATGTGGGTCTGGCCCAGGAGAGAGCAGAGCTAGCAATGGCATGGACCGGTTTCCTTCTCATTCGCTTGCTATTGTTCTTTATTTTTTCAGAAATGTTATTTTCTTTCTTTCTGCACTCTCTCCCACTCTCCTAACGCTGCTTTTCCCCTAGCGTGGAGATCATGGCCCCCAAGCCCTGGTCCTCCTAGCCTGGTATTTCTCACCCCATGGACCTTTGGTAACTATCACTACCTGCCTGCTGGAATGGAGACTGGCCCCTCACATCCGAAAGTAGGAAGCTGGTATTTCCAGCCTCTGATGGGTGCTGAGTCCACTGACTGCAATCCCATGTAATGAAGAGACAGATTAAATGTTTCCTCCTTTGATTACAGGAATAATTATCAATTATGCGGCTGTTTGTTTCATCAGCATATCAGCAGGTCTCCTGCCTGGAATTCTTAAACTGTGTCCTTTCAAAGCATGGATGGCAGATTTGCGGCTCTCTCCCTCTCGCTCACACGTGCCCACGGTTTCTTCATCTAATGGAATTCATTAGCTGTTGTCCTCTCCCTTCCCTGTGAATGTCTATGAAACTGTAGGCACATACCCTGGTAAGAAACCCAGTTGTAGAGAAGAAAGTGAAAGCGCTTTCCGTGTGTCTTCTCGAACATTGCAGAACCAGCACTGCGGCATAAATCGCCCCAAATTCATCAGTTCTGGCATATCATCAAAGAAGAAGAAAGACTTTTAATGGGGTGAGTGAATTTCCGTCAATTCAACAGCTCCTTTGAAAAAACCCTCACATTTTCTGCTGCCATAGAAACCCTCTCTTTCAAGTGGATTGTAAATAAAAACAGGGCCCTCTGGCTTCATGTGTAGATTATATGTGCATTCGCTTTTCAATATGAAAAGGTACGCCTGATTTCTCTCCGAGGGGTCTGTTCTGTTGATCTTACTCTCATTGTGCCTGATTGTAGTCATTGGGAAAACTTAAATTAGTCTTTCTAGGCTAAGAGACAGGAAATGCATGGAATTTAAAGGTGCCGATATTCATTTTAATGTGGGCTTCATGTTCCTAAGAGCTGATGAATCATGGAAAAGAATAACAAAAAAACCCGCTCCCTCTTTCCCTAAGCACGGAAGGCAGTGTCATAGATCTGTGCGGAACTGCTCACAGAACTCCTGCGACACGAAAGCTGTTGCTGTTTTGAGACATTTCAGCTGTTTATCAGAATTCGTTTTGTGAGGAGAATCAAGTATTTCATTAGAGCAGACGAGGCTGCCTTCGGGTGGATGTTTGCCCTTTGCAGATCCGTCTTGGGTTCTGACTGGCAGTTCCTGAATTAAGGAGGGGAGCAGGGTGGCAGGGATTGTTCCTGCCACCAGGTGACACCCTCCAAGCACCGACAGCGACAGCAAGGTATTCTGGGAGTTCTAGGACGTGAAAGCTTTTTTTAACTAACCTTTAGGTAAAGCAAAACGTGATTTTTCACATTTAAAATGCACCTCAGGAAAATGTCACCTTCAAAAAAACTGTCTATTTACCCTTGGATTTAGTTAAATGTTCCTTTTTTGCATTCCTGTAGACGCCATCTTGTCACTCAAAGAATACTGAAATTATCTGTTTATGTTTTGTCTCACCCACCAATTGTCCACTTGTAAAGGGCAGGGACAGTGCCTTATTTATTCTTGTACCCCCATGCCCAATCTAGCTTCTTGCACATAGTAGATCCTCAATAAATATCCTTCAAACTGAGCTTAAATGAGTTGAACAACCATATCCCATGACTTGGAGTGAGCTTCCCTGGGGCAGGTGCAGTGTCTCATTTATCTTAGGAATAATTATGAATAGCTAATATTTATTGGGTGCTTTCATGTATTATTAATTCTAATCCTTGGTCAATTCTACAAGGTACATTCTATTTTTGTCCCCATTTTCCAGAAAATGAAACTGAATCAGAAAGGTAATTTACTTAAGTTTGTGCTGTTAGTAAGTGGTGGATCTGGGATTTGAATCCAGACCCTGCAATTCCAGAGCATGCGGTTAGTGCTGTGATGTTATGCTGCCTCCTAGGCCCAAGAGTAGTTTTTTGTTTAGAGAAGATATTAATAGATGTTTCTTGAATAACAATAAGTTTCATAGAAATCCTGGAAGCCCAAAGTCATCAGATGTGTCAGGTTTGCTTTTTAGAAGTAGTCGACGCCTCATTTCTCAGGGTCCCCCTAGATGATATTTAGGACACTATTGTAATTGTGGAAGGTGTTCACAAAAAATCTGGTTCTCGTCCTTCCAGGGATATAGTAGAATTCACTTCCCCATTGAGTTCTGTTAGTCATGGCCATATGACTTGCCTTAGCCAATGGAATTTGAGTGGAAGTGAGATGTGTCACTTTCAGGCAGAAGCTTTGAGGGTCAGCGTGCCCTTTGCCATGTTCTCTTCGCCCTGCGGCAGTGAATGTGGACATAAAGGCCAAGGTGGTGTCTTTCTCAGTCTGGGTCCCTGAGTGACCTCAATACAGAGCCCCTTGACCATCCATTCTGGTCAAGTGTGGTGTGAGGGAGAGATAAACCTTTTTGTGTTGTAAGTCATTGACACTGGGAGTTGCTTGTCAGTATAGCATAACCTCACCCATCCGGACTCATACGAATATCAAATGCTAGCGCTTCTCTGAATTCAACTATCTGGATATCACTGGCACTGGTGAGGGGTCGAGGTACAGAAGTTCTTCAGAAGATCCCTGGCAATTCAGCAAATATTGAATTGTTTCTCCTACTATTCCTGTTTAGGCAAAAGAGTCTTGTCTTAACTAGGAAGTTCTTGATGGTTCCTATTAGACATAATTCCTTTTGAGAGTATTATTGGTACAGTTGCTTTTCCGCATTTGGCTGTGTCTTAGGTTGGGTTCCTTAGAAACAGATCCAGAGAGGAAGATTCATGCTCAATGCTCTATTAAAGAGGGGCTCCCAGGGCAGACCAGGAGGCCGTGAGGTGGCAGGCTAGGGGAGGGTTGGAAGTCAGGCCAGGGCATGGTCTCAGCTAAGTCTTCAGCGTGATCCCAGATCATGGTAGTTAAATTACATTTCAGTGTCTTCTAACCTGGAAGCAAAGGAATTAGGCTCTCTTGCTCCCTCACTTGACAGTTATCAGTTAACAGTTGTCCCATGGTGGGGGTGGGAGGTAAATTCCCAGGCATTGGCTTTCTGGCAGGCCAAGGTCTTCCTCCAAAGAAGATGTGCCGGTGTTGGCGTTTGAAAGCACACTGAAATGAGGAGGAAGAATATGCACGAAATAGTCAATTTTTCAACATTTCTTAGTGTGAGCCCATTTTTAACTATCTTTGCTTAGACATCTGTAAAGGAGAAACCAAAGACTGGCCTCCCCATTTGTGTGTGACAGTGACAGGCAGAGAGACCCAGAGATGCAGAATGACCTTCCTGTCATCAGGGAGGCGGTCGTGATGAAAGATGAAGTATAGCACTCACGACTTCTGAGTTCTGTGTCAGTCGGAGAATTGTCCACCAGCTTCTGGACATTCTTGGCATCCGAGCTGAATGTTCAAACTGTAAGTGGGCTCTACTTAATAAAATCTGACGTGCAGAAGCCTAAACAGACCACAAAGACAAATTGGAGTATGTCTAGTCACATTAAACAAAGCATTTGCTAAAGCTGAAACAGCAAATACCAGCAGTCCTGGAGACAGTCTCCAAGATCATCAAAAATAATAATCTCATGGTGTAGATTATTTTTTAAAAAAGATTTACCAAATAAAGGTGCAGGTTTTCTTTCTTTTTAGGTTTTTAACAATGACTTATGTGGGGTTCATAGTGTTGTTATCCTAGATGGGATGTGGAGAAAATGACCTTTCAAGATCACTCAGACGTGATCACACTGCAACAAACTTAGGATTCCGCCTCGGTGTGATCAGAACTGTTTATGTACCACACCACGCAATCCAGGAGCATATGGCAGGAACACAGACACTGACAAACGTGTGGATCACAGCACTGTGTTTGTGCGACTTCTGTTTTATACATCTGTCACAGGGAAAGAATGAAGCCTGTGATTATCTTTATCTTAGACTAGCAAATGAATGTGTAAAAATCAGGGGAAAGGCAGACATTGTATTTACCAGAAACTCATAAACCACCAGAAGCTGTAAGTAAATGTGTGAAAATCAATTTCTTAGCGCGTGGGAATGTTAGCAACATTTCAGTTGTAACTGCAAATAATGTGAGACTTAAAAACACGTATGAAATATGCTTCTGTTTGGAAATGTTTTAAACTTTGGTCTTTATCAATAGCTCTAAATCTCTTCACTCCATAAAAAATTCTGACATTTTATTTCCAAAATATTCTTTTTTCCTTCTGGCATACTGCTCTTCTGCTCCCTTACCCCCTACTATGACAAATGATCATACAAACAAACAAACAAACAAACGTCACCCCAAACCTGCAGAGTTCATTGTGCTATACTGGCTCCAACTCAAAAGTTGTCTGAGCTTCTAGCAGAATCATTTTCAACATGCTGCATTTTGCTGTTCAGCTATCACACTTGTCATGATTCTTTTTTTTTTCTTTGAGATAGGGGTATAGCAGAAATAAAATCCACCTTTTATTATAATTATGTTTAATCAGCAAGGGACCATGTTCGTGCAATCGGCTTTTTTTTCTTGCAGCTCTCAGATTCCCTTTCTCTTTGTGGAGTCTTACTGGGTGAACTCTGTGGCACCTGCTACAAAGAAATTGTGCCTCTTGCCACTCAATGCAGAAGGTGCATGTATAGTATGGTCCCTAGCAGGTTGGATTGGTAGGAAGTAGAGCGTTAAAGCTGATAGATACAGGTAGATGCGGGCATGGTGGTTCAAAAGTATGTCTGCAAATTCTTCAGTTCTCTTCCCTTCAAGAGCTGGAGCTTAGTCTCAGTCTTCCTTCCTCAGCCTGGAGTGTGGGCTTGACTTGGTGACTTGTTTATAGAGACTAGAATAAGGCAAGAGTGATAGTGACACTGTGTGACTGCAGAGACTAGGTCATAAAAGGCACCGTGTCTTTTTCCTTGCACATGCTTGTGCTTTCTCTGTCTCTCCACTTTCCACCTTTCCCACCTTGGTCTATGTCCTGGAAGGCTGCCCACCATGGACTATCTCAACCGGGCTCTCTTGTTCTCTGGTTTCTGTTGCCTTTGGACAGCTGGCAGCACCAGCAGGAGATAAGCGGGTGGGGGGAGAGAGAGGCCAGGGCACTTATTCCCCTGGCTCCCTGCCTGCTGGCCAGCGGGCTCGCAGTGGCAGTGTCCATTCACCGAAGGCCAGAGGTCCTGCTGGCAGCCTTCCCCTACTGCTAAGTCAGGCCTGTAACTCTCTAATTGCTTCTTCAGTTCTGAGAGCTCTAAGGGCTCCCTACTATTGCTGGCCTTGGGGTGCCTTACTGTCTCTTCTTGGTTTCCCTTAACTCTGTTCACACCCTGAAAATACTTCCCAATCACCCTCTTGAATATGTTATCTGTTCCTTGCTAGGACGCCGACTGACACATCCACCTGGGCTTTCTTTGGCATTCTCTATTGCTCATATACCACTAAGTAGAGAGAATTGCTTTGACTTTGAGGGTTGTAAGTGACTACTATTTCTACTACTGCTTCTGTTTCTATTACTACTACTATTTATTCTTTATCTTCTACCTTTTTCTTCTTATTTTAGCACTATAAACTCCTTTCTGAATGAAACTTTATGCTGAACCCAAGATTTAAACACATATAAAATTTGAAAGAGAGACCTGCTCAGGTTGGAGGGGTGAGAAGGGCAGGAGCCCCATCAGTATCATCTTCTCTTCCTCTTTTCCTCCAAGGCATCCCTTGAGGCACCTCTGAGCAATCACAGGATTACATGGAACCCAGTCTGAAAATTAACACTTCATGTTCTAGCTGCCGGGAAGGAAGAGGTTGCAATTTCCAGAGATGGTTCTGAATATATTACTTTTTTCCTCCGCCTTCTACTCTCCCCTGCCATCTACCACCGCAGACCTCAAACTCTGAGCTTCTCCTCCACAAATGTGAAATCTTTGACAGCAATAGCTGTCATTTATTTGAGCAATTATCATCTACCAGACACTATGCTAAGGTCCAAAACTAATCTTACAATATAGGTATTTTCATTCCTGTCTTACGGATGAAAAAATAGAGGCTCAGAAATGTTGAATGACTTTCCCAAGGAAATAGAACTAGTAAATGGAAAATCCAGGGTTGAGATTTACGTCTGCCTGACTATGCAAGCTCATGACCTTAACAACCATCTACTGGTACCCTCATTTTCCTCTTTCTTCTGAATTTAATTTTACCCTCATCATGACCCTGACCCTTAGCTTTTACCTATTCTCTTCTGTTCTATCTTTGTTTGGATTCGCTTATCCAGAAACCCTTAGTTGTCTGTGTCATGCCTTTACCAGCACCCAAAGTTTTCTTATTCTCTAAACCCTTAGAACCGTGGTCCCCAACCCCAGGGCTGCGGCCCAGTGCTGATCCATGGCCTGTTAAAAACCGGGCCGAGCAACACCGCCTGAGCTCCACCTCTCCGCTGGCCTCTGACCCCTTGGTCCCAGGAAAAATTGTCTTCCATGAAACTCAGGAAGTGGGCTGCACAGAAGGAGGGGAGCGGCAGACTAGCCAGCGAAGCTTCACCTATATTTACAGCCACTACAGCCACCCCCCCTCCATGGCTCTCATCACTGCCTGAGTTCCACCTCCCCTCCTACCCTCCAGTCCGTGGAAAAATTGTCTTCCATGAAACCAGTCCCTGGTGCCAAAAAGGCTGGGGACTGCTACCTTAGAATTTTGCCTCCTTTGACAATCCCTAACCATGCACAACTCCCTCATGTCTGCATTCTACTTCCAATATTTATTTCCAGTATCTATTTTCAGGCATGCATTATTGAAGAGAACTAAGATGAGACGCTCTGAGTGTAGTAAGTGTCCATGCCCTCCTTTCTCGTCTAGGTCCTCACTTATGCAGGAGACTCCTTTTAGTTCTGTCCTGTCTGTTGAGTCTGTTACGTTCCCCTTATACCCACTCTGTTATGTTTGTTTCCTAGCTTACTGTCTTGCCTTCTGCTTTGCTGAGAGGTCTGAGGTCTTTCAAGGTGAGCACGCTCAAATGATTAATTCTCTTACCTTCATGTTTGTTAGAAAACATCCTCCAAAATGGTGCTGGTTCAAACAGGATAAAGTCTTTTTTTTTTTCTTTTATGTATCGTTAGGAAGGGGAAGGTTCAGAGCACTGTGTTGGCTTCAGGATTCTCAAGAACCCAGATAACCTCCAGCTCGGTGCACTCCAGTACCTTGGGTGTGGTCTTTACCCTAATGATCCACCATGGCTGCTTCAGATCCAGCTATCACATCCACATTCCAGCCTGTAGGGTGCAGAAAAGGGAGAAAACAGATCTATCTTTCTGGTTAAGCACACACTCCAGAAGTCAAATACAACACATCATCTTATACTTCAGCCAAGAGTTAGTTCCATGACCTTCTCGAAGGCAGTCTACTCTGAAGCAGCCACATGGCCATGTGCCCAGCTAAAACGGCAAGAGTTCTCTCTCTAAGGAAGAAGGGAAGAACAACTGGTGGTCTACCATGCCACTTCGTATCTCTCTGTAGTCAGCCATCCTCTGTCTTTAATTTTTATTCCCTGCCTAAGGAAACTGGGTCCCTCTTCTTTTCCAAGGCAGCACCTTTCCAATGTGCCTGTGATCCCACCTGCTTCACAACCGTTTGAAATGGGATTCTCGCTTTTGGAATTACGTTAAGTGCGTTCATTTGTCTTCTTGTTTCTGACAATGGACATTTCCCCTGCATCTATCATTTATCACATTTGTTTTCTTTAAAGCTGAAGTTATTCCACAGACTTTTTTATTTATTGTGTTTAATAAATAGCAGGGGATTACTTTCCTGTCTATTTCTGACCCTTTTGGATCTTTTGAACGTGCTTTAATTAAGAAACTGTGACCGTGTATACTCTTTTTAGGTGCTCTATGAATGTTGCTATTTAAAAGTCTATATATTGATTAGGAATACATTACTAGCCTCAGGAAATAGCACACCTGTTCCATTTCGTTTTGGCTGGGCTACTCGGATCTAAGAGATTACCTGTAATCTTGCACCAGAGAGGACGATTTGGAGGTAAATTTCCATTTTAAGATTAAATGTTAACTGGGGCCATGATCTGTGTCTGGGTCTTAATTTATCAAGGTGAGTGAGTCAGGACACAGAGAGGCCAGTGCCATTGAAAGAAGAATTTTTATTACTTACATTTCCTGGGAAAAGGGGGCACGCCACGCGGTGCAGGGCCACGTGGGGAAGCACCAGGTGAGGTCAGGAGGCAGACTCGGGAGCGAGGGGGAAGCCTGGCTCGGAGCCTTTATTGCAGTTTCTGTGGGAAAGGCAAGGCCAGGAGGGGAGAACAGTGTAGGGTGGGCTAGTGTGAATAATTCCAGCAGGCTTTGGGGATTAGGGAGTGTCCTTAGCTGTCCCGTTCCCTGCTCTGGGGTGACCAGGGCACAGGAAAGTGGCCAGATGGAGGAGGCGCTTTGGAGTGTGGGCTCCAGATTGGCTAGTTTGCACGTGAGGGGTGCGTTCCTGCCCAGCCCTTTGTTATCTCTAAGAATTGGCATCCTGGGAGCGGGAGGAGCAGTCTCTTGTGGGCCTGCAAGATTTTAAAGGAACAAAAACATCATAAGATACAGAAAATAAAAAAAAAACATGATTAGTACACAGCCCACTATCATTGTCTTTGCTCACTTTTTTTCTCTTGCTGTCAGTTTGTTGTTTCTCTTAAAGTTCAGACTTGAGCACTCACTCTGCTGCTCCTTGTGTATTTACAGTCAGGCACTGACCACGTGCACCCCCAGGGCTTTAGTCGATGTTCCCTGTTCCGGCTATGCAGGGTAGGCCCCAGGCCTTGGCCTAGTTTGCATTTCTCTCTGGGCTTCTGCTTCCTCAGCTATAAAATGGGGCTGGGCGTGGGGAGCTCTCTTTTTACTATAATCTATACCTTTTATGTCAGAGCCTGTAACTAGACCCTGCAAAGGAACCCCTTCCTAAGACAAGGAATAGAGGGTATTCTCCATCTCAAAAATGTTTTCCTTGGAGAACGGAGCAGGGAAGATGGAGCATCTCTGGGTCAGATAGGGAAGGAAGGGCAGGGAACAGATTTCAAAACTCTGCACGATCCTGTTGAGTATGAGCACACTAATTCTGCTTATGCATTAGCCCTTGTGGGCATTCATTTTAGGCCTCCGTAATATTAATGTCCTCTGCTTCCCAGCACAAGCCGTTCACCGCAGCGTGGCAGGTATTCGCTAATTGTCTTGCTTATTTCCAGCTCTGTTTTTTCTCATGCTCTCTCTCCCTTCCATGCCCTCTCTCCTTCCTCTTTCCTCTTACGTGTGATCCTCAAAGCCCAGTGCTTATCCTACTGGTTTTCTTCTCTGAATTTTCTGGCCTGCATTGCGTTCTACTTTTGGACTTAGAGTCAGTACTATGCAATGACCGCTTAACTAATTCCAATTGTTACACATGTGTTAGTTTTTCAAATTGGACCCTAAGCTTTGGGTGGTCTGCAGCCCCTTCTTGGAAAACACTGCTGATGTGTTAGGTGTCTGTGGTCAGAGTTTACACAGGTCATTTGCTGCTCCAGATCTCTCAGTGTTGCACTGTTCCTCCTCCTGCATCGGCTGAGAAAGAGGTGTTCTAAATTCCTTGCTGCTTTAAATCCAGGCTTTCCCCCATACAGTCCCCTACGTTGTGGCATCTCCTCCATCTCCACTGCTGTTTTATCTTCCTTTCAAACTCAGTCAGTTCTGTAAGTCTTGGTTTACTTATACGACTCTCCCTGTCTGTCAGCCCCTGAGGGCGGCAACTTGCAACATGTGGTACACAGTAGGTGCTCAAGAACTGTTCTTAGTATGATTGAGTGAATCAGAGGCCCAGCTGGCTTGTCACATTTTATATCCTCCTCCATTCAGACCTCGCCATCCCTATTTTATCTTGAAGGCTGATGTTTTACCAGCACAGAGAGGGACAGAGTGTGCCATGAATTATGGATTCCATTTGATCCTTGCAGAGACAATCTGAATATTTTCCCTGTGGGTGCTTGAGTGAACCAAATTAGCCCCATGCTTGTCAGATTCTTCCCTCTCTTTGTGCTGCAGATGAAAGTATAAGAAGTGAAAACTGGAACTCTCTTGACCTTTTCAAGTCTTCAAATAATGATTTTCTAGACAGATAAGACTAAATTGGTATTGGATCTCAGCTCGGGAGCAAGAAGGGTGGCTGTTTATGGGCTGCACGCGCGCTGCTCCCTGCTTCATTTTCTCCTCTTGCGCTTGCTGGGGAAAATTAAAACTCTGATGGTCATATTAGGTGGTTCTAAGCCTCTGCCCCTTGCCTGCTGCTGCAGATGTGAGAATTGAGAATTAGGCTTATCTTCTGGTTCAGGTGAGGTGGTCAATAATTTGAACACTTGAAGAAATAACTGAAGTAGTAAGATCCTTAAATTAAAGGGCTAGTGAATTGTTAAAAGAGCAGGGCAGAGAGAGAGGGAGAGAGAGAGAGGGAGGGAGAGAGGAACAACCCAAACCCAAACAGAAGCAAACAAACAAAAATCTTTATCCTGGGCTTCCTAGCCACAAAGCAAAGAGTCACCTACCTAGAATAGAGGACACTGTCAAAATCATCTCATTCAGAGGGCTGCCTTCCTATCTGAACTGCCTCTGTCCCTCATTCCTTTGAGTTCAGGTATGTAAAATGGGGCCGTATGTTAACCAGGAGACATCCTGCTGTTGGTAGGTTTGAACACAGCTGTCACCCCGTTGTTTAGCTGGGTTGGAGGAGCTGGACCGTGGACCAGGTATATCTGTAGGGAGAAAGGAGGGTGCCGAGGTCCAGAAGACAAGTGCTTTTGTTGCATTACGTGGTAAAGCAACTGAAAAAGAGAGAGCAGTCGTTGAGGGGAAAGGTCCTCAAAAACACACGTAGCCAACTTCTCAGTGTTGCCACGACTAGCTAGGGATGGCCTCTTCGAAGCACCCTTATCAAGGGCTATTAGTTGATCCACATTTATTCAGTGCCTTAACATCCTGGGGGAATGAGAATTGAAAGGCCAGATAGAAAACTGAAGTCATCTGACTTTATTCAGTTTGTCAGTGGGCATCATTATAAAATGCACTTTTCCTATGCCTGCTCCTCTATGTTACTAATCCTCTTATGGGGTGGCTTTTAATCCCAAATCATGTAACTCTGAACTTTCTGGGATAAAGTATTAGGGGAAATAAACCTTGGAAATTTACTCCCCTAAGATTTAGCAGAAATCAAGCTTTATTTTTTTTTTTCCTGTTCTGTAGCTGAAGGATACTGAGTATCATTGCATCTCACACTTAACAACAGTGTGACTTTTCTTCAAAAACCAGTGGACTAGTTAGGACTGGTTTCATGCAGTAAAGAATCTGAGATTCACAGTGGACTGCTAGATAAAAGCCTAAATAAGACTGTACAAAAGAAATACTAATAAGATGCTGGGATGTTTTTCTCCGTCTCTTAATCTCTTGCTCTCTCTAAATATCTCTGTCTCTTTGTCTCTCTGCCTCTCTGTCTCTGTCTGCTGATTATAGAAGGGAGGAGGAGTCTGTAGATACTACATGGCCACTTTCTCCTATGACTCCTTTATTTCACCAAAAACATTTCTCCTTGTTGGGCGAAATTGGGTTCAGAGCGGCATTTACTACTGTTCTTTAATTTACTTAATGAAAGATAAATCGTTATTTGTGTGCAGTTTGTGTGAATCTTTACAGTCCTTAAGCTCGAAACTGTAAAGCAGTATGATGACCCTTCCATAAAAAAGCTGACTAGTTCTAGCCTGCAGTGTGTCCAGTCAGAACTGAGATGATGAGAGCTCCCTTCTCTGAACATCCTTGCAAGGGGCCCATCCTAAGCCACACTGTCTAAGAGGCCATTGGTGAGGTCTAGGGTGAAGTCATGCTGAAAAAACATGTCTTATGAGCAGCAGCTGGAGGAGCCAGGGGATCCATAACCTGGAAGGGAAATAAGTAGTGGTTGTCTCGTCTTGAGACATCAAAATGTTGCTAGGTTGGGAAGGAGCAGACTTTTCCCAGAACTTAGCCTGACATCTAGGAGCTCTGGCCAGGGAGAGCTGAGCGTATTATAAGGAGGAACTTTTCCACGAGAACTGCCAGGTGAAGTAGTGAGCCGTCTGTCACTTGCAGTATTTAAGCAAAGGCCGAATGCTCACTTGCGAGAATGTTGTAGCTGAGATTAGGATGAGTCACCCTGTGTGCTTGCATGTTAGCTGAGGTTTCCCCCAGAATTTGCCCTCACAAAAGCAAGAATTTTCTTATATTTTAATTTTTACACAGGAAATACAACTAATCTCTGGGGAAGACACGTAAGCTCAAAAATACTTCGAGTGATGCTACATTGAATTCATTGTAGATTCCAATAATAGAATCAGTAAAAGATGAGGCAAAGGGATTTTACAAAATTTTAATAGTAGCTTCTATGTGTCTGACCTCACAATGGAAAATATTGGTGGTGTTATAAGTAAATAATTTTAAAATCATGCAATATACCGATACAGTAACAGCTTCCTCCATGGCAGTGGTTCTTATCTGGGGGAGATTTTGTCCCCTCCCAGGGGACATTTGGAAATTTCTAGAGATGCTTTTCATTATCATGACTGAGGGAGGTAGCCTGTGCTACTGGCATCCAGTGGGCAGAGGCCCCGGAAGCTGCTAAACATCCCACAATGACACGACAGCCCCACGACAGAGAACTATCCAGTCTAAATGTCAGTGGTGCTACCGGTGAGAAGCCTTGCTTTCTGCAGAGCGTGGATGTAACCGCAAGACTAAGAGAAATTGTTTCAGTGACAACATCATGTGGATTCATAAAACGCTGTATCTCAAATAACTGTGAAGGGAGTGAAGATGATGTTTTGAAGACCTGTGTTTTGTGTTGTGTGACTCAAAAAAAGCTTTGGTGACAGCAGACATTCTGTTGTCAGCAATGTGTATGAAGAGTTCCAAGAAAGCTGTTTAATAAGATGTATAAGAGAAAAAAAGCCATATTCCTAAATCAATATGTTACTGTATATAGTATGTGATTTTAAATATTTATTTGTAACTAATTAAAAAATAAATCTTATAATCACTTAAGGATTTTATCTACTCTAAAACATGGATGTATGGAAGTGGGTCAGAAAGAGTTTTTTGATTTTTCTCATTGGGAAAATGGCTGCATGTTCCATATTCAGGCTAGCCTTGTATTTGGACATGTTTGGAAAATCCAATTCCAAGGTCCTAAGCTCTGTGTTGGTGGTGGCATAAATTTTTTTGATCATGATATGAAATTCTTTCAATCTTATGAATCTAGAAGCAACTTTGAAAGGTAATAAAGTTCTTCCCGCTTTTATTTGCTTTTTTAAAAAAATACATACTGTAAAATTCAGCACATTCTTATGAGTTTTGACAAATGCATGCAGTCACGTAACCACAATCAAGATGCAAAACAGTGCTACCATTTCTTCAAATTCCCTCATGCTGCCCCTTTGTAATCAACCCCTTTCCTCTGTGTTCCTGCTTTTTAAATTTAATCTTATACACTTTACAAGTAGAATGCTTATTTTCAAAATAAAGTGTTCTGGAGAGACTCAGCAGGGCCAGGTCTAATTCAGAGCTAGGCAGAGCTTCTCTGGGCAGAGTGGAGCAGGGAGGTCAAGTCTGTCTGCTCTGTCTCCTTCTGGCCCCAGCCAGGGCCTTGGGATTTTTCTGGGAAGCCGGTGCTCTGCAGAACAGTCAACACTGCTGATTGAAGTCTTCCACTGATCAAGCATTTGGTGAGCCCGTAATTAAGGTGTTCCAGGCTAGTAGCTGCAGAGAGAGGTATGAACTAGACAGACAGGGTCCCTACCTTTATCGAGCATAGAGTCTAGTACACAGACATCAAGCCAACATGCATACAGATAAAATGCAAAACTGAAGGTTTGCTCAGTGTCAGAAAGGAAACTTACGTGGTGCTTTGGGGGGAAGAGTCAGTTGAGCTGAGGCAGGGGTGGTGTCCCGCCCGATGGAATTACCCCCGTTCCTCAGGCATGTTCTAGGTAGAGGGAAGCTTCAGCAGGGCTCGGGTGGAAGGTACTTGAAGAACCATGACAAAGCCTGCGTTGTGTGGCTGGACAAGCAGGGAGTTCCTGGAGGACGTGTGCAGGGGTTGGAATGAACAGAGCTTGTGTGCCACCAAAAAAAAAAAAAATAGTTAAAAAGTAAAAAAAATTGTCTTTACTTCAAGATTTGGAGCCACTGATGGGTTTTAAGTAGGCAAGTGACATGATCCTGTCTGTCTCAGTCTCTGTTTCTCTCTGGCTGCCGTATGTGGGACGGATTGGGGTAGGTGTGGGCGGACGGGGAAGGGGAGGAACAAGAAAAGCTGTTGCAGCAGCAGCACAGGCAGGGGTGACGGCAGCTGGGCCAGGGAGGGGAAGGCGAAAACGCAGGCAGGTCTGCGCAGGAGGTAAACGAATGATGGCCCAGCTGGGCTGAGGGAGAGTGTGGAGGAGGTCGGCCAGGTTTCTGCCTCCAGAAGCTGCATTTACTGAGGTGGAGCCGTCCAGACGTGGATCGGGTGTAGAAGGAGAATCGAGAGTCCACTTCTGGACAAGTTAGACTGTGGTGTGTGGGAGATGTTCAGGGCAGAGATCAAGGTCTGCAGATCCGGAGTTTGACTCCTAACTATCGGTTTCTTATTCTTTGGAAAGGCCCACCGTGCCCTGGTTCTTGGGCTTGGTGTCGGGTGGAAGCAGAGCTGTGATGTGGAAGCACTGGGGAAGAAAGGAGGTCACGTTTGGATTAGGGTCATGAAAGCAATATGCTGACACAGCCGTGGGGGCTCAGCAGAGGACACCGTTCCTTTTGTGTAAGGGAGTCAGGAAAGTTACGTTTCCAGCTTTGCTAGATGCAGGACGTTCCTAGATGGGAAGTGGGAGCAGCACCATTCTGGGGAGAGAAAGCAGTATGTGAGAAGTTTGCAATGTGAAAATGAGCGGTCCATGTGGGGACTTTCAAGCACTTTGGTGGAGGCAGGCGGTGGAGTCTGTGTATCACGGGAAGTGGCTGGAAATGGGGACTTTAAGGTTCAAGTGTTGAACTTGCATGACCTGCAGGGGAGAAGTCAGGAGGGGCTGTAAGGAGGGAAGAGACACCATCAGATCTGTGGCTGGAGACTGCAGCGTGGACCAGCATGGGAGGGCTGGGGTCAGGGAGGCTGACTCGTAGGGTATTGCAGTTGTCGAGATGAGAGAGAAGGAGGGTCTCAAGGTTGTGGCAATAGTGATGGAGAGATTTAGGCGGCAGAATCTGCTGGTCCTGGTGACAGAGGAGATGAAAGGGACAGGGGATTATCTTATTATTTTGCACAAGTGGGTGAAAGTGATGCTGTTACCTACAATTGCAGGCTCCAGATAAGAGTCGTGTAGTAAAGGTAATGTGTTCTGTGCTGTGTGTCAGTTCCGGGAGGCCCCGTGGACCTCCAGTGGGCAATCAGGAGGATGTGAGCCCATCCCATCGGTGGTGACTCTCTGCCACATTGTGACTAACCCAGCTGTACTATGGTGCATTCCAGGGATTTGTCTATGAGTCTCTTTTTAGATTGTGAATATTCTCAAAGAAAGAAACTAGATCATATTTTCCCTTTCTCTCCAGTGGATATGTTGAACAGTAGTGTCTTTCAAGTATTGATATTTTTTTGCTTCAACATGTGGTAAGAAATAAATATTGTGCCATGCACACACACACATCTAAAACATACCTGCAACAAAAGCTTTATATTAATACAATGCTTCCCATGGCATCTGCAATGAACTTTTGTCTCTTCTCTTCCTCCCATGTCTCATCTTCATTTCCTATTCTAATTTCATTTTTAAAAGTTACCCCTTCCTATGTTTACTTTGGGACTGGTGAGCTGGGGTCGGCGGAGCACAGGGTGCTGTGAAGAGCTCAGAATCCGACTCAGACAGACGTAGGTTTGAGTTCTGCTCTGTCACTGAATAGCCGTATGGCCCTGGGAAAGTCATCTGACTTCCCTGAGCTTTAATTTTCTCATCTGTAAAATGAAGAATAATGCCTGATTCATAGCAAAGATCAAATAAGAAAGTGAATGCATATAAATGAACCTAGTTGTATGAATCTGTCTTGCTGTTGTAACAAATTGCCACAAAATTAATGGCTTAAAACAACACAGATTTATTTTACAGTTCTGGAGGTCAGGAGCCCAGAATAGGTCTAAAATCAAGGTGTAAGCAGGGCTGCATTCCTTCTGGAGGCTCTGGGGAGACTGTTTCCTTGCCTTTTCTAGGTTCTAAAGTCACCTGCATTTCTTAGCTCACGGCCTCTTCCCCCAGCTTCAAAGCCAGAGTGTAACATCTTCAAACCTCTCTCCGACTCTGACCTTCTACCTCCTTCTTCCACATTTAAAGGACCTTGTGTACACTAGGCTCATTCTGATAATCTAGGACAATCTCAACCTTAATCACCCCTTGCCACTTAACATAGTATATTCACAGGCTATGGGATAAAGAAATGGGCATCTCTGATGGGCCATTATTCTGTCTACCAGAATAGTACAATGAGTGAAACCTCGTGGATGTTCAATAAGGACTTGATCACACCGAAGTTCCCTTTAACTCTAAGATTCCATGAAATTAAAAAAAATAAACAAATATGACACACACACACAAATCTAACCTTTAAATACATATTTAGTCTTAAGCGAAATTCCTATTTTACTTTTGGGAAACTGATATTTGAAAGTAAGTACACTAAGTCCTTACTCAATGTCATCCATAGGTTCTTAGGAACTGTGACTTTAAGTGAAACTACATACAGCAGGTCCCCTAATCATTTCTTTCAGCGTTCTTTGGCTATAATGTTGAAAAAATAATTAGTTTCATTACTAGTCGCAGTTTCCAAGAACTTATCAATGTTAAGGGAGGACTTACTGAATAGGACTTTGCATTTGACTATCTTAAACAGCAGTTTAAGACAGTTTTGAACCCAGGCATTACCATTAAAGCATCTTTTTAAAATGCCTTGCTTCGACGGAGAACTTGGCCAGCCTGCTGTCAGAGTCAATGCTTTAGTCAATAGTCAGCATGTTGAACAGGGCAGGCCTCAGGCCAGTCTTGTGGACTTCTCCTAGAGGCCTTCCTCTACTCTGAAACCAATAATTAATCAATACCTCCACTTCCCAAGAGAGAAGGAGAGGGGAGAGGGAGAGAGAAGAAAGAAGGACAAGGAGGAGAGGAAGAGGAAGAGGAAGAAGAAGAGGAGGAGGAAGAGGAAGAAGAAAAAGGGCTAATGCACTTTCAAATTTTGAAAGTGTGTAGCAGGTGCTCAATATTTGGTGAATGAATGACAAAAAAATAAAATCAATACTCAAAAAAAAAAGCAAGCTATATTTTTGAGAATGACACAAAACAGATGCTTTTTCTGGGGATTAGTGTCTTGAAAAAAAAGAAGCAGAGTTATAATAAGACCAAGTTTCAGTAAATGCTAGCATTATTGTTATTCTACATATTTTTAGCATTTCTCCTAGACCCACACAGAGCTATGAACAAGGCTCTTGCTGTTTTATGCTGGAAAATCTGCCTCCCCTGCCTATGAGATTAAAGAAAGAGCTCTATCCTTGGGTGCTTAGCCAGCCCGAAGCCTGCAATCAAGGCGGCACCTAATTCCCCAGCACCTGGACTGCAAGAGATTTGGAAGGAGGATCAACAGCAGCACAAAAGGATTCCCAGAGTTCATAAACCAGCCCCCGCAGCAGGGGGAGGTTTGGCATAAGGAGGGGAGTCAGAAACCTTGAGGTTGAGTTTGTTGCAGCTCCTCCTCCTCCTCTGAGAGGTGATCAAGCAAGACCAAGTGCCTCAACAGCCAGCCTTTGAAAGGAGGTGAAGGACATCACTACTCATGCCAAGGGTGGGTCCACACGGCATCAAGCTCGAGGAGTTTTGCAACCACCTGAATGACGGATTATCTTTTTTGGACTCCATTTGTCCTTCCCCACTCACGAAAAATTACAGTTTTCCATTTTCCAGATATTTTGCCTCTGAGTGAATTGAATGATTGAATCAGTAGTTGTCAGCTTATGTCTGACATCATATTAATCCAGGTTAGGGCTTTTCTAGAATTTTGTTGACTTTAAGAAGTAATCGATTCAAATTAGTTCTTAATGGACTTTTGTACCCATTTTCTTGACTCCTGGTCAAATACTTCCATGGGAATGAGCTCTACTTTTTTTGTGTGTGTATGAGAATTAGATTTCATAGTGGTAAACGCGCAAGTTTTAGAATTAGACCTGCAATCAAATCCCATTTGGGCATTACTTACAGGCTATGTGGCTTGAGACAATCGTTTAAATTATCTGTGTCTCAGTTTACTCATCTGCAAAATGAGAATAACATTTACCCACCTTATAAAATGATTGAGAGGATTAGTTAATCTTTAGGGGAGACACTGATGGATTCAGGTGGGTTGTTTCCACTGCTCGGATGGATTGGATTGTCACGTATTAATATTATTTCCATTTCCCTCTGGTGCTGGCCCTCTGTAGCGAGTATTCTTGCTCAGAACGCTTGGGCTTTTTATCCACAGGACCAATAGAAGATGAGCCAGAGAGAGAGAGAGAAGCCTCTGAAGGGGTAGGGCCTGGGAGAGTCCAGCCCCGGCGCATCTTCATCTCCTGTCTGAAGGGGTTTCTCCCAGTGTACCTTTCTTCACCCCAGGGAGGCCTGTGCATCTTAAGGGAGTATTTTATAGACGGATACCTCTCTGGCCTCTTGCCTATCTTTATCAAGTCCAAAATCCCTGGAGAGAGGACTGTGATAGGGAGGCCTCTGGAGTTGAGTTTTCAGGAGCAGGGTCAGGGGAGGCCCCAGAGGGTTGCCCGTGGAAGGGCCTGACCCCGCCTGACAGTAGGTGCGGCCAGCACGGAGCTCTGCTCACCTCTTCTCCATCCCGGCCGCATCCGTCAGCCTTCCGGACTCTGCTCAGACCTTTCCCTTGGGAAGTCTCTTTCAGGATGCCTTTCTCCTCCGCCCTGAGCTCACACTGCCTTGGCATTAATCACAATGGCTGGTTCACGGGAGCACAGGTAGTAGTAGTAACATATTTACCTTGACATCTCAGGCTGCTAGTGCAATCCCTGGCACATTGTGGGAGCTGCTTGATCTTTCTACCCTTCATGAGTCAGGATGATTTTGGCTGCGGATAACAGAACCCTCGATGAACACTGGCTTTATGTATGAAAATGTCCACTGCTAACTTACGAAGTGGTTTAGAGGTAGGCAATACCAGGGGCTTTGGGTGGTTCAACCATTTCAGCTGTGACCCAGACTGTATATCCTTCTGCTCAGCTTCGGCCTCAGGCTCCCACCTTACGGTGATGAGAAGGCTGCTCCAGCTCCAGGGCACCACGTGCTCACGGCATTGACTCAGGAAGGTGCTGCCCAAGAGCTTCTCCTCAGGGAGACTGTGCCTGTATATCCCGCACATGAGGGTCTTCCATGGACTCCCCCTTATGAATCACTAGCCAGAACTGCACCCACCCAAGACCTATCTCTGACTAACAGGAATGATTCCTCATTGACTTGGAAGGATCATGATTCATACACTGAAAGATGGAGCGGGGGCTTTTGCTTCCTTCTCTGTGCCCAAGGAGTCTCTGTCCAATAGCAAGAAGATGGAGGGGAATGTCTGCTGGGTTGACAGTGAGCACTGCCATGCTGTAACCTGCTCCATGAACAAATGTCAAGGAACTATATATATATATATATATATATGTTATATATATATAGTTTTTTTTAAAAAAAATATTCTCCCTTAGCCGACTACTTGACATTTTTGAGTTGTTTCCCAGAAATGGAATAATTTCCACAACACAAAGAGGTTGAGATTCTGAAGGCCCCGGGCAGATTTCCTGATGCCATGATCCCACCACCTGCCCTAGTGCACATAGTCCCTCATTAAGAAGCCCATACTCTACATTAATCAGGGAGACAGATTTGAGGCTGAGTCACCTGTTCTCCCAATAGATGTCTTTCACATTAAAAAAATGCTTTTCTTCCTTGGCAATCCTTGTTGTCTTAATAACTGGCTTTGTGCTATGAGCAGCTGGACCTCGGTCAAAACCCCCTCGCCTTGTTTCGATAACGATACCTGCATGCTCCTCTCCCGACTTCTTTGCCTTGCCTGCTTCTCCCCAGATATCTAATTCGTGACCTGTACCTGTGACCTTTGTTTTTTTTCTAGAGGTCAAAAATCCCGACTAACTTGGTAGTTCTGAAGCGTTAAGAAATAACCCCTGCTACATGTTCACCTTTGTCTGGTTTGCATGTTCTATCTCCTTCAATACAGCATAAAGTCTTTAAAGATCAAGACTGTGTTATATTCATTTTTGTCTCTAGTACTGGGCACAGATCCTGGCAGATGGTGTGTGTTCACAATAGGTTTGCTGAAGGAAACGAGTGGCAAAGTCTGAAATTTAATGGGAAAGCCATGTAGATTGGGGTAGAGATGAGGTCCCAGTTTGGTAAAGAACTCAAGAGTGTGGCATAGAAGAGTGATTTACCTTAATGCGAGGCTAGTGTCACACTCATCTCTGTATTCTCTGCAATGAGGACGCCGGGCTGCCACAGGAGAGCTCAGTACATATTTGTGGCATTGGATTGCACATCCTTAGGGAAGAAAGAAAGCACGAGTGGCCTCTAGCCTGCACCGAGGCTCACCTGAACGGGGATACTTTGGCCAGTTTGGGAGAGCTCATTCAGCTTCTTAACATGCGGTTCTTCTTTTTGTTTTGTTTTATCTTTTCTACCTCCTACACTACTAGATTCTTAAGCACTTCAGCATCTCTGGGGCCAGAGGCTATGCCTATTGCCTAGGTCTGGGGAATCCTTTAAAAAAGAATTTTTTTTTTTTTCTCATAGGCTACAAGTGGTCAAGACTGACCCTGTCCTTGAGCCTGTTCTCTGACTCTCTGAATTGCTACTGGCTGTTGAGGAGCCCCATCTCTTGCACATTTAAAACCACGCAATGTACTTTCAAGCCAATTCATTAGATTTCCTTTAACTTATGTATCTGCACATAAGTAATTCATACCAATTTCCCCCAGAATCAGGGAGGCTGGAATCATGGTAAGACACATGATTTATAGGGCAAATATCTTTTAAGTTGTAGAAACCATTGGTATTGGTATTTGTGGGTGGAATATCTCAAGGTTTACATCATTCTAGGTGTATAGGAAGTAGGTGTTTGATAGGCCTCAGAGGTAAAGACGGAGGTGAGGACAGCAGGTGAATGGGAAGGAATCAGACAGAGGCCAGCACACGTTTTTCATCCATTGCCCTCACTGTCCCCTTTAGGTTTTTTTCATCTATAAAGATGGGTAAGGCTGAGGGTATGGCTGAGGCACAATCCCACAGAAGGCATGGCTCTTGTGAGCACACAATGAGATTGAAAATAATTAGACTGATAGAAATATAAGAAATGATTGTCAGAACTTCTTTTACTTTGAGCCTAGTGATACCTCTAAGTCTCTACAATCCAGTGAAGATCATTAATTCTGATAATGACCCCAATATTAGCCCTCAACTCCATCATTATAGCTTTCTGAATTATGTCATGTGCTGAAAGAATGAATTTATGCATTGGGTGTATTTTGTTTGAGAGGGACAAAAAGTGAACCATGTGTAAGAGAATGCTGTTGTGAAACACGTGTCTAGATTATAAACCTAACTTATTTTCTAATGAGCTGACCTTGGCCTATGTATTTAGTGCCTGAAATTTAGGTTCCATCATATGATGAACTGGTGCCTTGTCACTTACATTTTAGCATCTTGTGAGATTAAAATGAGATCATATATATAAACAACATAAAACAGTGCTTGGTACCTAGTAGGTGCTCACTAAATTGTTACTTCTGTTCATTGTATGTTGTAATTTTTGAAGTGTTAACCCAAGTATAATAGGATGCTTTAACAGGAATCTTTTTGTCCTCTTTTTGGCTTAGGCCCAAGACACTAGGTACCAGCAACCCCTATATAACAGAGTGAGATGCTTTGGTGTTGAAGAAGAACTTGCCAAGGAGATTAAATGCTTGCTTTGGTCCATAACCCTCTTATCCATGTTGGGGGTTGTGGCTGAGCTACCTCCTGTGGTTGTGGCTCAGCAATACCGCCTGTACTTTCCTGAGTTTCCTGGTCTCCTTGCAGCTAGTCAGAGGGGCTGCACGACTGGTTCTGGCCAATAGGCTGTGAATGGAGGGGACACCTGTCACTTCTCAGCCAAAAGCATAAAAGAGTGGATGTGGTATCTCCAATCAATCTGTTCCCCAGCCTTGGTGATTGTGGCTGAGCCACAAAACTGAAGTTGCCTGGATCTTGGGGCCGTCTCACAGAGCAGCAGCCTTTACAAGACATTCAGATTCTCAGAACATTTTGCCTGAGAGTAAAACAAAGTTTTGCTAAGGTATTGACATTTTGGGGGTTAATTTGTTATTGAAACCTTATATAAATGCTTATATAAATGAGAAGCTGCAAAGTCAGGAGAGGATTTTTTGGAGGAAGTAGTCAAAATGTTGTAGCATGTTCTTTTCCTTGTCCCCACGGGCAAGGGCGGATGGGTACTTTGTTTTAACCTCTGCCCAGTGAAAGGGCTTCAAGGAGACCACAAAGAGAGCTTTACCTATTGCTCTGGGGACCGCAAGGAGCACAGACTGTAGGATCCAGGGCAGGAGGTACTGTGACTGGTTGGAGAGTGGCTGCTTTGGGAATGGGCTGCACTTCTAGAGTCTGCAGGGCAAGGATGGGTGAGACAAAGTATGACCTGAATGGAAGGGAGCTGACCTGGAGGTGCCTTGGAGAGACTAGGCCCAAGATGACCATGTGTAGGGGCTTTGGGACCCAACAGAGCCAGGCTGTGTCAGATGGACTGCAGGAGGCAGGAGCTGTGCCTGACAGAGTTGGCCTGAAGCCTCTGCCACAGCTGCAGGAAATCCTTTCCTGCCTTTGAATCCTGGAGGAAGCAGAGGCATCCTTGTGAGTTGAGGAGAGGGGCAGATGCACTGGGTGGGGAAGGGAGAACATGGTGTTGCCCGTCTCCTGCATGAAGGAAAAGCTCTCCTATCAAATGCCGTTGAGAGTTTTGACTTTTGCTTGGGATGGAACAGTTTTTATTAAGAAAAAAGATAAGGATTCTAAAAGTAGATGATTTTTTAAAAATATAAGAGTGACAAGAAAAATATAAAAACTTTTTTTTTCCTAACACAAGGAAAAATTAGTCCCACAAGGCAGGTTTCAAAGTGCAGAGATGGGAGGATGATGTTTTTTCTTTTCCTGCTCTGCTTCTTGCAGACATGGTTTTATAAGTATTGGACAATCATACTGTAGTGATTGCACTAACACCAATGCACCTGAAACAGGAAACAGGAACCTGAAATGTATAATGGAGAGATATCTTTCCTTGCACTATGCCACAGAATATGAAACTGCGAGGAACATATTTATCCTCTTAGTTAATATAGAATAAGGTACCAAACCATAGGCTTATGGCCTTCAGTATACTTAATATAGAGTCTTAAAAAAATCGATTAACGGTAATGCAAAATTGCTTGATAGAGCTCAGAGAAAAATTTAACAATAATTTTCCCAAATGCCTTATATTGTCTGCAACAATAGAAACAGCAAAACAAGAGGCTTGACTTTGCAAACATGTTCCATGAAGAAACAGGTAATTACATTTTTATCAACTGCACTTCCTGCCTTTCTAAATGGTTGTGTTTTATCCACCTCTAAAATGTTTTGCCTTATCTACTGTTCTGGGCAAGAACAGCAAATAGTGCAGCGATAAGCTCAATAATTACGGACAATGTAGGTTCTGGAAGGTTTTTATGGCTGGAGTCAATGGGTGGCATTATTATCTGAGGCCATCACACTGGGTTAAGTGTCCTTCACGATGAATTTTCAGAGTCTCAGAATGTCTTTCTTTTGCATTGGTGTAGCCTAGTGGGAGGTGGTGTTGGCTTAAGGGTGAATGCAGGGGCTTGGGAGATGGCAGCCCCAGTACAAATCCCTACTCTTCTACCTGATATCTGTGCAATCTTGGGCAAGTCCTTAGGCCTTGGGTTTCTTCTGCATAATAATAATGTTATTATTACCCACCATTGGTTACTATGAGAGTTAAGTGTGACAATATGGGTAAGGCACAGTGCCAGGTAAATGATACCAAAGACTAATAAACAAAATTATTTTAGAATGATGATATAGATAAAGAATGGTAATACAATGGTACCAAACCGAATGATAACAGAATGAATATTATCAAGAGGATAAAACAAAAGTGATGAAATGATAATTGGATAACTGAAAAGAGTCAATGATAAAACAATGTAAAATTGAGAAAATTATTATTATAACAAAATAGGTGCATGTCACAGGCCCAAGACATACATTTTTTTCTCTTTTAAATTATTTTGTAACTATGATAGGCCTGATATTTCCTTTTAAAATTCAGGAAAGAATTAATAATTATTTAAACCATTTAGGACTTTTCCTTTTAAAATAACGTATGCAAAGCACTTGGCACGTTGGAGCAGTCAACAAAATTTGTGTTTGTGTTGTTTTGCTGTTGCGGTCTGCTTGGCTCCAGTCGGGGGATCCTGTTCACTCATGGCTTCGCTGGTGACAGTCTCCTGCCAATTGTACTGTTGGTGCTTGCACTGTATTTGAATTACCTTAAAAAGGTACAGGCACGCTTCTCTGAACGTGAACTAATTGCTCCAGATGGACTTTTATTTCTAGAAATATAGATAAATTTACAAGTCTCTCTCACTTGCATACCAAAATGAGAGGCAATTGCTTCTTGCAGAGGGGTTGGGTGTTTGTTTTAACCTAGTGAAAAAATTCAAAAGTTCTAGAAATATCCAGCCTGCAGCTTATTCCCTACTGAACACATCACTAACAGGTTTGTGTCTGTGGACATTGCTTGCGGGATTCGACACTGTCTGCAGCTCAGAATCATCTGCCTTTGGGCCCCAGGCTGAGCGCTCTGCGCACCCCTGGGGGTGTTGGGGCGTGTGGGGAGGGGCTGGGGCAGCAGAAGGGGAGGGGCTGCTTGTTTGCTTGGTTTCTTACCCCCTGATTATTCTGCTGAGGCTACTGACGTTCTGCGTTCTGCAGGAGGACAGTTAAGGTGGCCAGGAAGCGGGAAATGCCTGGTGACACAGTGTTCTGGTCTCTGCTGTGCTCGGGATTTGCACATCCAGGTGTTTTCTGGCTTACAGATTATTGGACCCTTCTCTTTTCTCTGTCCTTCCCTAGCCTGGATGCCATCTGGCTTTTCCCTTTGGGTGTTATTTCTCAGACAGTGACAGTGATAAATAATAAACATAAGCCATCCATTTTCCTTTGGCCAGAAGGTTTCTAATGGCCATAAAGGCGTATGTGTGCACTTATACACGCGAAATCACCTCTCTCCTTGCTCATTTATCTACTGTAGCTTCTTACATTCCACTTTCTCTGTGCTCATCTCCTTCATTAGTAACCTCTCAGGGATCACAGGAATAAGCTATTTTTCTTTCTATTTTCCTTCCATTATAGAAGTAACACCCCAATTATAGATATTTAGCATTTTGGAAAATTGGAAAATAAGAAAAACAAAACAGTTCTGAAAGTCCACCACTGAGAGATACAAACTATTTACCTTTTGTTAGATTTCTTTCTTGACTTTTCCTTGTGCACACATATCGTTGAGATCATACTACATATTTATTTTTATGTCTGGTTTTCTTTCACTTAACGTACTATAAACACTTGTTTGTACTAACAAACATGTTTCTCATAACTTTAATGGCTGCTGATATTCCACGGTGTGGATATTTTCTGTTAATGTAACCTTTCCCTTATTGCTGCATCTGATTTTTCACTGCAGCGGACAACGCCGCAGTGAGCATCTTTCCCCATCCGTCTCCGCTGGCCCCCAGGGTTGGGACGCACAGTGTCAAACTGCTTTCCACAGGGGCCCAGCCGTGTGCAGCCCCTTCCGCGGCATGTCAGAGCTCCAGTCTCATCCAGCTCTCTCTATTGCCAGGAAGTATTAATCTAAGTCATTACCTTAGAAGCTTAAGAAATAGCATTTCACTGTTATTTTAACATATATTTCTTCAACAATTAATATAATCTGTATGGCTTGCTTTACTTACTCAGAGTACAAATGTGATCAAATTGCTCCAATTTTCCCAAAGGGTTATTTAAGCATTTATAGCTAATATTTGCAGGAGACAATATGTCTCTTTTGAGGCCTCCCAGCAACACGGCCATCTCTGCCTCATCTGAGAATCCACCGCGTGGAATTTGTTTGACATCCAGATGTTCAGGAATGAGATCATGGGAGTCTGAGCAGTACCTTCTGCCAGAGGCTGCCGAGGGGCTCTCTGCTGGAGACTGACCCTGCGCAGTTCAGGGCCTGATCCGTGAACCCCGCACCTGCTTCCCCGTTGTTGCCAAGCTGTGCAGTCGTGCCAGGTTGGCTGGGTCGGGGCAGCGCATGCTGGTAGCATCATCCACAATCTCCCCATCCAGCCTGTGAACTTCAGGGCCCCTGTTGTGCCTGGGCCATTCGATGCCTTCCCCGTCTTGCTGAGGTCCCTTTTGTGCTCTTGAGCTCCTTCCTCTCAGCAGACTTTAAGAACCAAGAACCCATTGTACTAAGTGAAGTACCCCAAGAATGGAAAAATAAGCACCACATGGACTCACCATCAAATTGGTTTCACTGATCATCACCTAAGAGCACATTTAAGAATAACACTAATTGGGTGTCGGGCAGATGTGGGGGGAGAGGGGATGGGTGTATACATACATAATGAGTGCCATGCGCACCCTCTAGGGGATGGACATGTTTGCAGCTCTGATTCGGGGATGCGGGTGGGGTAGGGGGGCAAGGGCAATATACGTAACCTAAACTTTTGTATCCCCATAATATGCTGAAATATATCAGGAACATTTGGTTGAGTGAAGGTGCCAGTTTAGAATCTGGGGCCACAGGCATGAATCATGGTCTCAGAAAGCTCCTGGGCTCCAAAAGCAAACTGACCAGTTCCTTCCAGGAGATCTGCCCACTAGGAAGAGGTAGTTTTTTTTTTTTTTCCTTTCTTCTTTCCTGAAGCTCAAAGAACAAGGAAGAGGTAGTTTTGCTAAAGCACTGGGGGTGATGGTGAGTCTTCTGGGATCTGACTGCCCGACTTTGAATCCTGGCCTTACCATTTCTGGACTGGGTCATCTTGTGCAATTTGCTTGATTTCTCTAAGCCTCAATTTCCTCGTTTATAAAAGAGGGATTATGCAAGTACCTTCCTTATGGGATCGTGGTGAGGATTAAATAAGATAAAATATGTGGAGTATATTATATAGTTCTTGGCAAAAAGACATTCAATAAGAGTTAGCCACAAAAATATTTGCTATATCAAACCTCTAAGGTTCTATTACAATAAAATGGAAGTTTTACCTCATTATGTGGAGAAACTGCTAGAAATATATTTCTTGTTGAAAAAAATATGTCTTGGCTTCATTGATTAGTAAGGTTAAACCTCCCCCCACAACTTTATTTGCTATTTTTATTTGCTGTTTGGTGAATTGCCACTCAAGACCTCTCCTATTTTCTCCTTCTTTTTAATGAAACTTTTTACTTTGAGACAATTGTATATTCACATGCAGAGATAAGGAATAATACAGAGAGATTCCATGTAACCTTTACCTCCGTTTCTTGTGTGTATATGTGTGTGTGTGTGTGTGCGCGCGCATGTATCTACATACGTACACATTTATTCTCTCTCTCTGTCATCTAGATTAGATAATTTCTATTGTTCTATCTTCAAGGTCACTAATTCTTTCTTCTGTCCTCTACATTCTTCTGTTGAGTCCCTCTGCTTAGTTTTATTTAGGTTATTGTACTTTTCAGTTTTAAAATTCCATTTGGTTCTTCTTTATATCTTTGGTTTCTTTGCTGAGATTTTCCATTTCTTTTCTGAATCTATTTTTTTGTTTGTATCAAACATGTTCTTAATTGTCCATTGAAGCATTGTACAATGGCTCATGTAATTCTAACATTTCTCTGTACTGATGTCCATTTTTTTTTTCTATTCAAGTTGGAATTTTCCTGGTTGTTTGTGATGATTTTTTGTTGAATTATGAGACCCTGGATCTTATTCAGATCTTCCGCTTTATCTGTCTTTTAACAACATTGCTCCGTCAGGGAAGGCAGCCCTACCACCTCCTTACTGCCAGGCAGGGGTGGGAATCCTGGTTCCCCACCACCCTCTGCTGACACCTGAGGGGCTGGGGCCCCCTGACTGATGGATGGGGTGGGAGTTCTGGCCCCCTGCTGGGTCTTTGCCGATACCACCTTGCCTGGGAGGGGCGGGGGTGCCTCATCGCTGCTCCCATGTGGCCTCCATCACTGCCACAGGGGAAGGTGCTCTCATTCCCACTGGTGGGTGGTGAAAGTCCCGATGCCACCAGGCCTCCAACTGCCCTATCACTGCAGCACGGGCCACTTGTTGCTGAGGGAGCCGTGGCCTCCGAGGTGGACTCCACGGACACTGTGGGAATGGGGACCTCAGTGCCTGGTGGGGATGAGAGTCATGGCTCCCTACTCTTCCCTCCCTGAGACCACCTGAGCGGGGGAGTTCGGGCCACCTTGTTACCGTCTGAAGAGGGTGCAAGTCAAGCTCCCACCAGGACTTTACTGGCATGGGTGGGGGTGGGGCTACAGTGTTTTCTGTGGTGTTTGACTGGAGTCGAGCACTTTATTGTCTGAAAGTCATCTGTCTTGCCAGGCTATTCCTTTTTTGATCCTTTTACCAGAGAAAGCAGGCTTTTTGGGAGGGACTTCTGTGTTTGGCCTGCCCTCATTGGCATTTCAAGGTCACTGGCTTCTTTGGCTCCAAGTCTGGGATCCACGAAGCCAAAAGAAAACCCAGGCAACTCACTGCCACGTCATGTCTCAAGACCCCTGGCCCATGGACCTTCTTCTCTCCACCTTCCAGAGACTTCTCATTTGTTTTATATTTTATGTCCAGGGTTCTTAATTACTTAGTGGGAGGAATTTAGGAACTTAACATTTATTTCATATTTCCAGAAGCAGAAGTGTCTGTCTGCTTCCTTTTAAAAAAAAATAGATCTTATTGTTTTTCTTAAGAACTTTTTCCAAGTAAATATCAAGGATATCAGCCTCCCTGCTATCAGAACTGTAAAGTACACATTTCCCCATGTGATTATTTGTGTGCTTTGCCAAGACCTGTGTTACGTTCTGCTGAGCACTTAAATAATCATGTTGGTGATGATGATGAAGTAGAAAGCATCGGCTAAGATGAAATGTTCACCTCTCTAGGAAAACCGAGTTATCTAGACCATCTCCTGTTGCCTTGGATAATTGAGAATTAGTTCAGAGGGATTCATTCTCAGTGGCAGACGTAAGGTTTGCATGTCCATGTGCTTGAGCAGGAAGGAGGACTTTCATGGGGTTGACCAAGAGGCTGGTGCAAAACAAGGAGTGCTTTGTCCTCCAGCTGGGCTGGAAACATTCCTGTGAGCAGTGCGTGCTGGCGCTGCTGGTGGATGTCAGTGAGGCCTTATTGCCTTGGACGGTTAGAGCTTCAGAGAACAACCTTCCTCTTTGGCAAAACGCTGGAAACCTGCCTTTTATGACCAAGTGCTGGAAAGCTGAGACTCTCCCGGGGCTCAGTGACTTGGGCTTCACCATTTCTATGGCTGTTCCAGGGAGCTGCTGGGCTTTCTGGTCCCCACAATCAGGGGTGGTCCTCGGCAAAACTTTATATAAACCTAAGGGCAGGATTTTGTTTGTTTTTTGTAAGCGAGGATTAGGAGAATGGAAGACAGCCCCAGTTTTGGGTGAACCCTCAAGCCATGCTACCCAGGTAGGCATATTTGATGAGATTTAAGGTCTGCTGGCCTTTCTTTCTTATAATGGAGAGTTGATATCATCAGATAAATTATTTTCCATCCATCTATTTATGTAAATAACAGAAAAGGCCTTTTCGGTGAGTTGTGAAGATTGTCTTGAATGACAAAATAGCTGCTTTTCAGTGCTTTGGAAAAATGATGGGAGTTTCCTGTAAAGGGGGAAAAATATAGGCCGCTTCCCATTCATATCCTCCCTTTGGATCAGAAACCATTAAAATGTAAATCAAACCTTGAAACACCCAGTGGAACAGAAATGGAACAACACAGGACAAATGGTGTTTGAGACATAACTAGGGGGTTTGGAGAGGGTGGAAGATAGGGGAGGAATATTTGCTGGCTCCAGGAAACAATATTGCTTTCATCAAAAGGAAGAAAAAAATAAGTTCTCTGGTTTTCTGTGTCCTGAGGCTGAGTTTAATTAAGGCAAGAAAGGGCAGAGAGAAGTGATAAATAAAACAAAACCCAGATCTGTAGGAAACTGCCCTAGAGAAGTTAGAGGAGCTTAGGGCTGGTAATTATCATTACATGAGGGATGAGATATGTCAAGGAGAGAGGATGTCATGTGGACAATATAATGAAGCGCCATATGGGAGGAGATAGTAAAATCCAAATACCTTTTATGATACCAGAACTGAGATGCGGGGAGCATGCTTGAACACCGGTTCTTTGCAGTTTGACAAAACGGATCTCTGACGTCTTCCTCTTTATCAAACTGGGGGATGTAAGAAGTGCGACCTGCAGGGCAATGTCCTTGGCCCAGGGCCACTTAAAGGTATTATTGGAGAGATGAAAGAGGAACACCAAGTGATGGGTAATTTGTATAGTATGGGTCACATTTCAAAGGATCTTGGGGCAAAGGAAACATGGACAGAAGCACGATAAGAGGTAGCAAGAATATCTGGAAATGAAAAGCCAAGTTGTCAAATGCAGGATGGCAAACCCAGATGTGCTTCTTTGGGGCTAGGTGCCTTTGGGCAGGTCACAGCTTTTCTGTTAGTCTACAAATCAGGCTGACTACACTAACTTCATTGTAGGTAGTGCTATGTGGATTAGATGAATTAATATATGTGAGACACTTTAACAGTCCCTGGCACACAGAAAACACAAAATATACAAAAAATTAAAAATGATCGTGATGAGGGTTGTCTGCCTGAGCCATTGAGATGTCTGGGGACCCAATCTGAGATGGTTCAAAAATGAAAAATGTCAATGAGTAGATCTGCGCCAGCCTGTAGAAGAGTCTAGAGTCAAGGCAGTGAGAAATGAATACCAGCACCCACTGGGCATTGGGAAGGATCTGGATCATAATGGGAGGCTAAGCCACAAATTAGGGAGGCCAAGCCATGAATCAGGGTGGCCTGGAGAAAGCATAGCATCAGAGCTGAGCCGGATCCAGCCAAGGGCAGTGTGTAAGCAGGCAGAGATTTTTGTCACTTTTGCTCATAGTTATAAACCCAGTGGCTAGAACAGTGCCTTGTACAGAGTAGATGCTGCCTAAGTGTTTGTTGAGTGAATGGCTGAAGTGAGTGGGCTGTGGACATGTTGGCCTGATATTATATGAAGGAGCAGAATCAGCATGGACGACCGTCAGAGGAAAGCAACCTCAAAGGTCTAGAGGACTCCTACAGTCAACAGTCTGGATCTTCTGGGGTGTCCAGAAGTAGAAAATCCTGAAGTTGGGATGGTAGGAGAAACACAAAGTAGGGTTACACCAATGGAAAATAATATTTTTTTTCCTGAAACAGTGAGGAATAACCTGAATGTCCAGAACAATTGAGCTAGAATAAGGAGGCCTGAGGAACAATTAATGTCTTTCTCTCTCTCTTCTTCCCTCCCTTCTGACATTTGTTTCTCTGTCTTTCACCTACCATTCTGTCCTAATATAACAAAAATGGTTGCCTCCTAATTTTAATCTCCCTTATGGACAGAGTAGGAACACAATCAAGTGAGTTTAGGGTGCAGCTGAGAGGTTTGTTAGCTTCAAAGAAGAATTTCTTGCTAGCAAAGAGTGCTTAATCCTAACATCTGTGCTTCTTTTGGGCTGGGTGCCTTTGGGCAGGTCCCCACTAAGGCAAGTGGGGAAAACTCAGGTCTAAAAGATCTCTTCCATTAGCATAATTCTCAGTTCTCTAGAATGCTCTATGATTCCTCATCATGCAGGAGAATGAACAGGATAATCTCAAAAGGGCCCTCTGCCCTGGGAGGATATGGAAGGGAAGACAACCTGAAAAGTCCAGGCTTACAAAGTGGAATTGGGAGGTGGGGAAAAGAAAAGGAGGAAGTCCAAAGACCCAGTCAAGGTGGTGGCAGCATTCCCTCCTCAGCAGACCAAAGAAGAGGATGGGGATCCTTGGCCTGTTTGTGATTAGTTACCTATTGTGAGTTTTTAGTCTATTTGGGATATTGTGACAGAGATGTATAGGATGGTGGTTGTGGTGGTGGTGGTCTGTGTCTAAGCATATGTGGCTTTATGTATTATCCATAGGTTTGTCTATATGTGCAGGCATACCTTGGCGATATTGTGGGTTTGGTTCCAGGCCACCATATTAAAGCAAATATCACAATAAAGGAAGTCACACAATTTTTTATGATTTTCTGGTATGTGTAAAAGTTATGTTTACATTTTACTGTAATCTGTTAATCGTGCAATAGTATTATGTTTAAAAAACAGTGTATATACCTTAATTAAAAAATGCTAACAATCATCTGAGCCTTCAGAGAGTTGCAATATTTTTGGTGGTGGAGGATTCTGCCTTGATGATGATGGCTGTGGAACGATTAGCATGGTGGTTGCTGAAGATTAGGGTGGCTGTGGAAATTTCTTACAATATGACAACAATGAAGTTTTCCATGTCCATTGATTCTTCCTTTCAGGAAAGATTTCTCTGTAGCATGTGATGCTGTTGGATAACATTTTACCTACAATAGAATTTCTCTGAAAATCAGAATGAATTCTCTCAAATGCTGCCACTGCTTTATCAACTAAATTTATGTAATATTCTAAATCTTTTATTGCAACAGTGTTCATAGCTTCTTCACCAGGAGTAAATTCTATCTCAAGAAAACACTTTATTGGCTCATCCATTAGAAACAACTCCTCATCTGTTCAAGTATTTTTTTTCTTTTTTCTTTTTAATTATTATGGGTACATATTATTAAATAGCTGTGTATCTTTATAGGGCGCGTGTGACGTTTTGCTATAGGCATAGAATGTGGATTAATCAAATCAGAATATCCATCACCTCAGGCATTTATCATTTCTTTGTGTTAGGAACATTCTAATTCTACTCTTTAAGTTATTTTAAAGAATACTCTAACTTATTGTTGATTATAGTCACTTTGTTGTGTTATCAAATATTGTACATTCTATCTCCATTTTTGTACCCATTAACCATCCCCACTTTATCCCCTCCTCCCCACTATCCTTCTCAGCCTCTGGTATCCATCATTCTACTCTCTGTCTCCACAAAATCATGTATAATAGTTCCCATATATGAGTGAGAACATGCAAGATTTGTCTTTCTATGCTTGGTTTATCTCACTTAACATAATGTTCTCCAGTTCCATCCCTTTTGTTGCAAATGGCAGGATTTCATTCTTTTTTTGTGGTTATATAATATTCCATTGTGCATATGTATGACAATTTGTTTATCCACTCATCTGTTGGTAGACACTTAGGTTGATTTCAAATCTTGTATATTGTGAACAGTGCTGTAATAAACATAAGAGTGTAGATATAATTTTGATACACTGATTTCCCCTCCTTTGGATATGTACCCAGCAGTGTGATCACTAGATCATGTTCTATTTTCAGTTTTTTGAGGAAGCTCTATACTGTTTTCTATAGTGGTTACGCTAATTTACATTCCCACCAACAGTGTATGAGGGTTCCCCTTTTTCCATATCCTTGCCAGCATTCATTATTACCTGTCTTTTTGATAAAAGCCATTTTGACTGTGGTGAGATGATATCTCATTGTAATTTTGATTTGCACATCTCTGATGACTAATGATATTGAGTATTTTTCATATACCTGTTGGCCATATGCATGTCTTCTTTTGAAAGATATCTATTCAGATCCCTTGCCCATTTGTTAATCAGATTATTTGATTTTTTTCCTACTGAGATGTCGAAGCTCCTTATACATTCTAGTCATTAGTCCCTTGTCAGATGGGTAGTTTGCAAATATTTTCTCCTATCCTGTGGGTTGTCTCTTCCCTTTGCTGATTGTTTCCTTTGCTGTCCAGAAGCATTTTAGCTTGATGTGATCTTATTTGCCCAATTTTGCTTTGATTGCCTATGCTTTAGAGGTATTATTCAAGAAGTTCTTGTGCAGACCAAGGTCCTGCAGCATTTTCCCAAAGTTTTCTTTTAGTAGTTTCATGATTTCAGGTCTTAAATTTAAGTCTTTAATCCATTTTGATTTTATTTTTGTATATGGTGAGAGATAAGGGTCTAGATTCATTCTTCTGTTGGTGGAGGATCTTTCCCAGCACCATTTATTGAAGACACTGTGCTTTCCCCACTGTATGTTCTTAGCAAATTTGTCAAAGGTAAGTTCAATATAGATATGTGGATTTATTTCTGGGTTCTCTATTCTGTTCCATTGGTCTATGTGTCTGTTCTTATGCCAATACCATGCTGTTTTGGTTACTACAGCTCTATAGTATAATTTGAAGTCAGGTAATGTGATTCCTTCAGTTTTCTTATTTATGCTCAGAATGCCTTTGGCTACTCTGGGTCTTTTGTGGTTCCATAAAAATTTTAGGATTATTTTTTCTACTTTGAAGAATGTTGTTGGTATTTTGATGGGGATTGCATTGAATCTGTAGATTGCTTTGGGTAGTATGGATGTTTTAACAATATTGATTCTTCCAGTCCATGAGCATGAAATATGTTAACATTTTTTGTGTCTTCTTCAATTTATTTTATCAATGCTTTATATTTTTTATTATAGAGATCTTTTATTTCTTTTGTTAAATTTATTCCTAGGTATTTTATTTTATTTGTAGCTCTTGTAAATGGGATTTCTTTCTTGATTTCTTTTTCAGATTGTTTACTGTTGATACACATTAATAGAAATGCTATGGATTTTTGTATAGTGATCTTGTATTCGGCAAATTTACTGAATTTGTTTATCAGTTCTAAAAGTTTTTTTGTGGAGTGTTTAGGTTTCTCTAGATATAAAAGCATATTGTCTGCAAACAAGGATAGTTTGACTTGTTTCTTTCCAGTTTGGATGCCCTCTATTTCTTTCTCTTGTCTGCTCTAGCTAGAACTTTCAATACTATATTGAACAGCAGTGCTGAAAGTGAGCATCCTTTGGCTTGCTCTAGATCTTAGAGAAAACACTTTTAATTTTTTCCCATTCAGTATAATACTTGCTTTGTGTCTGTATATATGGCTTTTATCATGTTAAGATAAGCTCAGGTAAGTTCCTTCTATGATCAATTTTTTGAGAGTTTTTATTATGAAGGGCTGTTGAATTTTCTTGAATGATTTTTCAGAATCAATTGAAATGGTCATACGGTTTTTGTCCTTCATTCTGTTGATATGATGTATCACATTGATTTATTTGCATGTTGAAACATCCTTGCATCCCTGGGATGGATCCCACTGGATCATAATGAATAATATTTTCAACATGTTGTGAATTCATTTGCTAGTATTAATATTTTTTTGAGTATGTTTCCATCTATATTCATCAGAGGTATTGGCCTATAGTTTTCTTTTTTTGGTTGTGTCTTTGTCTGGTTTTGGTATCAGTGTGATACAAGTTTTGTGGAATGAGTTTGGGAGTATTCCCTCCTCCTTGATTTTCTGGAATAGTATAATCAGAATTGGTATTATTTCTTCTTTGAATGCTTGCTAGAATTCAGCAGTGAAGCCCTCAGGTCCTGGGCTTTTCTTTGATGGAAGACTTTTTATTACTGCTTCCATCTAGTTCCTTATTATTAGTTTATTAAGGTTTTGGGTTTCTTCCTGGTTCAATCTTGGTAGGTTGTATGTGTCTAAGAATTTATCCATTTCTTCTAGGTTTTCCAATTTATTGGCATATAGTTGCTCTCAGTAATCTCTAATCATCCTTTGGATTTCTACAGTATCAGTTGTGATGTCTCCTTTATCATCTCTGATTTTATTTATTTGGATCTCTTCTGTTTCTTTTCTTGGTCTGGCTAAAGACATGCCAATTTTGTTTATCTTTTTGAAAAACCAGCTTTTCATTTCATTGATCTTTTTTATTTTTATTTTTTGTTTCAATTTCATTTATTTCTGCTATGATCTTTATAGGTTCTTTTCTTCTACTAATTTTGTGTTTGGTTTGCTCTTGTTTTTCTAGTTTTTTGAGACGCACCATTAGATTGTTTATTTGAAGCTTTTCTACTTTTTTGATGTAGGCACTTATTGCTATAAATGTTTCTCTTATTACTGCTTTTTCTGTATGCCATAGGTTTTGATATGCTGTGTTTCAAGAAATTTTTAAATTTTCTTTTTAATCTCTTCATTGACTCACTGGTCATTCAGGAACTTGTCACTTATTAATAATTTCTATGTGTTTGTATAATTTTCAGTGTTCCTGTTGTTACTGATTTCTAGTTTTGTTCCATGTGGTCAGAGAAAATACTTGATATTATTTCAATTTTTTTGAAATTTTTAAAACTTGTTTTGTGGCCTAACATACAGTCTATCCTTGAGAATGATCTATTAGCTGAGGAGGAGAACATGTATTCTGCATCTGTTGGATTAAATGATCTGTTAGTATCTATTAGGTCCATCTGGTCTATAGTGCAGATTAAGTCCAATGTTTCTTTGTTAATTTTCTATCTGGATGATTTGTCCAATGCTGAAAGTGGAGTGTTGAAGTCTCCAATAATTATTGTATTGAGGTGTATCTCTCTCCTTAGCTTTGATAATATTTGGTTTATATATCTGGTGCTCCAGTGTTGGGTGCATATGTATTTAGAATTATTATATCCTCTTGCTGAATTTATCCCTTTATCATTGTATAGTGACCTTCTGTGTGTCTTTTTATAGTTTTTGTTTTGAAATTTATTTTATTTGATAGAAATGTAGCTACTCCTGCTCCTTTTTGGTTTCCATTTTCATGGAATACCTTTTTCCATCCCTTTATTTTCAGTCTATTTGTGTCTTTATAGGTGAAATGTGTTTCTTGCAGATACTTTATGGCTGGTTCTTGTTTTGTTATGCATTCAATCATCCTGTGTCTTTTGATTGGAGAATTTAGTCCATTCACATTCAATGTTATTATCGATAGGTAAGGACTTACTCCTGCAATTTTATTATTTTATTTCTGGTTGTTTTGTGGTCCTCTCTTTCTTACTTCCTTCCTGTCTTCCTTTGTTAGGAGTAATTTTTCTCTGGTAGTGTGTTTTAATTTCTTGCTTTTCATTTTTTGTGTATCTGTTGTAGGTTTTTGGATTTGAGGTTACCATGAGGCTTGCGAAAAACATTTTATAATGAATTATTTTAAATATATGACAACTCTGCTTACTAGCAAATCAACAAACAAACAAGCAAAGAGAAATCCAACAGAAATTCTACACTTAAACTCCATTTTCCCCACTTTTTAACTTTTGTTTTTTCCATTCATATCTTTTTATACTGTCTATCTATCAAAAAGTGGTTGTAGTTATTTATTTTTGATAAGTTTGTCTTTTTGTCTTCCTATTCAAGATACAAGTGGTTTATTCACCCCAGTTACAGCAATAGAATATTCTGTATTTGTGGCCTTACTGTTACCAGTTAGTTGTATACTTTCAGATGTTTCTTATTATTCATTAAGGTCCTTTTCTTTAGGATTGAAGAACTTTTAACATTTCTTGTAGGACGGGTCTGGTGTCGATGAAATCCTTCAGCTTTTGTTTGTCTCAGAAATTCTTTATTTCTCCTTCTTGTTTGAAGTACATTTTTTTTTTTTGCAGGATATAATATTCTAGGTTTAAGTATTTTTTTTTCCTTCAGCACTTTGCATATGTCATATAATGATTTCCTGATCTATAAGGTTTCCACTGAGAAGTCTTCTGCTAGAAGTATTGGAGCTCCTGTATGTTACTTTTTTCTTGTTTCACTTAGGGCCTTCTCTTTATCTGTGACCTTTGGAAGCTTGATTATTAAATGCCTTAAGATAGTCCTGTTTGGGTTAAATCCACTTGATGTTCCATGACCTTTTTGTACCTGAATATTGATATCTTTCTCTAGGTTTGGAAATTTCTCTGTCATTATTTCTTTGAATAAATTTCTCTACTTCTTCTTTAAGGCTAATAACTCTTGTATTTGCCTTTTTGAGCCCATTCTCTAGATCTTGTAGGTGTACTTCATTATTTTTTATTCTTTTTTTTCCTTCTGTGTATATTTTCAAATAGCCTGTCTTCAAGCTTACTAATTCTTTCTTTTGCTTTGTCAGTTCTGCTGTTGAGAGACTCTGATGTATTTCTCAGTTTGTCAATTGATTTTTTTCAGCTCCAGAGTTTCTGCTTGATTTTTTAAAATTATTTCAATGTCTTTGTTAAATTTCTCTGATAGGCTTCTGAATTCCTTCTCTGTGTTATCTTGAAGTTCATTGAGCTTCTTCAGGACTTCTATTTCAAATACTTTTTCTGGAAGGTCACATAGCTCCATCACTCCAGGATTGGTCACTGGTGTCCTATTTAGTTTGCTTGGTGAAGTCATATTTTCCTAGGTGCTTGTGGATGTTTGCAGACATCTGGGTATTGAAGGGTTAGGTATTTATTTTAATCTTTGCAATCTGGGCTTGTTTGAACCTGTCCTTCTCGAGAAGGCTTTCCAGATATTCAAAGTGAATTGAGTGTTGTGATCTAAGTCTTTGATCACTACAGCCATATCAGCACTGGGAGTAATGCTATAATTGTTGCAGACTCCTGGTGGTACCACCTTCATAGATTTGGGCAAGTTATGGGTGAATTCTTTTGGTTACTAGGCAAAGTCTCTCACCCTCTTCCCTCACTCTCTGTGCTGGACTACAGGAGTTGTGAGAGGACTGATGTGGGGACTTCCTCATGGCCACCACTGCCAGGTCACACCTGAAGCCAGCCCAGTCTCACCCAAATGCCACAGTGACTGTTGCCTGCCTACCTCTGATGTTTATTCAAAGCCCAAGGACTCTTTAGTCAGTAGGTGGTAAATCCTGCCAGGACTGATTTTTTCCCTTTAGAGCAGCATGTTTCCTTCTGGCCCAGCGTGGGTCCAGAAATGCCTTCAAGGAACTAAGTCCTGGACTCTGGGGCTTCAAGAGTCTGCTTAAATACTTTATTTTACTGTGACTGAGCTGGTACCCAGGTTGCCAAAAGAAAGTCCTCTGAACCTTTCCCTTTCCTTTTCCTGAGTGGAAGAAGACTCCCTGAGCCGCACTGCCTGTAGTTGGGGCAGGGATGACACAGGCACTGACTTGGCCACCACCACTGATGTGTCACTGGATCATATGCACCCCAGGTCCACTGGCTCTGTGCCAGCACAACCACAGGAATTGCCCAAGGACTGCAGCCTTTGTGGCCTGATGGATTATGAATTTAGTCCAGTTCCCAGACTGATTTTGTCAGCTGGTGGTAGGGGTAGCTGGAATTCATGTTTTAGGGTGGAGGATTTTTCTCTGGATGGGCTGGTGTAAATACTTTGCTCCATGAGTACAAGCAGAATTCTTCCCTGTGCTGTGTTCTCCTGTGCTAGGATGGCCCTGGGTTTCAATGCATGGTCCCAGAATCACTTCATTCTTTCTCCCCTGGGCACACAGAGCTTCTCTCTTCATTCAGAGTGCTGGCATGGCCCAGCTAGGGGCTGGGGAGGGGTGGAGTAGGCAATGCAAGATTGTCTTTTCTGTCTTCTTCAGTGTCTCTTTCCTGGATATAACTTTAGTACCAGGTAGTATGATTGCTCACCTGATTTTTTGTTCTCCTGAAGGTGCTTGCTAGCATGGATAGTTGTAGAATTTGGTCTTTGCATGGAGGGACAATCGCTGGAGGTTTCTATTCAGCTATTTTGCTCTGCCCACCTCTGTTCAAGTTTTATCATGAGATTGAAGCAATTCAGGTACATCTTCAGACTCCACTTCTAACTCTAGTTCTCTTGCTATTTCTACCACATCTGCAGTTATATCTTCCACTGAAGTCTTGAACCCCTGAAATTCATCAATCAAGGCGAGAATCAACTTCTTCCAAACTTCTGTTAATGTTGATGTTTTGACCTTCTCTCATGAATCACAAATGTTCTTAATGGCATCAAGAATGGTGAATCCTTTCCAAAAAGTTTTCAGTTTGCTTTGCCCAGTTCCACCAGAAGGATAACTATCTACAGCTGCAAATAGCCTTACAAAATGTATTTCTTAAATAATAAGACTTGAAAGTTAGAATTACTCCTTCATCTATAGGCTGCAGAATGGTGGTTGTGTTAGCAGGCATGAAAATAACATTCAGCTCCTTGTATGTCTCCATCAGAGCTCTTGGGTGACTATGGGCACTATAAATGAGCAGTAATATTTTGAAAAGAATCTTTTTCCCTGAACAGTTGGTCTCAACAGTGGGCTTAAAATATTCAGTAAACCATGCTATGAATAGATGTGCTGTCAATCAGGCTTTGTCTTCCATTTATAGAGCACAGGAAGAGTAGATTTAGCATCACTCTTAAGGGCCCTGGGATTTTTGAAATGGTAAATGAGCACTGATCTCAACTTAAAGTTATTAACTGCATTAGTAACTTTAAGTTATTCTTAAGCCCCTATAAGAGAGTTTTCCTGTCCTTTGAAGGTTTAAATTCAGGCATTGACTTTTCTTTAGCTATGAAAATCCTAGATGGCATCTTCTTCCAATAAAATATGTTTCTTCTACATTGAAAATCTGTTGTTTAGTGTACCCACGTTCATCAATTATCTTAGCTAGATCTTCTGAATAACTTGCTTCAGCTTCTACATTAGCTCTTGCTGCTTCACCTTGCACTTTTATGTTATGGAGATGGCTTCTTTCCTTAAACCTCATGAACTAACTTCTGCTAGCTTCAAACTTTTCTTCTGCAGCTTCCCTACTTCTCTCAGCAATCATAGAACCGAAGAGAGTTAGGGCCTTGCTCTGGATTAGGCTTTGGCTTAAGGGAATATTGTGCCTGGTCTGATCTTCTACCCAGACCACTAGAATTTCCCCATTATCACCACTAAAGCTGTTTTGCTTCCTTATTATTCATGAGTTCACCAGAATAGCACTTTTAATTTTTTTAAATGAACTTTTCCTTTGCATTCACAACTTGGCTAACTGTTTGGCATAAGAGGACTAGCTTCCAGCCTGTCTTGGCTTTCAACATACCATCCTCATTAAGCTTAATCATTTCTAGCTTTTGATTTAAAGTGAGAGTCATGGGGCTTTTTCTTTCACTTGAACACTTAGAGGCCATTGTAGGTTTTTTTTTTTTGACAGAGTTTTACTCTGTCACCCTGGGTAGAGTGCAGTGGCATCATCATAGCTCACTGCAACCTCAAACCCCTGGGCTCAAGGGATCCTCCTGCTTCAGCATCCCAAGCAGCTGGGGCTATAGGCACATGCCATGATGCCCGGATAATTTTTCTGTTTTTAGTAGAGATGGGGTCTTGGTCTTGCTCAGGCTAGTCTCAAACTTCTGCTGTTGTAAGGTTATTTATTGTTCTAATTTCAGTGTTATTGTGTCTTGGTGAATAGGGAAGCCCAAGGACAGGAAGCGAGATGGGGGAATGGTGGTATTGGAGGAGTCATAACACATAAAACATTTATCCATTAAATTTACCATCTTGTATGGGCATGGTTCATGGGGTCTCAAAATAATTACAATATTGACATCAAAGATCACTGATCATAGATCACCATAACAGATATAATAATAATGAAAAAGTTGAAAATATTGTGGGGATTACCAAAACATGACACGGAGACATGAGGTGACATGTGCTGTTGGAAAAATGGTGCTGATAGACTTGCTCAATGTAGGGTTGACAAAAACCTTCAATTTGTAAAAAACATAGTATCTGCAAAGCACAATAAAGCAAAGTGCAATAAAACAAGGTGTGCCTGTATATATAAGTGTGTCTCTGTGTATGTGTGTGTGTGTGTGTGTGTGTGTGTATGTGCGTAAGAATAAAAAAGAGATGCCTATATCATCAAATGCTGCTAAAGTTCTTAGAGATCCTGTGTGTGGGTTTCCATGGAAACATGAAAGGTTGTCTCAGAAACAAATGGCAGGCCAGTAGAAAAAAGGGCATGAAAGTCACATTTAATATCTTTTTATAATCTGGCTGTTTTTGCACATTTGTGAGGACAAGAAGTCTAAAAGAGTGATCAAAATACTGAGAAATATTTAATATTTTAACAAAAAAAAAAGGAAGCTGGTCATTCTGCCTCCATCTTATATAGCTTTTACAAAATATAAAGGTTATTTCCAAGATCCTGTCTTTGATTTCTTACTTTACTTCAGCTTGTATACCAACCAATTCTTGTTAAATATTTATGGACAAGATTAAAGACTTTATAAAACTTAGCAGCTGGCAGCTGTCCTCGCCTAAAGGATAAAGCAGAGAGTTTTTAATTGGATAACTATGTGACCGAAATATCTAAGCCCCAAGGGAAATACAAGAGTTAAAATATGTAAAGCAATTTTTAAAAGAGAAAATCGCCTTTTACATTTTGTAGTTTTTATTTCCTTTGGTAGTTTCATGTGAAGGTGAAAGTACAGTGTTGTCTTTTATAGTTTCCTAAGATTGGAAACACATTTCAATGTTTCAGAATCTTTCCTAATAACATTCAGGTGAGCGCTCACAATTCTGGTCTGTGTTGTGACACAAAATCACTCATCATATTTCACGTCTAAGAACCTTTCACACAACTGTCTCATGACCAAGTTATAAAATGACAAAGTAAACTAAAAAAATGCAATGCAGAGGCAGGCGAATCTGCTGAACTGACTGCCTAACATTAAATGGAACAAACAGAAGTTGAAAACAAGAGAGGTTTTTCCATTTTTGAGCCAATAATTGACAGACATTTAATAGCCAGACTCTTTGTGTAGAGCCTCCGATGTTGGTCTGAGAGACCCAGCCGATCTTGGGCAAATCAGCTTTTTCCCCATGGCTGTGACCCTCACCATAACACACAGGGGTTGAACACATGTCTCTGAGATTCTTTTTCAGGCCTAAGTGTCTAAGTCAGGGTTGGCCAGCAAAGTACCATGAACCAAATCCTGTCTACTGCCTGTTTTTGTACAGCTCTGAGAGCTAAGAATGGTTTTCCCATTTTTAAATGGGTGCATAAATAACAACAACAACAAAATACTTTCTGATATGTGAAAATTATATAAAATTTGAATTTTAGTTTCCATAAATAAAATTTTATTGCAACACAGGCAAGCTCATTGTTTATGTATTGCCTATGGCTGTTTTCACACTACAATGGCACAGTTGAGTGCTTGTGACAGAAACTGTATGGCCCACAAAACCTAAAATATTTACTGTCTGGTCTTTTACAGAGAAAAGTTGCCAACCTCCATTTAAATGCTTCTGAATCAATTTAAAAGAAATCAGTCAAATCATCTTTTTTGTTTGTTTGTTTGAATGGTACCCTTCTTAACGGTAACACTGACTGTTTGGACAAAGTCTTTGCTAATTTTTCGCTCTGTTATTAAAGGTGAAAAATGTTATTTTCTTCTAACAAACCAGATAACTGCATGGACCACTTTCTCTGGATATTCTCCCTCCCTGAGACTCAGCTATGTCCCCTGAGGAGTGGGAAAGGTGGGGGAATGTGGCATATAGACCAAAGATTTCAAGTTCCACTTTCTCCCATTACCTTGGCATGAGGTTGCCTCTATTTGCCGTTCTCAAACCTAGGTCCCGAGAAAACTGGCTGAAATGCAAATAACCCATTATCAGCAGAAAACTGGAGAACTAATATTTATTGATCCCCCTCCCCATCCCAGCTTTAGTGCTACGCATTTGCACACCTAGTTTTTTTAATTCATTCTTGATCACAACCTCATCTTGCAGGAGGGAGAGCCTGAGGTGTGGACAGCTTAGACAATGGTAAGAAGAGAAGGGCGGATTTGAGCCTAGTCAGTCTCATTTCAAAGCTCATTTACAAAGAAGTCGATTTAATATTTTCAAGAACTCTTTCTCCCTGGTAAGAAAGTCACCCAAAGAAACCAAAACTAAAACCAGAAGACCTGTAAATTTTGGATCATAACAAGGTCCAGGCACTTCCATCAGTCTGTTTGGATGTGTGTCTTAGAGCCAATGTTGGCAAAACACCCCCTAAATTTCTTCCAGTCTCTGTTTTCAATGCTCAGAGGTCTGCTTTATGAGATGCTGGGCTTTTTTTTTTTTTTTTAACATGGTGTTCCCTATGCCTAGAATATCTTCTGCTGTCCCTTTGTGTTGGTGATGCCCCACATGTCTTTGAGGGCTGGTTTCAATATGCAGACAGGAGCCAGGAGCCTTCATACCTTGGCTGACAATTGCCCAAGGCCATGTCCCGTATCCACTCTGTTTGGAGCCTTCCTAGCTCCAGCAGATCACGTCCTCCTCCAAGCCCCTGAGCTCAACATTCTGCCATGGAGTCTCACTGGATTCTTGGCTTCTTAAGGTCAGTAGTGGTGTCTCAAACTTTCATACCCCTGCAGCGCTGAGCATAGTACCTTGTAAAGGCAATGAATATTTGTTGAGAAAGATTATGTGGAAAAAGATTCCATTCTAGCAATTTACCTCATCACCTATTTTCCAAGTGTCTACTCTATGCCGAAGCCAGTAAGAACAAGTGGAATGAGGGCATGGCTGTTTGCGCTTGTTTTGGCAGAGAAGGGGCTGGTTTGAGTGGAGACATGACATCCAGTCACAGCATTTTTGAAAGAGACTCTTGAGTTCACTGGGAAGCAATCCCCTCTCTGTTACCTGGGTGGGTCCTCCCATTACACAGCAGGGCTCTGGGCCTTCCTTGCAGTCTGATGGAGACACTACCTGTTGCTCAGTTAGCTCCGACTTTCCAAGTCCTGTTCTTTTTGCACATCCCAATCTCTAGGGAGCTGCAAGGAGAGATTGTGGTGAAGAGTACTTGCTCTGGAGTCAATAGATTTCTGTTTTCAGTTCCAATTCTGTCCCTTGTGAGCTGTGCAAACTTGGACATTAACTTAAGTTCTCTGGACCTCAGTTTCCTCATTTGTAAAACAAGAGTGTTAGCGGTACTTACCTCAAAGGGCTGTCTTGAGGTGGGAAATGCACTTGTATGACAGCAATCATATTTAGGATGCCTAGATCCAGGAGAGCTCCCCAAGACTGCTTGCTTTTTGGTGACGGAGTACTGTCAACACAACAGCTGACGTTTCATTCACTCTGATGTAGACATTTGGAAGGGAAGAGATACAGAAGCAAAACTGAGAAGTCCTTTTCCCTCCTTGATCTTACCTTCCCCGCCTGCCCTGCTTCCACCCCTACATTGTGGGCAGTGGTGTTAAGCAGCTTCCATTTATTTCAGCAAAGCCTTTGCTACGTTGGAGTGAGCCATTTTAGGCATCTAATTGTGGCAATTTTCAGAAGTGTCATTGACATAAAAATGCTCCATGAATGGACTACATGTTCATGAGCCTTCTGAGTTGTACCAGGTGAGTCTGGTCACTGTCCTGGTCTCTGATCCCTGTCCCCTGTGCTGAGGCTGGGCTGGGCTCTAGGTATAGAGCATGAATGCAAACCTTTTGAGCATTTTTTACTATGCGCCAGACACCTTAGAGGTAGCATCCCATTAACTCTCACAATCCTGCCTATTTTAGAGATAAGGAAACAGATATGAAACAGTTAAGTGACCTGCCCAAGATTACATAGCTGGTAGAGCCAAGAGTCAAACCCAAAGCCATCTGACACCAGAAGCCAAGCTGAGACACTGAGACAAACCTCAATACCTTTTCTTTTTAATTACCAAGAGTTATTTCCAAAAAATTTGCAGCCCTCAATGATATACTTTTGACTCAGAAGTTGCAGTTCAGATCCTCAGCTTTGTTTTCTAAAGAGAAAAAAAAATCCAATTGAGAAAGGATCACACTTAGAGTCATTTAAAAACTAATTTGATAGCTATAAGTGTCCTTCAGAAATAAAACCCATTCTCGCTTTGTACTCCTGGAACCTTGATTCCTGAGTGCGGGGTGGTGGGGGAGGTGGGAGCTGGAGGTGGACGTCAGATGAGCTGTGAAAATAAGTGGATTTTCTCTGATGTCTAATCCACTAATTATGTCGAGTAAAATTGGATCACGCTTGTAATCCAGTTTTTACTATTTGCATGAAGAAATGCTGTTGGCAGAGTTGTGAGCAGGGAAAGGGAAAAGGACATTGCAAATCATTTCTTAATGTGAAGAGAGTGAGTGGTAGCTTTATTTTGGGGGGGGTGGTCAAGGTATTGCTCTTTGATGATGGCTCAATTTGGCTAATGTAGCTGCGGCAGTAATGACTAAAGTGGCGGTGGAGGGTGTTAAGGAAGGTAATGTGGGAAGGATGTGAACACAAGTCATGATGGCTACTCTGTGTTTGCGTATAGGATGGGGAGTAGAGCGCAACTTGTGGGTTTTTTTTTTTTAAATTGAGTTTAAAGGAATTTTAACCCCCAGATTGACTTTTAGTGATAGAAATTTCAAGGAAGTGATAAACCATTGGATGAAAAATTTCGGGCTGGCCAGCACTTGTACCCTCCTTCAGGCTTGCTTTGTGTCCTAGTCTACCTTCTCCTCCTCCTCCTCCATGCGTAACGGTGCTGCCTCCTGCCGCAGGACTGCTTCGTGTGTGTGCATGTGTGTGTGTGTGTGTATATATATATATATATTTTTTTTTTTCCTTGCTCAGACTTACCTCTTCCTTCTCTTCCCTCCTTCCCTCCCCCTGCCCTTCCTTTCTTCTTTCCTCAGACATTTTGACGCTATTAGGGGATGTATCACCCTCCAGTCTTCTTGGCATACCAATGCTACCAATTCTGAGGAAACCATCAAGAAGGTGGATTTCTTCAGATTTAGAAAAGAGGAAGACTGGGAATAAAAATAGCCTTGAGTGGGGTGTATGTAGGGGAAACAAAGTTTCTTGAAAAGTTTCTTGGGACTGTCTCTGCTCAGTACTTCTCACATATTTTTTCTCTCTCTCCCCGCCCCCCCCTCCCTTATATCGTAATAGCTTTAAAAAACTATCTTTCAGAAAGAGGCTTTTCTTGATGTCTGCCATTCGTTTTGGAGCCCAGTAGACACCATTCTCCATTTGGGATACTGTGTTTCTGCCATCTACCCACTGAACAGGCAGCAAACCAGACATCCACTCTGACCCAGCGTATGAAGGATTCTAAGGTCATGAAGTTCTTTTATCCAACATGAGCCCCAAGCTCACCTCCTACTTTTTCACTTGGGCAATTCTCTTTCAGTGCCAAGTGAAATTCATATTCCTGAAGCCACTTGCGGGAAAGGCAGGGAGATGGACTGGTGTGGTTCCAGGGAGAGAAGGTGAACTCTGTCCTGATGAAGCCAGGTGAGCCACAGGGCGGGGCTGTGACGTGGACAGAGGAAACTAGGAACAAGGTGCCTGCAGACCCAACTTCTCCATAGCTGGGAGATCACCTTACTGAGCCTTCTTCCTGCCATAGAACAGATTGTTGTAGTTTGTTTTATAACAGCTTTATTAAGATATTCACATACCATACAATTCATTCACTTAAAGTACACGATTCAGTAGTGTTCATTGTATTCACAGACTTGTGCAACCATTACCACAATCAATTTTAGGCCGTTTTCATCCTTTCCCCCAAATCCCATACCCCTAGCCGTCATTCCCATTTCCCCTGCCCCACAGCCCAGCAATGACTAATCTACTTTCTGTCTCTAGATTTGCCTATCCTGGATATGTCACATAAATGGAACCATGTAGTATGTGTCTGGCTTCTTTCAATTAGTGTAATGTTCCCAAGGTTCATCCACGTTGTGGCAGGTGTCAGTGCTTCATTCCTTTCTATTGCTGAGTAATATTCCATTGTGTGGTTAGACCATATTTTGTTCATCTACTCATCTGTTGACGAATATTTAGGTTGATTGCACTCACTGGCTATTGTGAATGGTGCTGTGTGAATGTTCATGTACAGGTTTTTCTGTGGACATACGTTTTCTTTTTTCTTGGGTGGACAGCTAGCAGAACTGCTGCGTGGCATGGTAACTCTGCGTTTAACCTTTTGATTAACTGCACAGTGCAGATTTCCCAAGCAGCTCCACGTTTAGCACAGGGCTTTGCAAACGCTGTTTCCTTTTCTCCCTTCCCCCACTGCCTACTCCTTCCTCACATCTCATCTCAAATATCATTTTCTCAGGGACACCTTAGCTGACCTTCAGACCTCTCTGATAGACACCCTCATGGCAACTAATATTTTCTTGTGTGTAAATATTTAACAAATTAATTTTTGTGTAAATATTTTGTTAATTTGAGACTCTCTGTGCCTTAGTTTATTTATCTACTTATATATGTATTTGTAAAATATGGCATTAATATCTAAATTACACATCAGCATACTAGAGTTAAAGCATCAGGCAACTCAAGGCTAAAAACAGAGTTATTAGTTTAATATTCTTTGTATTGGGATATACAATCAGAACCATAATTACACATTCAATAAGCATGAACCAAACACAATTGGCCTTTCCCTAAGTTTTACATTAATCGCTAGTTGATACTTGCTTTATATGTTTTGTTGCCTAGGAATGTTTACCAGCAAACAGACAGGCAACAGAGGTGTAGGAAAACATAATGTAAGGAAGATGTAAGTAGAGAAAATCCTGTCTGTTAATTCAGCAGTCCCCCACTTTTTTGGCACCAGGGACTGGTTTCATGGAAGACAATTTTTCCATGAACTGGTGGAAGGGGTGGTTGGTTTCAGGATGATCCAATTGCATTACATTTATACATTTGCAGCCGCTCCTCAGCGCTAGCATCACTGCCTCAGCGCCCCTCAGATCATCAGGCATTAGAGTCTCATGAGAAGCATGCAGCCTAGATCCCTTGCATGAGCAGTTTATAGTAGGGTTCCTCCTCCTACGAGAATCTAATACGGCTGCTGATGTGACAGGAAGTGGAGCCCAGGTGGTGATGTGAGCGATGGGGAGCAGCTATAAATACAGATGAAGCTTTGCTGGCTCACCCGCTGCTCACCTTCTGCTGTGCAGCCTGGTTCCTAACAAGCCATGGACTGGTACCAGTCCACGGCCTGGGTGTGGGGACCACAGCGTTAATTTATTTGAATCTGACAATTTATTTGAACTGGGAATTGCTTAGTATTTTATTTTAGAATGAGAGACCTTGATCTAGCTTAAGGTGTACCAGGCCTGAGTTAGCATGCTTTATGAACCATGGTTCTTAGTAAGACACATGATGATTTTGGGGGTTTCATTTTTTGAATATCCATTTGTCCCTGAGAATTATGAAGAGGCAAGTGTTACTTTTCCTTCAGCTTTCTTCCCCGATGCTTGGCAAGGCCAAGGCTAAGGCCAGTCTCCCAGCAGGGCAGTAGTTCTCTCCGGCTGAAAACTGGGTGGCCTGGTCTGTTTCCCGGCAGCTGCCCAAGGCCAGCTCTGCTGAGGAGAGCATGCAGGGAACCATCTACAGGGGAGGATGGGTGCTCCAGCCTGTGTGAACACTGCTGGAGATGGAAGTGGAGAGGCTGGTCAGGGGCCTGTGGTGGATGCAGGGCCCATGGGCTCTTTTTTGTGACCTGGAGACTGAGGAGCTGGGACTTTGCTGTCCACAGCAAGTTGAGGGAAGGCAGATTTGGGCTTTGGGGGTCCCTCCCACTGCTAAAGTCTAAGGCTTCTATGCTGAGTGTCGGGAGAGTGCAGGAGGAGGAGGGGGACGTGTTCCTTTCCCTTGGGGAGCTGGCAGTGGAGAAATGACAGAGTCCACCCGGGATCTCCCAGGTTGATGGGTGGATCATCACACACACTGGGGCCATTAACAAGTCTTCCCTGCCCTCTTCTGTCCTCCTTCTCTTTTTGACTTCAAGTCTCCCACTGAGTGCTTGACTGGAGCTCTCCTGCCCAGCACCCCAGGCTCCCAGCTGGTCCCTGGCCTGAAGTGGGTACTGTAGGTGCCCTGCCTAGACGCCTGATGGTGTTCTCGTCCCCTCCCGCTGTTTCTCTTTCAGTCTGGGACACGTTCATCTGGGAGGTGGCCTCACACTGCCCCCTCCTTGCTTCATGGTGGTCCCAATCCCAAATCAGACTGAGCCGTTCTCCAGCCAAGACCACATCCTTATTAGCTTGTTCCCCCCCATCCTGCTTCCTCCCTCCTCTCCTAAGAGCGAACGCCCCATAAATCACTTGAAGGAGCATCCTTGTCTCTGGGCCTAGAGACCCCAGCCTAAAACAGTGCCCATGTGCAAGCCTTCCCTCTGTTTTCTCTGCAATTAGAACGTGGCCCTCCTTAAAACTTCCAGTTTACCAGGTGAAGATGGGTCATATTAATAATTAATCATAAATAAATCTTCCTAGTATATTTTTAGGCTAATGCGTTACTCTTTCCTAATAACATAAGGCCTTATCACTGCTAAACATTTATTTTATTTTTAGGACTTGCTTAAGTAGCAATCCCAGTGGGAAAATGTCACGGAAATTTTATGAGTATGACTGGTGGTGCCCGCAGGGAGAAGAAGGATGGGACACTTGTGGTTAGGTGGGCCTTTCAGCATCTATTCTGGAAAGACCTTCCGAGTCACCTTCCCTCACCACCCCTACCCGCGGGTGAATGACCTCTGCCTCTGTGATCTCCTCAGTTTCTATAACTGATGAGTATCTCTCATTGCATTTATCTTATTGCATTGCAGTTACTTGTTTTTCTTGCTGTCTCCCCCAGCAGACTGGGAGCATCCAGATTGCAGAGGCCTTGGCTTGGTCACCTGTGTGTCCCCACTGCCTAGCAGAGTGTCTGGTACCCAGCAGGGACTCGAGCAATGTGTGTGATGGAAAGAAGTAATGACCCTGATGGAGTCCACCTCCTTGTCCTCCACTCTTGTATCTTATAGACCTGGGCACGTATATAGATAACACATGAAAACATTTATGGTGGGATGAAATGTTTAGAATATTAGTCAAATTGTCTTTATTTTTGGTATTTCCCCAATTTTCAGAATGGAAAATGACACCTTAGGCAGAGGGAAAGAGAATAGAGGGAGGTGATGAGAAATGGGAAGTTGGTAAGTCCCTAAAATAAGTTTTGTGGGGAGGGGAGGGTGGTCAAGGCAGACCCAAGGTAAACTCGTGAGATTCAAGAGCAGCGAGGACCAGGCTGCCTTCCCTGGGGGTTCCTCTGGTGGGAGGCAAGGCCTGGAGGGGAGGGGGCGTGTGGTTAGTCTAAGTAGAGGGTCTCACAGGAGAATGCTGGGGTCCGTGGGAACTGGGCTGGCCTAGAGGCGGCCCACCTTTACTAAACAGGCTCGAGGGGCCGTGGGTGGGGTAAGGTATGACTCAGCCCACAGCCTGAGGGCTGACCAGCCCGGCATAAATCCCTGGAAGAGAGACATGACTCCAAGCTCACTGAAATTGTTTTGCTACCCTCTTGGAATAAGGAGACAAACACAGAAATGAAGTTGAATTATTAAAAGAAAAAACCTTAAAAGTTGTATTTAGTGCTCAGCTCAACTTTGGACTGAGATTTTACTTATATTAACATAAAGAGTAAAGCTGAAAACTCTGGGCAGATGAATCAACAGTGGACAGAGAAGTCAGAGAGAGTCAGGCTACAGGAGAGTCTGGGGCTTGGGGTGCGCTCGTGGGATTTCAAGGACTCAGTGAAGTCAGGGTTGAACCCCTGGGGTGTCTACTGATTGCCAGTGAGGACAGAGGAAAGGAAAATGGTAGGTGATCTGTCCCTTGGGCTTCTTCAACTCCAAGCGCACCACCTGTGAGCATCTTATTAGCATAACAGGGGAGGTCCAGACATTTTAAAAGGCCAACCAGAACAACACTGACAAAGAGGTCTCCCCTGGAGCTGTCTTGGGGATATTGAAACTGCTGTTGCTGTGAAAACTGAAAACCGTGCCAAGTACTCGCTTGCCTCCAGTCAGAAAAGCAGCCTGGAAAACTTCGCTTGATAAATCTAATCATTATTTTTCTTCCCTGGATACTCTTGGGCAAATGCAAGACTGCTTGGAGAAATGAATTTCAATACATACAGATAAACACACCCCTGTATACACATAAATGCATACAGATAAACACCCACATGCAGATATAAATATACAGATACCACCGTATATTTAATATTTCTCATTTTGGAGGTTCTAGAAATGATTTTGTCGATATTACTCATTTTATTCTTCCTTCAACAATGAAAGGAGAGTGATATTCTATTCCTTTTACACAAGAAGAAATCCAGGCAGAGTGGTTAAACAACTAGTCCAGGGCCTTTCTACACAACTGTGCATGATCAATGTGGACCCTTCTGTAGTAGTTCTGGTGGGTGAATGCGCTTGAATGACACCCTCACCCTGTCCCCAACACTCACTATTCAGTTCATTAATGCTTCTTTAACAGCGTTATTATTAACAGCAAGACCCATAAGGGAATGATCCTAACATAGTTGTGCGAAACAGGGAGACAGCAGTTCTGGAGCGAGGGTGTGTTTGTGTTTGTGTGTGTGTGTGTGTGTGTGTGTGTGGGTGGGTGTGTGTGCACTTGCACACTTATGTTTCACTGAATTGAAGAGAACTAAGAGAGAATCTTGTCCAACACCTTCACGTCACAGATGTGGACATCGCAGCTGGGAGAGGAGAGTGACTTGCCCAGGGGCCCATGAATCAGGTCTAGAAGGGCCCTGGTGGCTTCCGCCCCAGAGACAGAGCAGCCCCATGCTGGCCCAGCCTGCAGGGGAGGAGCTGCGGAGTGGGGCTCATTGCTAGCTCCTCCTGAGCCGGGTCTCCCCTTCAGAAATTGAGTGCAATGTAACTTCTCAGAACACTGACACGGCCCTAAGATGAGGGCGCAGTCACATTTTTCTAAGCCAAATTGATATGCATTTTGGATTATCTCCTATTGTTCAGAAAGATCCGCTCTGCATTGGTTGCTTTGATGTCCTCGCCTCCCAGAACCCTGAGTCTCCTCTGAGAGCTGCGTTTGGGAAGGTCCTGAAAGCCTCCTTTCCCCCTGACCAGGCGGGTCCCCAGGGAGCTCCCCTGACAAGTGCGGGCCCCGCCTTTGCCAGCCCTGGGCCGGGCCCTGAGGTCCATACAGGCACCTAAATGGCCTCCTCACCCCGCCCAGGTGCTGTGCTCGGAGTCCCTCTCTAGAGTGAAACTTGGAGGTATTAACATATATATTTTTCTGTAAAAATTTAAAAAATGAAAAGTCCTAGAAATAAAAATATAACCACCACCCATGTACCTTCCACTCAGATTTATTGATTTTTTTTAAAGAAATAAAACATTATAAATACGGTTAACATTCCTTTTGTCTTTCTCTCAGTTCCAACCTTTTCTCAGAGGCAAGTGCTCTGGTAAAGTTTATTACAGTTCTACACGTGTTTCACAATTTTATTGTATATTCATATGTACACAAAATAGAAACTTAAAAGACATAAATTCATACTATTTATAAATTAGATTTTATATTTAATATAAACATAATTTCTGTATTATACTTAATTATAGAAAATTGTACTTATGTACTATATGAACTTTAAGCTGAAATTAAATATTTTAATTAATTTAATCAAATATTAAATTATATGTTAATACTTATATAAATATAAACTAACATTTATATATTGTATGTAAATGCCATATGTACATTAAAATTTGTCTTACATATATTGTATGTAAATTAAAATTTACGAAATTGGCCTTAAACCCCTCTTATCATGGTGTAACTTGCCTTTCAGTCAATACTATATATTTTTATTTCTATTCATTTTGATGCATCTTGTGTTCCTTCATTCATTTAAAGTGCTGTGGAGTCTTTTATAGTAGGAATATGTCACAATTAATTAGTAATTGTCCTGTGGTTAGCACAGTGCAGTCGTGTGAAATTTTGCACGATGATAAACAATGCTGCCACACACATTGTTGTAGATATCCCCTGGTGTACACGTAGGAGTGCTTTGAGGACAGATACCCAGAGGTGGACACTCCTAGCTCGCTGGGCACTGTTGGATTGTGCTCCTGGGAGGTATGCTTGTGCACCTGTGCTCGAGACCCCCACTTCTATGCAACCTTGCTGGCACCAGGCCTCGTCAGTCTTGAACTTTGTTGCAGATTGGATGGAAGTGAAACGGCATCTCTTTGGTGTTTTATTTGTATCTTCTTGACTATTCATGAAGTTGACAATCTTTTCATATGCATATTTTCCCTCTGTGTTTCCTCTTATGTGAAATGCCTTTTCATAGCTTTTGTCCTTTTTTTCCTCATGGGTTATTTATCTCCTCTTTATTAATTTGCAGGGCTTTTTTATATTCAGGTTTTTAATCCTTTGTTGGTTGTGACCATTCACAATGCTTCTCCTAGTCTGTGACTTGTCTTTGAATTTTTTTCATAATGCCTTTTATTATGTGGAAGCTTTAAATTTTAATGTAGCTAAATTTATCAGCTGTTAACCTTATAGTATGTGCATTTTGTTCCTGTTTAAGAAATCTATCACCTGCCTCTGACACTGCTTTGTTTCAAAGGTGGCATCTATGACTATTCTTGGAAGAGGAAGGAGGCTTCCTTATTACTTTCTTCTAAATTCTTAATTACGGCAACAATCCAGGATTAAGTAAATTCAGGTTTGTGGCTACTAATTCCAGACTTTTTTTTTTCTTAACCATATGGTATACGGTAGTGCTGAAAGGTATGAGTTCTGGAGGAGACTGCCTGGGTTTGAATCACTCACTTTGGGCAAGTTACTTAAACTCACTTTGGGGGATCATAGTGTAGTGCCTACCTTGTAGGGTTGTTGTAGAGATTAAATTAGTTTACACATGCAAAACTCTTACAACAGTTTTTGGTACGTTGTAAGAGTACAGAGTTATCTATTATTATTACTATTTTTGTTGCTAGCATTATCTAATCATTATTAGTACTCAGCTTACCACTGGGCTGGACGTTTAGGGGCTACCTGGAGACATTAGATCCACCACTGTCCACATGCTTCCCCGGGCCCAGACTGAAATCACCTTAATCTGCTTGGCCAGATGTCACCTTAGGCCACTTATCTTCCGTGAGGTCAAGGAATTAGAATGCTAATGGTAAAATCATTACATCTGGTCTCTCAGTTTGCCCATATCAGACATTTCACCTCATGTATCTTTCATAAAAAGTAGAGAATTAAAGTTTCAAGGGGTCAAGTAGTATTTGAATTCAGAGAGAGTCATCATCCTTTTAAATCTCCAGGCCGAGACAGATGACTGGCAAGGGCTTTGTGGTCTGCTTACTGTGGCTGTGTCCCAGTGTCCCTCCCTTCTTCTTCTGGTTTAGTCACCCCTCATTCTTGTGCTTCTCGGACAGGCTGCCAATCAAAGCATCACCCTTCTATCTCCCACCCACAGGGGTGGACATGTCACCCAAACTCGATTACCCCTCTGGCTGTAGTAATTTTTTTAAGAGGTCGGTATGTGATCCAACATAGGCCAATAAGAAACCTTCCCTGGGCTTTATTTATTTATTTATTTATTTTTGAGCTTGAAAAGTCCTTTCTGGCCTGATGGCAAGCTGGAGAGATAAGTCAAGGTGCTGGCCAAATTGTTCAATTGTCAGCCTTCTCTAGTAGATTCTAATCTCTTGGGGAGGTCAGAAATCATGGCCACCTTGCCTGATATTTTATATCTTTCATCAAATAGCTCAGGGCCTGAGGACCTGATGTAAACAGTTGAAGAAAATGGTGCTTTACCTCCAGAAACCTTCTGGGCCATGTGCTGGTCACCTAGGCCTGTTGCTGCTCCTTCTCTACTTTCCTGGATCCTGTGGTTCACGGCCTCAGCTCCTACGGCTCATCCAGAGTACTTGGTTGACCAGACCTGGATTTGATCTTTGTACTTTGACCTGACATCCCTCCTGGCTCATACTTCTGATGTCCACCCTTCCTTTCCATCCAGGGTGACTGCAGAGAGAAGAGTCCTTGTCTGTGTGACCTGCTTCAGATTCTCCTGGAGTGAGCAGCTGCTTTCACCCCACTCCCACCCATCTCAGCCAGGGCAGGAGAAGTATTCAGTCAAATTTAGTTCATGTTCTTTATTTGCGATCATCGATTTTGTGTTTGTGGTCTATGGAGTAGGACTGTATAAAAGGAGAAAGGCACACAGTTAAGTCAGAAAATATAGGAAAAATATTTTTGTACTGTTTGTTTTAATCCAGTGCATCTCAAACTTTAGCATGCATCTGAATCACCTGAAGGGTTTTATAATACACAGATTGCCGGGCACCATTCCCAGAATTTAATTCAGCAGGTCTGGCGTAGTGCCTGAGAATATGCATTTCTAACCAATTCCCAGGTAATGCTGATGCAGCTGGTCTGGGGACTCCAGCAAGAGCCACTGTTCTAGTCATGTTGTCATTGAACACAGGTGCTCGCTGTCAGGATCTGATAGGCTTAGGGTTATGGATGAAAGATTTGCTGCAAAAATAAAATGTTCTGTTTATAAAGTTAATACAGGAAAGTTAATACAGGAAATTAGGAGCTGATGAAATTGCTGGAAGGAGGAGTGGCTCTAGGCTTGGCCTTCAGGAATGGCTCCTGGGACAAGGTGGCAGCATTGGCTACTGCCCCAGTAAAGGACTTGGGGGTCAGAAGGCCACCACTGGCAGTTCTCATGCCAGACCACACCACCACTGCTGCTGCCCGGGCACTGCCATGGTGCAGTGCCACTCTGCACCCACGAAGCTGCTCACGAAGCAGCACCCCCATCTCCGTACCTCTGTGGCCAGCAGAAAATGTGAGCCTCCCTCTGCTTTCTGAATATCACACTTTTGCCTTCAGAACCTTAAAACAAGGAGCCTGGGATTTTTTTTTATCATATTAAGCTATAGCTTAGGGAGCAGTGTGTTGGGAGAGTGAGCAATTCAGCAGAAGCTTAGTTTCTGGAGAAGGGAAGGGGCCTAGGGGAGAAGCAGTTGGCACATGCACGGTTCTGATGTTCCCCCCAGAGACTAGCTGCTGGCTCTCTCTGGGCATTTGCTTTCATTTACACAGTGAAAGGAGCTTCTGCATCAGGATATAAAAGAGGAAAAATATTAATTAACTAAATATGTTTATGCTCTCTAGAAATAATAACCACTATAAGACTGCTTGTAATGGCTTTTATACTACCATACATTCTCTTCACTTATTGCAGAAAATTCTAAGTGACATTTTGCACATGTAATTATTTGTTGTGGAGGGCTGTCCTGTGCACTGTGGGCTATTCAACGGCATTCCTGGCCTCTACCCACTGGATGACAGGTGCATCCCCCCAAGCTGTGAAAACCAAAAGTGTCTCCAGACATTGCCAGATGAACGCTGCGGGGTAAAATCACTCACCGTTGAGAATCACCGATGCATTCAATCTATATACATATTTTTTCATGCATAAGACCATTTATTGCAGGCTTTTTATCAAAACATCCAACCATAAATGATGGCACACCTATATGATGAAAATGGTATGTAGTTTCAAAAAAAGGTGTAATCATGTATCAAAATATACTTAGTGTGTTGTTAAGTCTTAAAAACGTACGTGGCATTCAGTATAGTTCCAGTTGTGTAAAATGAAGATGGAAATGTGTATGAGTGCATTCTAGTCCAAGGAAAATCAACCAAAATCATAAAACTGTGACTATTTCTGAATAATAGGATTATCAGTGAATTTCATTTTCTTCTTTTTATTTTTTCTATGTATCCAGTTTTATGAAAACAAACTTGGGTGCAATATATACATATGATATTTGAGCAACTGTTGTCGTCACTGAGAGGAAGGAAGGGATCTAACATTTATGAAACATCTGTTCTATCCCATGCACGTCTATGCCACCTAACCCTCGTCCACTTGAAGGCACCGTGCGATGGCACCAGAATGGACGAGAGAGGCAGGCAGAGCTGGTTTCAAATCCTGGATCTGCTTGGCCTTGGGTAAGTTACTTTAATCTCTGCAAGTTTATGTTTCTTCCCCTGTAAACTGGAGCCAGCCTCTCAGGGCAGCTGCAAGGATTAACAGAGGTGATTTACAGCCTGCACGTATTATCAGTGATTATTATTCAGAGCTTGCCCATGGGTGGAACGTGCCCTCTTTTGTCTCCAACACACCAGTCCCAGCCTTGTGGTCAGTTGACTGCCACATCCAGCCCTCCTCTCCCTTCTTCCTGAGAAAGAGACAGCTGACCAGAAGAGGAGGACTGTGTCTTTAAGGGCAAGGGAGAAAGTGAGTAAACCAAAAGCCCAGCATTTCTCAGTAGCTGGGTTTTCCTTCTCCTTGACAGGGCTGCTGACGGGCCCTTTAGCAATACAGAGGCTAATTACTTTCCAGGAGTAAAAGAAAATGTGTCATTTCGTTGCTGGGGCTTTTCCCAATGCAATAAATCACAGCCACGGGATCCCAGCTTTATTTGATTTAATAAAGATTTTAAAGAAAGAAAAAAGTTTTCCTTGTTTTTATCGAGAAGTGCTAGCGGTTTGTGTCTGTTTCACCTAGGGCCCTTAATCGGATGTGACCCACCTGCTCTGCGAGCCACTGTCGGCACTCCACACTTCAGCTGTCTGCCTTTGTGCTTGTCCACCTTAGCTTTCCACTTGCTTGTTGGATCCCATCATCCCTTGCCCTCTTCCCTTGGGTCCCCAGTCCCTAGACCTGATTCATCAGCTTCTGGTCCCAAAAGGAAGCCTTATTCACTGTGACAATTCATTCGGTCATTTGGCTTTGTTTGCCTGGCTCTGACCCTCACACTGTGTCCCAAAATAATCTCGCAGCCGTCTGCTGACCCCCACACGGCTGCCGGTGTTCCTGCTCTCCCTCTCGGCCATTCCTGCCTCCTACCAGGCCTACACTGCCTGTGCCCCTGGGGCTTCCTCGCCAGGTGAGGAGCAGCAGCAAAACAGAATGGTGTAGGTTAAATCTCAGAGGAGACTTTTGCTTATTTTATAAAAGCCAGAGAGCTCTTGGTTAAGATCATCTGTGCAAACAGGATTTACTTCCCCTCGTCCTCTGGCTTACATGCGGATTTGTCTTGTTTCTGGAAGGTGTGGCTCCTTTTTAAAAATCACTATTTCACAATGATTCTAAATGACATGCCTGAAATGAAAGCCCTGAAAACCTCTGACAGAAGAGAGGTAAAGGGCCTTAATAGAAATGTTTAACGAGCTAGCATTTTCACCTGGAAGGAAGGAAATTGAGGGATTGGCTCGACTGGTCTGTTGTTACGTAACCAAATAGCAATTCGGGGGGGCTGTGCCAAGGGGCAAATGGCTGGACCCTTCACCTTGAGCATGCCCAACCCTCCCAAGGACAACAGAATGCCAGAAACGGAAGGTGACTTCCAGATTAGCATGGGAGTCCAGAGAAACCATTAATAAACCACTTTGCCTCAGGGTACCCAGTTAGAGAGTAACAAGAAGGGGGCCAGAACCCAAATAGGAACTCTTTTGGAAGTAATTTTGAATTCCTACAGATCTGATTGGAGATGTAATTGCCTATAAGGCAACATTTTCTTTGTTTTGAAACAGATATGTGGGTCTCCTTTGCATGTGTTTGTATTGCATTGGAAGCTAGGTCCCCCTTTGCCACCAGGTGGGGTTTCTTTTTTCTTTCTACACCTTTGTTGAGGTATAATTGACAAACAAAAATTGTATATATTGAAGGTGTACAACCTGATATTTTGATATATGTACATTGTGAAGAACAATCAAGCTAATTAACATACCCAACACTTCACATGCTTATCATTTTCTTTTTCTTTTTGTTTGTAGTGAGAACACTTAGATCTACCCTTTTAGCAAAGTTCAAATATACAGTTCAATATTATTAACTATAATCACCATGCTTTACATTATATCTTCAGAATTTATTCATCCTGCATAACTAAAACTTTATACCCTTTGACCAACATCTTCTCATTTCTCCCTTCCCCAGCCCTTGGTAATCACCATTCTATTCTCTGCTTCTATGAGTTTGACTATTTTAGATTCTACTGCTAAGTGAGATCATGTAGTATTCTTCTTCCTGTGTCTGGCTTATTTCACGTGGCCTAATGTCCTCCAGGATCCTATATAGTAGTGATGCTTTGTGATTCCAGCCCTCTGTGTGGTTGGAAGTGTGTGAGCAGGTGAATTCTTCCTTCATCCTGAGAGACAGTGCCCTTGGTCTGTGGGTGCGCTAACCTCCAGTGTGAGCTTAGACATGACTGTAACAGAGGAAATGGCCTGAAAAAGGGCAAAACATTTTACAACTGTCTTTTTAAAACCCTCTCACTCTTTGGGGGAACTAAAACCTGCCTCCCTGCCCAAGACCAGTAATCAGAGGGGCAGGGGAGTGTCCTTTGTTCTTTGTACCACAGGAAATGGCTCAACAGAATTGTCCGGGCAGAGGTCAGGAGGAGAGTGTCTTCCCTGGAGATGGGATGGATCAGGACCATCAACTACAGTTAAACAGCAATCACCTGAAGCTGAAAACCCTCCCTTTAAAAGCTCTGTATTTCTGTTTATGGATAGGAAAATGGTACTTTAAGTCTGCCTTTTCCTCATTTGCTGGCAAATTAACGAACCTCTCTTTCCTTCTCCTCAAGCCATTCATCCTCATTCTTCTGATGCAGCCTTGGTGACAAGTGCTCAATTTTTGGTAACAGAATTTGCTGTCCCTGGGTGGGCCTATTGGTGCCCCAGTGGAATGGCACCCCATGACTGCTGCAAGAGTGGGGGATCAGCCTTAGGTCAAGCTGTGGGTCTTGGCCAGTAGGAGCAATGTCTTTTTGGGGTGAGAGAGCAAGGGACTATTCCAACAGCTGCCGGAGCCTGTTTAGCTCTGGGGACCTCTGTCTCCTCCCTGTCCCCTGCCCCCCAAAGTAGACGCAGCTCCATGCAACCTGAACTGAGTTGGGGAAAAGAAAATGGATTTGGGGAGCATCTGGATGCCATGGCAATTTGTCTGAGTAAGTTCCCTCGTATGCACAGAGACCCTTGATTCCACCCATATGGGGGAGGTTTTCAGACCTTCCTGTTGGGTTTGTTTGGAGGCACCATTTGGGGTGGAAGTCATGAGGCTGAGTGGAACTCGGGAACCTAGATTGGATTTGGAGCTCATTTTTACAGGTTCCCAGGGAACCTGGGGGGATTGGGAGATGTTGCTTCTCGTTGAGAGAATTTGGTTCTTGTTTGTTCCCTTTGGATTAGGAGATACTGATTCTCATTTGAGAATGTGGTTCTCATTTGGATGGTTCCCATTTGCTGGAAGGCCTTTGCATTATTGTTTATTGTCTGTGTTTGTTATTTGTGAGTTTTGTTTCAACATAGAGAAGCTCCGTGTGAAAGCCCCTGGGGGAGAATCTTGGCTTCATGGTCAACTTATAGCTATGAGTCTATGTCTAAAAGAGAATGGCATTGTTGTAATCTGATGTAGGTGCTGGACTGTGAGGAGAAGCGGCTTTTGAGTGAAACCTTCAATTATTTTACTGTCTTACAACTGGAATCATTTTGTCAAAGATCAGGTAAATGGGATCAGATCTCATATGTACAATCTTTCATGAAACTGCATAACAAAGAGGCTGAAAGGACGGGTGATAGAATTGGGGGTTGAAATTAATCAGGTTGGATCTTGTGAGCCCTTTAGCAGCTGCCTCGTCCACCATGGGCCTTTGTGATACTTTGTTTTAATTAAACAATCAGATTCCCCTGGTTTGCCTCAGTTCTGGGTCAGTTGCTGGGTGCTGGCGCAGCCCTGGGGGACAGACCCAGCTGGAGAGGGGACCAGGAAGGATGGCCTGCCCCTGCATGGCAAGGGGGAAATGGTGGGGGAAGGAGCACCTGCTGCCTGAGTGCTCCCGCACTGGGTGTATGTGCAGTGTGGCAGGGAGACGCTGCCCGGCTGGGCTCTCCCGGGGTGGCCATGAGGCCTGCCATGGGAAGGTGCTGCAGGCTTCACTGTGCTTGAGCTTGTGTTGATCAGGCCTGTGCTGCAGGCCTGGAGTCAGCCTGGGAAATGGCCCTGTGCACAGCCCAGCCTGAGGCAACTGCCACCCCCCTCTGGTGCTGTCATCTTGGCACCATGAGGGGATGGGGAGTGTGTGGTTGGCTCATGTTCACTAGGTTATGACTTGGGGGTGGATGGTCCCTCCTTCTAAGAGCTGGCAGGGAACTCAGTTTGGCTAGAGGGCACCCATAGCTGGGGCAGGGCAATTTATGGCAATATCAGATAGGGGGCTTGAATGCTCAAGGAAAAGGTAGAAAAAGTCACCCCAGATTGATGTGCAATCAGTGTGCTTTTTGTAAAGAAGAAGGACATTGGAAAGAGCATTGCCCAAAATTGCAAAGGACTCCAGGTAACCAGAAACCCCCAGGAGAGAAAATGTATTTTTTTTTCAAGGCCAGGTCTCAGATGACAAAGGAGGGGGCCTGGGCCCTCTGTCTCACTAGTGGCTCCAATTCAAATATCCCCACAGGAGCCCTGAGTAAAATTGGCAGTGGGGATTGGATTGGTGCTGGTGAAGCACACAGCAGACTGCTATTACGTGCATTTGAATGGCAGCATCCTGGGACTAGATGACCTCAAATCACTGCTAGACTGTGTGGCCTTATGGGTTTAAAAAGGCTCTCCTGCCATGTTTCAGTGGAGCTTAGTGGGGGAATTGTGGAACCTGCAATCAGACAAATTTGCAAACAGCAGGTTACTTATCCGGGATTTCAAATTATCAAGGGAACCCATGGCAACTGCATGGGTTCCTAGGAATGGCAGCGTTCTGTTGCACCTGGATCCCAAACTTTGGACTAATAGCAAAGCCCTTGTATGGGGCCCTTAAAGGACAGATGTGGAGCCCCTGATCTGGACCACAGACTGTCTAAATGCCTCTGAAAAATTAAAGCAGAGCCTTATGACTGCCCCTGCTTTGGGGTTGCCTGACTTGCAGAAAGAATTTAAATTATACAGTCATGAAAAACAAGGAATGAGCCTTGGAATCTTAATGCAGGTGCTGGGAGACATCCCATGGTCAGTGGCAAACTTGTCAAGCAGCTGGACAATATTGTGAGAGGTTGGCCTCCTTGCCTCTGGGCAGTAGCAGCTACTTGAGTTGTTATTAAAGACTGTGTCCACTGTCAATCCTGCCACCCTCTTACCAGCTGAAGCGAATGAGCCCTTGAAGCATGACTGCTTGGAGGCTTGGGACGCTGTCTATGCTAGCAGGATGGATCTGTCAGATCAGCCCATGCCAGAGCCAAATTGGGATCTTTTCACTGGCAGGAGCAACTTTATGGACAACGAAGGGCTGGATATGTGATGGTCACAAAATGCACTGCTGCCTGGGACTTCAGCCCAGGAAGCTGAGCTGATTGCCTTAACCAGAGCTCTTCAGTTATCTAGATGAAAAAAATGTAAACATTTTTATGGACTCCAAATATGCTTTTATGACTGTGCATGCTCATGGTGCCATTCGGAAGGAAGGGGGGTGCTCTTGATGGCAGGAAATAAGGACATTAAGTATGCCACTGAAATAATGGCCCTGATACAGGCCATGGCTGAGCTCAAGTGGAAGGCCATCATGCACTTTCCTGGTCACCAAAGAGGGAGACACTTATGTTGCAAAAAGAAATTAGGCCACTGGCAGAGCTGCTAAGGAGACCACTGTATGCAGTTTTTTCCTTGGGGCCTTGATACCCTGGCTGGATTCAGATCAATATAAACTCCCTTTAAAATTAAAGACTGGGGCTCTGACATTTGGGATGGCACAACTAAGTGGAGACAGAATTCTCATGGACTCATTCTCCTACCCGAAGCCTTGGTTCAGCCTCTCATGAGGCGCCTACATGAAAGCACACATTAGAGGTGTGATGCCGCAGTGGATTTGGTGGGACCTCATTTAAGAGAAACCCATTTGCAACAAACTGTTTACATGCTCAAAACAATCCAAAGACAGAAGAGCAACCTGCGGCACAGGGAGCCCAACATGTGGGGACCTAGCCTTTCGATTACTGGCAAACTGATTTCACTCAGATGCCTAAACTTGTGTTAATAGATACCTTTTCAGGCTGAGTAGAGACTTAACCTGCCTGAATGGAGAGAGCATCTGAAGCTACTGGAGTCCTTCTGAAGGAGCCCATTCCGAGATATGGGATCCCTTCCTCCACACAGAGTGATACAGGACCCTCCTTTATATCAGAGGTAACTCAGCAAGTGAGCAAAACTGATGCAGGAAACCCAACTAAAGTGGGATAAGGTGTTGCCACTTGCCCTCCTTCTGATAAGGATAGCCCCTAGAAGCAGCCTTAAGTTAAACCCCTAAGAAAGAGTTTATGGGAGACCCTTCCTAGCACCCCAAGGTAAGTATGGTAAGACAACCAGTCAACCAAATAGGTCAGGTGCTAACCAGTATGCGTGAGTTTGCCTCTTTCAGGTCCCCACCGAGTTGGAAGCGGAGAAGTGGAAGGGACCCTATGAAGTGCCTCTAACAACTCACACCTTGTTGAAATTGTCAGGAGTAAAAACCTTGGGTCCTTACATACCGAAGTGTCCCATGGAAGAAGTGGACCCAAGCCCCCACTGGATGGGGCAGCCTTTAAAAGATCTAAAATATCTGTTTAAGAAGAAGAAAAAATGAAATTGTTGATATTTTAACTAACCTTTCTTTGGTTAGTTGCTCTGTCTATAGGATAGGGAAATAACTCCTTAGAGAGGATTTCCCGGGGCTATCTCCTCTTTTGCTGATCTGTCTTGCTGCTGGGTTTATTATTGTAAACCTTGTTTGGCCAAAGGATTTCTGAATAGGATTTCTGAATTTGCAGAAGCCGGTCTCAAGGATCACCTACAGAGTGCGACTAATAGCCCCATACTCAGAGGTCCCATGATTCTTGCTTGCCCATCCCTGTATCAGACATTATGTACAAGATGACAGTAAGGACCCTCAGTCCCACTGGTGTCTTAGATACCAAGCAGGGTAAAATCTCTCTTATCAGGTATCCTCCTCCATTTCCCCTTGTACATCCTCATGGTTGTAGTTGTTGCTTATGCCCTGCTTTGCCTGGTAATCTGTTGCATTATTTATTTTTGTAAATCTACTGCCAAAGCTTTACAAAAGCATAAATAGGTATAAATCTCTCATCTAAAACATGGCCCCAATTCAACAGGAAGTACCTCGGTGACTATGTTGCCCCTCATCCCACAGACACTGAAGGATAAAATGACAGTGGGGAATATGTAACAGAGAAAACGGCTGAAAAAAGACAAAATGTTTTATGAGCTGTCTCTTTAAAACTCTCTCACTCTTTTCGGGAATTAAAACCTGCATTCCTGCCATAGACCAGAGGGCAGGGGAGTGTCCTTTTTCCTTTGTACCACAGGAAATGGCTCAACAGAATTGTCCAGGCAGAAGTCACAAGATTGTCTTTGCTGGAGATGGGATGGATTGTAACAATCAACTGTAGTTAAACAGCAATAGCCTGAAGCTGAAAACCCTCCCTATAAAAGCTCTGTATTTCTGCTTATGGATAGGAAAATGGTACTTTACAACACTAGTCTGATTTTTCCTCATTTGCCAGCAAAATAATAAACCTTCCTTTCCTTCTCCTTGAACCACTTGTCCTTGTTCCTCTGATGCAGCCTTGGGGTAAGTGCTGAACTTTCAGTAACATGACTATGTTCTTGTGACATCTTTATGCTGCTTCTTGATATGCAAGACCTCATCCTTTGCCCCTAGTCCCTCTACTCTTCTATGGGCAGTGCCCTAACACTCTGACATCCTCCGTCCACTCTAGTTAACTAGCCAGTTTTAAAATTATCTCATAAATTTATTCATTCCAGAGATGTCAGTGACCAGTAACAATTGTTTTATTTTTTAGTTTTTGCTAGGAATTTTTGCATTTCAGCAGGGGGATTTTTAAGACTAAAAAGCCTTGATAGAGTAGTTCTCAACCACGGTTGCACATTTGAATTCTCTGAAGAGCTTTAGTGAAATACTGGAGCCTGGGGGCCCCACCCCCAGATATTCTAATTAAATTGGTCCTGCGAGGGGCTGGGGGAAATAGCAATTTTTTTAAAAAGCTCTCCAGGTGATTCTAAAGTGCAGCTATTGTTGAAAACATCTGCCTAAATATGAACGATGACATCCCAAAAGATTCTAGCCAGCTAGCTAACTGCCAGAGAGATTGCTACAGCAATACTTCTGTCCTTTCCCAAGCAGAGCACAGGACATCTTTCTATGACTCCTCTGTGTGGGGCCCAAGGAAGTCTCTGAGGAATTTGGACTATCAGCATTTGATCCCAGGGCCAAGGAAACCATCTGGGACCGAACATTTTCAGTCAGCCTAGTCCTGTGTAGTCTTAGTTAGTAGGGTTAATTTCCTCTAAATCTCTATGGCTGGAGATTAAATCAGAGGTTGCACACTGGCCATACATGGGCCAGGTTTTGCCTACACATGGGATTTGTTCATTCTACACATTATTTCTTGATTTTTAAAAACTGAATTAAAAACTGAGAGTTTCTGCATAAAATCCAGATTTCTGTCTTTTCTTTAAAACAGAAGCAGCACTGGCCATTTGCCCTGCGTTTCAGGCTGGCTACCTCTGGCTGAAGCTGTGTGCTGGTTGCTTCATTTCGGTGGCTTGCAATTGCCTCTTTGCTGCAGGCCCTGGTTGCCATACTCCTCTCTTTGAAGTTACCCATCTGGCCTTTCAGATGTTTGCATTGTGACCAGCTGAAATGGAAATAATAGCTGCTATGGAATACGTACAGTGTGTCTCATGCTTTGTGTCTAATTCTTATGACACCTCCTTAAGGATGGTCATACTACACTTTTTATTTTACAGACCTCACGGAACTTAGGTCCAAAACAGAGATGTTTTCCCCAAGGCCCTGCAAGGTAAGTACCAGATGGGAGATTCAAACTCAGATTGATCTGCTTTTGAGTCTCACTCTCTTTCCACCTAAAACCGGCCCGCTCTTCCCCTCTTTGGCAGAGATATACAACATTCAGGATGACTTTTCAGAGACCTATTTGGCCAAGGCCCACAGCTTATGTATTTCTGACCAGGGGTCTCACGCAAACCTAGGTTCCCAGGACATCCTTATCTGCCTTCTATTTCAGTAGATGCTGGTCAAGGGCAGCCCCACGATCCTCTGAGACATTACAGCTGCCGTTGATGGCTTGCCATGGGTGCTTCCCTACCTTCACCAAAAAGAAAGCTTTGTTTCCTGACTATAATCTGCATTTCTAGAATCAGCCACCCAAACACTTTATTCAACAGAACACCTGCTATGTATCAGGTACTATGAAAGGCATTTTATATATGTGGTTTTATTTCATCCATGTAACAACCCACTTAATCTTTATAATTTTATAGATGAAACAGAGTCTCTGTGAGGTGGAGAAAATTGCAAAATGTCATACATTTACTAGACAATATGTCTCCAAGCAGATGTCTACTAGTGGTCCATTAGTAGCCATTGCCATCCTTAAATAGAATAAAACACCTCAAGTTGATTGTCATTTTTTAAATTTTGAAAGTAGTGTGTTTACTGTTGAACTTTTGGTAAATTCAACAAAATCAAAAAAGGAAAGAAAATAACTCCATCTTCCAGAGTTACTACACCATTCTGGGGTATTTTGCTCTGGTTTGCGTGTGTGTATTTATGTGTAAAACATATAAAGTATACGAGTTTCAAAAATATTTAAAATATTTAATAACTGAAAAATTCTTGAATGTTGGCAGTGTCTTATTAATATTCTACTTAAAAGGACAATTTAGTGAATCGGAGCTGAATTCACCAACTGTTTACTGAATATTTACTGTGTGCTAGGCACTGACATTTCAGAGATAAAAATAACCCTGAGGGAACACATGGGGTGTGATTATGTGTGAAATAGACAAGTAAATGCAAAATTATAATGTGGTATGATAAATGTGTTGATAATGATAAGCTCCGAGAGTGTTGGAAGTCACAGAAGACGCTGTTCACTCGGCCAAGGGAGAGAGTCCAGTGGACGTCTTCATTACCAGGAGCAGGTAACATGTGAACTGAATATTGCAGCACCGGTAGAAGATACCCAGGTAAATAGGTAGAAGGGGGCATCTCAGGGAGAAGGACAGCATGTACAAGCCTGCGAGGTCTAAGATAATTATTTCTGAATGCAGTACTCTGACCTTCATTTTGTCCAGGAGAAATCGCACAGTGAATACATTTTCCTTTATGCCATTAGAAACCACAAGTTACAGACCCATCAGCATAACGACTTTCTCTTCTTCCCGTCCCACTGAGTCACTTAGAATTCTAAGCCCACTCTTCTGGGAGAAAGTTACAGAGCTTTTGCTGTGGGAAATATATTTTTTACCCATGGCAGAAAATCTGTTTAATCATTTGCACATAATAGACTATATGCTGGTGTGGGGTTGGGAGGTGACAGGATAAAGGCAGAGGAAAGCACCTGCCACAGGTTCGGGTGATGAATGTACCAGGCAGGACTTCGCCTGGGGAGAGAATATAGATGCAGGTGTGCTCGGGTAGGATGAAGTCTTCCCCCATCCCGGCTGCTGCGGCCATTATTACAGAGGTCGTGCAAGGCAGGTGCACGACTTGCTTAATGAAACATTGAAAAGGGCAAAGTCCCTGTCTTAGTTTCTGCTAAAGATGAATAGAGAAAGAACCAAAGTTATCTTTATCTGACCAGATCAGTTAAAAAATTCATAAAGCCATAAAATAAATCTCTCTGATACATGGGAATTTCATGTGTTCACATAGGCAGTAATAGTTTTTTCCACTTTTGCTCCTGCCTCATTGCATACTGAACCTAGAAGTCTCCTAGTTAAAAATGCATGTGAGAAAGAGTAATTGATGATAGCAGTAGCTAACCTCACAGTGTTACCCTGTGTTTTTTTCATATGTATGATTTCATTTTTGCAGCAACCCCATGCGGCAGGGTTAAACAAATGGGAAGGCTTGGAGAGGTTAAGAAACTCACCTAAGGACGCAGCCCGTCAGTGGCAGAGCAGGACTTCAACCCCGGTCTGTCTGATTTCAGACTCTAAATTCTTTTCTCTGTACCACTTTGTCTGCTAAACTATGTGGATCTAGGGTGCAATTGCTTCTTTTTATTTTTTATTTTTTATTTCAGCTCTTCATGGGGGTACAAAAGCTCAGGTTATATACATTGTCCGTGTCCCGCCCATCCCCCTGAGTCAGAGCCTCAGGCGTGTCCATTCTCCAGACAGTGCGCCTGGCATTCACCATGTAGTCATACCTCCATCCCCTCCCCCTCCCCCTCCCCTAGTCAGCACCTTCAAGCATGACCGTTCCCCAGACGGTGCGCAACGCACTCATCATGTAGGCATACACCTATCCCCGCCTCCCCCCCCCCATCTCAGTCTGATATCCAGTTGGTATCCTTCCCCGATGTGCATTTAGGTGATGATCAGGGAAACCAGTTTTCTGGTGAGTACATGTGATGCTTGGTTTTCCATTCTTTGGATACTTCACTTAATATAATGGGTTCCAACTCTCTCCACGAGAACCAAAGAGATGTCGTATCATCGTTACTTCTTATTGCTGAGTAATACTCCATGGTATACATATACCACAGTTTACTAATCCATTCGTGGATTGATGGGCACTTGGGTTGTTTCCACATCTTTGCGATTGTGAATTGTGCTGCTATGAACATTTGGGTACAGGTGTCTTTGTTATAGAATGACTTTTGTTCTTCTGGGTATATGCCCAATAATGGGATTGCTGGATCAAATGGTAGATCTACTTGAATCTGTTTAAGGTATCTCCATAATGCTTTCCACAGGGGTTGCACTAGTTTGCATTCCCACCAGCAGTGTATGAGTGTTCCTGTTTCTCCGCATCCATGCCAACATGTGTTGTTTTGGGATTTTTTGATAAAGGCCATTCTCACCGGAGTTAAGTGGTATCTCATTGTGGTTTTGATTTCCCTGATGATTAGGGATGTTGAGCATTTTTTCATACGTTTTTTAGCCATTCTTATATCTTCTTTTGAAAAATTTCTATTCATGTCATTTGCCCACTTTTTGATAGGATTGTTTGATTTTTTCTTGCTGATTTTCCTGAGTTCTAAATAGATTCTTGTTATCAGTCTTTTATCTGATGTGTAGTATGCGAAAATTTTTTCCCATTCTGTAGGCAGTCCGTTTATTTTCATGACTGTTTCTTTGGCTGTGCAGAAGCTTTTTAATTTAATCAGGTCCCATTCATTTATTTTTGTTGTTGCTGTGATTGCCTTAGGGGTTTTCTTCATAAATTCTTTGCCTAGACCAATGTCTGTAAGAGTCTTTCCTACATTTTCTTCTAGAATTCTAATCGTTTCCCATTTAAGGTTTAAATCTGTTATCCACCGTGATTTGATTTCTGTGAGAGGTGAAATCTGTGGGTCCTGTTTCAGTCTTCTGCATGTGGCTATCCAGTTTTCCCAGCACCATTTATTGAATAGGGATTCTTGTCCCCAGAGTATGTTTTTGTCTATTTTGTCAAAGATTAGATGGCTATATGAGGATGGTTTTATATTTGGGTTTTCTGTTCTGTTCCACTGGTCTGTGTCCCTGCCCTTGTGCCAATACCAGGCAGTTTTAAGAACCACAGCTTTGTAGTATAGTTTGAAGTCTGGCAAATCAATACCTCCCATTTTGTTTTTATTGCTTAAAATTGCTTTTGCTATACATCATTTTTCACAGGTTTAGAAAAAATAATTATACACTTTGTATGGAATCAGAGAAGACCCCATATAGCAAAAGCAATTTTAAGCAATAAAAACAAAATGGGAGGTATTGATTTGCCAGACTTCAAACTATACTACAAAGCTGTGGTTCTTAAAACTGCCTGGTATTGGCTTCTTTTTAATAATATCAAGTTTCTTTTATTAGAAAGAAGAGAAAAGCGGTATTGAAAAAGCGACTAGAAGTCTCCACCACATTCATGATCATCATAACCTCTACACCTCAGTCTTCAAACTTCTTTATCCACACTAGCTTCCGAAGTGTTCTCATCCACTACTTATGCCATCTGACTCCCAAAATCATGTCTCCCCTGCGAGATCCTCCTCTCACCTTTCCTCTGAGCGCCAAACTTGAATATCTGGTTATCTGCTTTATGCCCCCACCTGGATTTCTGATAGCTATCTCACACCCAACTACCCAAAAGGAACGTGTGATTCTCACCTTTAAACGGCTTTCCCCACCATCCTTCCCATCTCAGTAAATGACAACTATCTATCTGAGGGTGCTGAGACCAAGAAAGAACCCTGTGATTTTCTTTCTCTCCTACCTGAAATACAAAGTCAGCTTTAATTAGAAAATATGTCCAGAATCCAACCACTCCTCACCTCCTCAACTGCTTTTTTCATTGTTTCATCTGGTGCCACCTCCCACCTTGATCATTGTGACAGCCTATATGAATGTCCCTGTTTCCACCCTGCCCACCTAGTCTGTTCCTTACGAGATAGGTGGGGTGATCTTCTAGAAATGGGGAGGGGAGTGTCACACTTTCTCTTTGTTCAAAGCCCTCTAATGTCTCCCTTTCCAAGTGACATCCACGTCTGTACCGTGAGCCCTCAATGTCCTTTGTCATCTGGCCCCACTCGTGCCTCTCCTCCCTCCCCACCTCCCTCACTTGGCTCCAGCCCTCTGGCCATCTTGCTGCTCCTCAGGCACACGAGACACCTCTCTGCTCCAGGGTCTCAGGAAGGACGTCTTTCCTGTTCCTGAGGTGTTGTTACCCCAAGTATCTTCATGTAGTTATTGCCTCAATACTATATTTACTTAGAAGTTTTTAATTTTTAATTATTATGGGTACATCATACTACATATCTTCATAATGTACATGTGATGTTTGGTTACAGGCATACAGGCAATCAGATCAGGGTAATTTGGGTGTCTATCACCTCAGGCATTTATCATTTCTTTGTGTTAGGAACATTCCAATTCCACTCTTTTAATTGTTTTAAAGTGTACCCTAGGGGCAGGCACGGTGGCTCATGCCTGTAATCCTAGCACTCTGGGAGGCCAAGGTGGGCGGATCGTCTGAGCTCAGGAGTTCGAGACCAGCCTGAGCAAGAGCAAGACCCCGTCTCTACTAAAAAAAAGTATAGCGAGAAATTATATGGACAACTAAAATATATATATAAAAAATTAGCCGGGCATGGTGGCACATGCCTGTAGTCCCAGTTACTCGGGAAGCTGAGGCAGGAGGATTGTTTGAGCTCAGGAGTTCGAGACCAGCCTGAGCAAGAGCAAGACCCTGTCTCTACTAAAAATAGAAAGAAATTAGCCAAACAACTAAAAATAGAAAAAATTAGCTGTGCATTGTGGCATGTGCCTGTAGTCCCAGCTACCAGGGAGGCTGAGGCAGGAGGATTGCTTGAGCCCAGGAGTTTGAGGTTGCTGTGAACTAGGCTGATGCCATGGCACTCTAGCCTGGACAACAGAGCTCTGAGACTCTGTCTCAAAAAAAATAGTGTACCCTAACTTATTTTTGGTTATAGTCACTTTGCTATGCTAGCAAATAGTGCTCATTCTATCTAACTAACTATATTTTTGCATCCATTAACCATCCCCCCTTTATATCCCCCTCCTGCCCCCCTTCTCAGACTCTGATAACCATCGTTCTACTCTCTGTCTCCAGGAGATCAATTGTTTTTAAGATTTAGCTCTCACATATGAGTAAGAAATGTGAGATTTGTCTTTCTGTGCTGGGCTTATCTCATTTAACATAATGTTCTCCAATTCCATCCATATTTTGCAAATGGCAGGATTTCATTCTTTTTATGGTTATATTATTATATGTATTCCATATAATACATTATATGTATTATATGTATTCCATTGTGTGTATGTACCACAATTTCTTTTTCTATTTTTCTTTTTTGCAGGTGATTTTGTATGTTCTTGCTTATCTTTTTTTATTTCAAAGTGTTAATTAAGGGGGTACAAATGCTTTTGTTATGTAGATATCATGGATATCCTGTGTAATGCTTAAGTCAGGGCTTTTGGTATGCCCATCACCAGAACAGTGTTCATTGTCCCCAGTAGGTAAGTTCCCATCCCACACTCACCCTCTCACTCTCCCCCCTTCTTGGTTTTTCATGTCCTTTATGTTGCTTTGTGCCTGTGTGTAGCCATTTATTAGCTCTCATTTACTCCTGAGAACATACAGTGTTTGGTTTTCTATTCCTGAGATACTTCACTTAATAGTCTACAGTCCCATCCAAGTTGCTGCAAATGACATTATTTCATTCCTTCTTATGGCCGAGTAGTACTCCATGGCATATATTAGTATACATGTGTGTATATATATGTATATGTATATACACCCCATATTTTCTTTATCCATTCATGAATTGAAGGGCATTTAGGTTAGTTCCACTTCTTTGCAATTGTGAATTGTGCTGTGATAAACATTTGAGTGCAGGTGTCTTTTTGATAAAGTGACTTCATTTCCTTTGGGTAGATACCCAGCAGTAGGATTGCTGGGTCAAATGGTAGGTCTACTTTTATTTCTTTGATGAATGTTCGAACTGTGTTCCATAGAGAGGTTGTACTAATTTGCAGTTCCACCAACTGTGTATAAGTGTTCATTTCTCTCTACATCTATGTCAGCATCTATTGTTTTTTGACTTTTTAGTAATAGCCATTGTGATAGGTGTAAGGTGGTATCTAATTGTAGTTTTAATTTGTATTTCTCTGATGATTAGTGATGTTGAACATTTTTGCATATATTTGTTGGCCATTTGTTTATCTTCTTGTGAAAAACTTGCTTGGCTACCTCTGATGTGTATTCAAAGTCCAAGCACTCTTTAGTTGGCAGGTGGTGAATCCCACCAGGACTGGGTCCTTCCCTTCAGGGCAGCATGTTTCCTTCTGGCCCAGGGTGGGTCCAGAGATGTCGTCCAGGAACTAAGGCCTGGACTCAGGGTCTTCAGCAGTCTGCTTGGCACTTTATTTTACTGTGGCCGAGCTAGTACTCAAGTTGCAAAACAAAGTCGTCTGAATTATTCCCATTCCCTTCCCCAAGTGGAAGAAGACTCTCTCTGAGCTGTCCTGCCAGGATTTGATGAGGGGTGGCACAGGCACTGGCTTGGCCACCACCACTGGTGTCTCACTGGGTCATGTGTACCCCAAGCCAGCACAGCCACAGAAATTGCCCAAAGACTGCAGCCTTTGTTTCATCACTGCCTTACGAATTTATTCCAGGCTCCAAGCCACTTTTTGTTAGTTGTTTGTGGGGCTAGCAGGAACTCGGGTTTCAGGGCAGAGGATTTCCCTCTGGCTGGGCTGTCCCAAATGCTCCCTCCATGAGTGCCAAATACTCTGCTCCATGCTGTGTGCCCTGTGACAGGGCGGCCCTGAGAGCCAATGCAAAGTCCCACAATCACTTCTCTTTCCCTGCTCCGGCACATACATTTTCTCTCCACTAGGGGCACTGGTGCAGCACGTCCGGGGAACATGAAAGGGGTGGTGTAGGTGGTGCAAGACTTTCTCCTGCCCTCTTCAGTGCTTCTTTCCTTGATATGATGTTAAAACCAGGTACCGTGGTCACTCACCTGATTTTTGGTTCTTCTGAAGATGTTTCCTTGTGTGGACAGTTGTTGAATTTGGTGTTCATGGGGAGGGAGTCTCTTTTCAACTGCCTTGCTCTGCACCATCACCCTCAACATCATCTTTTAGAGACACTTTCTCTACCTCACATGGAATTGCATCCCATTCTCTCAATATGTTATTTATCTTCTCTGCTTAATCTTCTTCATAGAACTTTTTGGCACCTGACATACTGTGTATTTATTTGTTTATTATTTGTCACCTCCAATAATGTAAACTTCACAAAAACAGTGTCTGTTTTGTTTCCTGCTGTATCTCCAGCTCCCAGAACGATGCATGGTGCACGGTAGATACTCAGCAAATACTTGTTGAATGAATGAATGAATGAATGAATGGCCATCTGGGCAAAGGCATTATGAAAGCATGAGGTTTCAGCCCCCCTACAGAAAGGTGGGCTGTCAATCTATTTTACCTTTAACATAGAATGCTTCCCAGAGTCTCAGAGCTGTAGCTTTCCGCCAAATAGGGCAGCAGAGCCCGTCTGCTTCAATAGAGCTGTTGAGTTGAGTTTTCATTCTGCATTTACCTTGAATGATGCTTTGGTTCAAGTTATGCTTTGTGAGAAATTCATTTCCTCCTGGAGTTGCTTCTGCCAGCAGAGGGAAGACAATCATTTCTTCTAGGCATGATTTCCAACTCAATCTTTTCTGTCAAGAACTCAATTGCAACCGTACAACTGTTCCAGATCTCATCCTGGTCAAATCAAATGCTACACTTGTAATTTAGATGCCCTCCCTTTACCATATCCTGTTCTTATTTTTCAAACTTCTCCATTATGGAAGATTGATTTACTTTGCTTTCCAGTTATATCCTTAAGTACATGACTTTAGAATTGTGGTTATAGAGCATTTTATTTCTTCATGGTGCATGTGTTTGTGTGTGTTTTAAAATCACATACACGGATAGCTAGAACAGTTATTTTGTACTTAGATATTAAATATTTGGAATACAAAAACAGAGGGAGTTGAAAATATATGCCTTACATTTTCATCCTGGTTCTGTCTCTAATAGGTTATATAATTTCAACTAAGACCCTTCCCCTTTCTGAGCCTTGTAATAAATGACCCATAAAAAAAATCTTTTGTAACTAGATCACTTAATACTTTCAAAAAGAACCCCTTATAGGCCAGGGGAAATCAATCATTCTTACTTTGCAGAAAACTGTGTAAAATTAGTAGAGTAAAATCTTGATGAAGCAAAAGCAAACCACAAAGTTTTATTTCTGTTTGCCACTTTGATGGGAAGAATCAAATGACCTCCTCACCCCCAACAAAACAATTACTACTTATTTATTCATTTATCAGATTGTCAAACATACCACATTTTCCAACCATAACAAAATGGCTTCAAGAATGTGCAATTATAGGATATAGAGTTGGAGGAGGCTGGCATTGGTTAGGATGAGATTCAGATACGACAGAGAGCCAAAACCACAGCATAAACAAGGCAGAGCTTGGTTTCTTGTTTACGTATTGTTCCCAAGGTAGGCAAGCAACTCAGGCGGCTTTGGCATTCTCTGCTTTCAGGGACTCAGGCTTCTTCTCCTTTCCTGCTCCACCAGTTGTCAGATGTTGTGCTTGCCTGTGTGGTCCAGCATGTGTTCTACCACCTCTACATTCTGGCTCTCAAGATGGAGTAAAGGGGCCAAGAAGGGCATGGCTAGTTTCTTTAAGAATATGGCTAGAGGCCGGGCTCGGTGGCTCACACCTGTGATCCTAGCACTGTGGGAGGCTGAGGTGGGAGGATTGCTTGAGCTCAGGAGTCTGAGACCAGGCTGAGCAAGCGTGAGACCCTGTCTCCACTAAAAATAGAAAAATTAGCCAGATGTGGTGGCATACATCTGTAGTTCCAGCTACTTGGGAGGTCGAGGTAGGAGGATTGCTTGAACCCAGGAGTTTGAGGTTGCAGTGAGCTATAATGATGCCTCTGCACTCTACGCAGGGTGACAGGGCAAGACTCTGTCTAAAAAAAAAATATGGCCAGAAATTATACTTATCACCTCTGCTCACATCCCATTGGCAATTAGTCATATGCCCCAGTCACATGGTCATGCTTATCTGCAAGGCTGTGAGGGAACTTGGCATTTATACCATGTGCCTAGCTGAAAGTTGGATATCCATTACAATTACAAGAAAAAGGAAAAATGAATATTGGGGGACAACTAGCTCTTCTATAGGTATCAAAATTCTAATTTTATAGATTTATGAACTGAGGCCAATAGAGGTAAAATATCCCAGGCTTTATAGCCAATTTATGGTGGATTGCAAGTCCCTGCAGTCTTATGGAAAAGGCATGAGTTTGGAATGAGAAAGACCTGAGTGAGAATCTCTGTTTTGCCAATTACTGACTATACAACTTTTGCAAAATTTATTAACTTTTCTGAGCTCTGATTTTCTTATATGTAAAATGGGGATAATTTCTCTCTTGAAGGTTCTCTGGGGTGATAAATGAGTTGGTTTACAAAACTACTTTTCAGGGGATCTAGCATGTTGTAAGGACTAATGAAGTTGTAGATTCCTCCCTACTCTGATCTTCCCATTACAATTTCATACTACACGATGTGGATGTATTTAAACATACACAGGTACTCCAGAAAAATATCTGGACTATTTCTCATGATCAATCCAAATCTCCTTTTAAATCTATATTTCTGTACAATTTGAGTTAATGTTTAATTATGATCCCAAGGTACTCAAGAGATGGGCACAAAAAAAGAAGATTTTATTAGGAAAAATTTCAATTATCTAGAAACTTTAACTAGAATCTCTCCTGCCCTGAGCATTTCAGCTGATTAACTGAATATTTGGCATTATTTCAATAACACATTATATCCTGCCCATAGGTTTAATACTAATGGCTTTTGTCGTCTTCACTTTTATTTTTTTTCTATGATGTTTTCATCTCAAATTCTAATTTCAACACCTGTGTTTTATTTTTATCCTACTGATATTGAATTGAAGTGAATTTAGTTTTCAAAGCTTGGAAATAATTAGATTGGCTATTTTAAAAATCTGAGAGTGAAAAAAATGTTCATATCTAGTTGAGAATTTTTCTTGGGTTACTTAAAAAAGTTCTTTCTAAACTTTTTCAAGAGTGAGAATGTCTAAAAGAACACACATAGCTTTGCTTAAAAGGAATCCCTCCAGTCTGGGAAGAAATCACTCAAATCCAAAGCAGATGTGATATGTAAAGTAGCATTCTGAATATTCATATTATGATGTGAAAATCAGATTCCCAGAACTGAAAGTGTCACCGAATGAATTGAAATGAAGACTGCAGTGTGAATGTCACTTCCCTAATGCATAATATCGCAGTTCTATCCAGTGTTTTTTTCCTAGATTGGATCACTAGAGAACAATCATGTGCACAGACATGGCAAACATGGCCCCATTCTAATTATATAAGGCACTTTGGAAGGAAAACAAATTTTAGCTCAACATCTTTCTGAATGCATTTTAATTCTAGTAATGGGACACTATTATTCTTGTCCATTTCTTTGGCTTAGCGTGTTTTTGCAATATCAGCATTTCACTTTGTTTCTACTTAGTCTTGAGAACTGGTTGAAATCGCCCTGAAATGTATTAGATGCTGGTTTGCAGCCTGCACATTCACACTTCTTTTTATAAAGGCCTGTTGTTATGCCAAATACTTCTTCCCTACTTTCCTTCGTCTTGTTAGGATCCCTATCAACAGATTTGTCCCACAACAATGCAAATTATCTTCAATTTCTTTCAGTAGAGGGGAGAAAAAATTGGACCGATTTACTGCAAGTATTTTATTTCACTTTACAAATGCATTTCACATCCTTACTTTGGCACACCTGGTCAGCCGTTTTAGCATTATTCATCGCCATTTATGTGGTTAATGGATTTTCAATTACAAATTATCCACAGAACATGCATCAGAATACTTTTTACAGGTGTATGCATTGATTCATATATCCATAATATTCAATCAGCCCTTGGCTTGTATCAACAAGTTGTCAATTTTGAAGCTGCTAGCTAATGGAAGCCCCAGCAGATTGGTGGTTAATTGTGATGCTGGAATATTCTCTGTGTAGATAGAGCTAGAGAATTCTTTCACCATGCTGCCAGGTTATACTCGAGTGAGAAAATCAGGAGATGGAGAACTTAGGAATTTTAAGAGGTTGGCCTTGAGAGGAAAGCTTCTTAAATATTTTAGTGTTCATAAAATAAAAGAATGGATCCAGCAGACAAAATTAAGAGAATGTCAATGATCTTGTTATTATTATCTGGTTAAAGACTAAATGACAGTTCCAAAGAGAAACCAAGAGCAGGTTCCTTTTCTCCAAACCAGTGCTACTCACAATGTGTGCATGGATTATTATGTGAATTCTTTGTTCACACAAGCTGGATACAGAAATTGGGAGTGTTTACAGTTTAGAAACTGTAATAGTGATGTGATGTTGCTGTGACATCCAAGTGTATGACCAGTGGGTGTGTCTTCTTAAATAAAACATACACCAGGGTGGATGTTGTTGAGATTATGTGGTGTTCCGTGTCTAGTCATGTTTAGCAGGTGACCGAGGTGGATTCAAAACAAAGAAAGAATCAGATGACTGACGCTAAGTGCTATCAATGCATTGGAGAAAGACAATGAAATGCTTAAGGTGATTAATCGCTAATTTAGGGAGAAGTATGACAGGGAGAAAGCCTCTTTGGCAGCATAGAAAGACTCTAAATCTTTTATGGCTGGAGACCAGGCAGTGCTGAGGATCAGGCCCAGCATAGTGGAACTTCACCAAAGGTCAAATTCTAAGTAAGCCTCAGCAAATCTTCTATGCCAGAGTCAGGATCCTGGTTTGGACTGAGTGTACCCCTAAGGTTTGGGACAGTGACTTCTGGGTCAGTGCCCTCAAGAAGCTTCAAACTGTCCATCTCCCTGTGCCCTCTGGCCCTCTGCCTACTATGAAAGGCTAGTGCTTCCTGCCTTGCTTGAAGACAATGTGGAGGCCTCCACCTGCTCATAACGGGTGCTGGCTTCAGGATGAGACCCCCACTGCTGCTCTTGGCCACCAGACCAATAAACGTCAAATTACAACATAATTTGGCTGGTGAGGTGCTGGGTCACCCCAGGGAAAAAAGGGACTTTGCCAAAGGAGCCGCAGGACCTAGCTGTCACACCTGCAGAGCCAGGGTGCATATTTGGCTTGGATCCTGAGGGTGCTGGGTCAGGGGGTGATAAAACATGAAGCTGGGTAAAGAGAACTGATCGAAATGAGAGCACTCTCCTGTGGTACAGACGTAACTCCCTCGATACAGAAAAGGACCCTGGGAGACTGTGCTATCAAGCTGCTGGGATGACTCTCGGAAGCTTAGAGAAAGCAAAAGGGGTTGGAAATGCGAGCGCTGCTATGGCACACAATGGAAGAAAGAATCAGAAAGCTCAGAGAACGAGGGCATGTTAGGGTAGACATACTATGGAAGGAGGAAAGCTGGCTGTGTCTTCAGGAGGTCCCGCGGGACACTGGGTTTACCAAAGCAATGCGGGTGCACTGGGGAGAGGGCACCCGATAGCCCTGATAATAGAACATGGTGTCCCTAGGGACAAAAGAGGCAGCCAATAAGGCTATTGTTTAATCTATGCAATTAAAATAAATCAAGGGTGGACGATTGGGAGCTGAGGGCAGCTTGAAAAGCAAAATGTCATGAATTCCTGCCATTTATGGACTTGCGCCAATTCGGAGACCTGAACTCATGGGATAAAGGAGAAGGAAGGTCCTCGGGAGGAAGTACCCTGCAGCATCGTGGTATGTGGTAATGATAATCCTATTTGTCACCGAAGGAACCTATAGCCGTTTACCTGGGCATTGTATGCTGGGAAAAGGGGACTACCTGGACATTTTGAGGATTGTTAGATACAGGCTCCAAGTTGACACTGACATGGGAAGACTTGAACCATCATTACAATCCCCTGCTAGAGTGGGCATACGTGGAGGCCAGGAGATAGATGGGGTCCTGACATGGTACAGCCCATGGTACATCCGTTAACCCACCTAATGGCCATTTCTGTGGCCAGTTGAATGTATACTTGGAGTGGATGTACTTGGTAGTTAGCAGAAATTTTATATTCCCTCCTTGGTCTGTGGAGGACAGATCTATCATAGTTGGTAAGACCGAGAGGGAATCTCTGAAATTTTTTACCCCTCCTAGATATGCTAGTACGTGAAAAACAATATCATATCCTAGAGGAAATGGTAGAGACCAGAGCTATCATTAAAGACTTAGAAGAGACAGGGATGGTGGTCCTCATTATTTAGTGCACCAGCCTGGCTCCTGTTGAATCCAGAAGGATCTTGGCAAAAGATCACTTCGGATTCAGCCCAGTGGTCACCCTGATTGTGGCTGCTCTCCTGGGTGCTGTGCACATGCATAGCCTCAGGCACATGGTATGCATGGCACCCCCCCCCCCCAGCAAATGTGTCTTTTCCATATCTGTTCAGGAGACTCAGAAACAGTTCTCATCCATGTGGCGGCCGTGGTGGAGACAACAGTGCACATTTAGAAGCTGCCTTCTGACATGATATAATCTGACCATCTAAACATTTTTCAAAACATCATATTCATTCACTGTATTGAAGAAAACATGTTAATTAAACCAGATAAACAAAAACGAACAAGTATGTTGGAGCCTTTGTTATACATGTGCTTCAGAGGGTAGAAGGTAAAATTATGGAGATTCAGGAACTTGCCACATCAGAAATTTTTAGGATCTAGTGGTCTGGGACATGCTGGGACATCCCTTTGAAAGTAAAAGAGAAATAATTGCATCTCATGCATGCCACTACCAATGCTTGCTAGGCCTCTCAGGAGTCTGGAGGCAGCATTTTCCACAGCAGAAGATGTATCCTGACCTATTTATTGGATGACATGGAGAGTTGCGAGCTCAGAATGGGCTTTAGAACAAGAAAAGGCTCTGTAGCAAGTCCAACCTGAAGTGTAAACAGCCCTGCCGCTTTAGCCTTAAAATTCAACAGACAGTAGGGTACTGGCAGTATCTGTGGTGGGAAAAAGTGCCACGTAGAGTTTATTACAAGCTCCAACGGGAGAAACGAAATATAGATACCTAGGATTCTGGAATAAGGGCGTGCTATCTGTAGCAGAGTGGTATGTACCCTTCTAAAAACAAGTCTGGCATGCTACTGGGTCCTGGTAAAGACAGGGTATCTGAACATGAGACATCAAAAGACCCTGTGACCAGAGCTGCTCATTATAAGCTGTGCTCTGTCAAATCTATCATGTTGCAAGTTGAGACAGGCTCAGCGGCAATTCATTATAAGATAAAAGTGGAACACCCAAGTTTGGGCATGAGCAGAGCCGGAGGGCTCAGGGAAGCTGCATGAGCCAGTGGCCTAGACCTCCATGGTCACTCACTTTTGTAGCACAAATGCCTTTCCCTCAGCCCTTACACACAGCCACATAAGGGGTCTCTCGTGATCAGTGGACAGAGGAGAGAAAGCACAAGTTTGTTTCACAGATGGGCTGGCTTAGTGTGTGGGTACCAGCTGAAAATAAACTAATGCTACATTTTAATCCCATTCAAGGGCTGCCCGGAAAGATAGCAGCAATGGGAAAGCTTTTCAGGTACAAAGATTTGGATCATCCAGTTTGGAAATAGACTTTGCCCTAGGTAAGAACATGTATATACTCATGGATGGTGGGGAATGTCTCCGTTGGTTGGTCAGGGGTCTGGAATGAGAAAGACTGAAAGATTGGAGACATGAAGGCTTGTGAATGGACCTATGGGAGTGGGCACAAAGTGTGGTCTTTGTAAGCCACGGTAATGCCTGCCCGTGAGTGTCTGCCATGGAAGAGGCATTAAACTCCAAAGACGGAGACTGTCTTGCCCAGTTGTCAGCCGCCTGTGCCATCAGCCACTCTAATGCTGGTTCCATGGTCTTACACGTGAGTGCTATGATGGCAGGACCAGAGACTGTGTGTAAGGCCAGCAGCATGGGCTTCCTCTCACCAAGGCTGATCTCACTGTACTACTGCTGAGTGTGCAACCCTCCTGCAACAGAGGTGGATCCTCTGCAATACACCATCCCTTGAGGAGAGCAACCAGCCCTTTGGTTGCAATTTGATTACACTGGGGCCTTTATACCCTGGAAGGACAGTGATTTGTCTTGAGTGAGATCAACATATATTCTGGGTATGGCCTTGGCTTTCCTGCTTGCAGTGCCGCAGCCAGTGCTAGTATCCAAGGGTTTACTCTGTGTGGTCCATCATCCTTTGGCATAAGATTACCTAAAATGCGGGACCCCACGTTTCTGTAGCAAAGGAAGTGAGGCAGTGGGCACATGATCATGGGGATCCCCTGGTCATATAATATGGCACACTGCCCAGAAGTGGTCAGCTGGGCAGAATGATGAAACAGCTTCACATGGAGAGTGCAATCTACACTCAAAATCAACAGATCTTAGATATATTACAAGGGTCTGGAGAAACAAGAAGTAGGAGTAGGGGTGACCCCAGTTAAAGTTATTCTTAGTGACCCTTCTGGGGAGTTCATGCTTACTGTTTCCTCACGTTAGTCTATAAATCTAGAAGTCTTGGTTTCTCAAGAGCGATTGCCTCCAGCAGAGGATATAGAAAGAGTTTTATTAAAATCTGGTTTATAGTTGCTACCTACTTACTTTGAGCTACTCATGTCATACACCAGCAGGCAAGTAAAAGAGTCAGCACCTGCAGGGATAGCTGACCCTGAGTGTCAGGAGGAGGCAGGGCTGCAGTTTTATGGTGGGGATGGGGAAATGGTTTATCACCCAGGTGATCCACTGGGGCATCTGTTGGTAAACCCCTGCCCACTTTGACATAAATGGTTCAGTGCAGAGCTTGAGAAGGGCATAGTGGCTAGGGATTCAGACCTCAGAGGGATGAGGTCTCGGTCACCTCACTCTCTAGCCCACCTCCAGCAGCTGAGTGCTAACTGATAGAGATGGAAATTTAGACGAGCAGGAGAAAAGAGGGACGATTAGTGTCACCTGTGGCCTCGAGAGCACCATGGCAGCGGGGATATAGTTCATGCCACGAATCTTCTCCCTGAAGTTTTCCCAGGAAACAGGACCAGCCTGAATACCGAAGGAGCTGTTTCCAAATAGAATGAACTCATGGAAGAAGTGAATGCAAACGTAATGATGTAGAGAGTGCTTCATCGCCCAGACCTGCTTCCCCTCCACCTGCTTTAGGATTGAGACATGGCACATTCCTTAGCTGCTGGGAGAGTCAGGGGTTGATGGCTCTATGCTGTGTCTGTCTTCTGGAACTGCCTTCACATTTTTGGGGCTGCTTTGCCCAAGTTCATACCCTGCCCAGGGGTCTGCCTGCATCTACTGATGGTGGAGCTGGGATATGAAGGTCAAGCCTCTACCTCACCTGGGGACAACCTTGAAGGGCTCCCTGAGACCTAGAACTCTTTGCAGGGTCACCTGAGGCCTCTCTTGCAACTGCATCACAGTTCAACTTTTTGCTCTGCCCAATCCTGCTTCCCTCATTCCTTTACAAGTGTTGTTCCTGAACATACGCACTCCTCCAAAACATCCCACAAATCTTCACCGCAGAATCTGTTTCTGGAGCCCTGAGCTAAGACAATGACAATGTGGTTGGGATATTTTAAGGGCAAGTAGAAGTTTCCTTTAAATCTTACAATATATGTGAGTGGTGGTCCCTCTTTGCCTCATACAGGCTTTGCTCTCCCTTGGGGAAAGGTTTTCCTCAGAAAAATGGAGATGAAGTTCTAGGGGAGAAGACACCTCAGGGGGTATGGTTGATCTAACCCCTCAGCAAATGGGCTCCATCTTGACAGTCGTTACATTTACTTTGTGGTATTTAATCACGTTTAGAGTCTAAGGACTAACGCTTATTTTAAAGAAACCAATGGCTCATGCTTTGAATCAATGAATATTAATGCTAACTAATAGTTTAGAGTAAGAAATATAATATAATGGAGTAAGAAATATAATAATAGTTTAGTGAGAAATAGAGATAAAATGAAAAGAACTTAACTTTGGAGTCAATCTAGATTTAAATCTCAATTTGCCATTTACAATATGTATGTTGAACAAATCAAGTTTTGTCAGCTTTAGTTTTGTTAATCTCTAAAAAGGAAATAATGCCTATTTTGTGAGTTCTTTTGGTGAGAATTAAAGAAGATAATATCTACAGAGCCCCTGGGCCTGCAGCTCACGGGCATGACACATAGAATCGTCATTTTGCTCAACAAGCATCCATTCAGCACATATCTTTATAAAGCAGCAAATATTTATTATGTGCCAGGTCTTGTGCTAGGTGCTTGGGTAGACTGATGGACAAGCCGTGATTCCTCTTTTGAAGAAACTCACACTTTGGAGTAAGAGACATACACATGACGAAGAGGGAACTAGATTTGAGATGCTTTGCAGATTTCTAATTTATTCAGTTTGATGAATAGTAATGTTCTATATTTTCCAATGATTTTTTCTTTTAAGTAGGCTGGCTGGATTAAGGGTTTGGTGCTCAGATGGGTTTCTAGGAAGCCGATCTCTGAGACGGTAAAACATCCCTGTGTGAGATGGAGCTTGTATTTCCCAGAACTCTGCCTGGGCAGAGCAGGTTCTACGTGCTTGGGGCCAGAGCTGGACTGCTGAAGTTGATGATAGAGAAAACAGCACCACCACCCCGGTCTTCCTCCTCTGTGCTTTTGCTTCATGGTGGTCTCCAGCCTCTCCTCTAGCCATGCCTTGGACAAACGTTTAAAATACGAAGAAGCACCTGTTCACGAGCCTGCTGTCTGTGCCCATGTGTCTTAATCTAGGCCATTCCATCATCATTTTCAGTAAAGAACCTGAGGCTTAGAGTCAAGGTGGCGCTGGTGTGTAGGTAGCCAGGGACTCAGCCCTTTCAGTCTCCAGCTTGTTTCCTCTGTCCTCCTACATTTAAGCATGTGATTCTGAAACTCTGACAAAAAAGAGACATATGACAGTAGCATAAGCTCTTAGCATGGATTTTATTTAAACAACCTTTGGAGTGGTCATTTCGTTGTCATGGTTGCTCTAATCAATGAGATGGATATAGGGTCTCAGGGCGGCAGCTGTTTGTCTGATCGTTTAACCTTCGGAAACAGATTTTATTAAAGTGTTCCTGTTGCTGAAAATGAATTACAAAGCTTTCCTTTTTCTGTAGGAAATAAGAGTGCCCAGATGAGATTACAGGGCTTCCTATGATATCTAAATAAGATTAGTTTGCTGAAGATCACATTAAAATCCCATTAAAGACACAGTTCCGCTCCAGCCCCCCTTCTCCTCAGGCGAGTTCTGAGCGAGTTGATGAAAATTGCTCAGGGATGACAACAGGCATTGAGCACCCTGTGGAGACCCGGGGGTGGGGGTGGAAATATTCCCCCAGCCGTGTTCATCACAGGAACAGGATCTGTGTACATGGCCCATTACTTACAGATGACAGTTCCTGACTCTCAGGAGGGAAGTCTTTAGGGAGGAAATGGTAATAAGATGAAAGGATCATGAGACGGAGGCATTGAGGTCATCCTCCGAGAGGACCCAGGAAATCATTAATTCATTTTTTATGTGACAAGGATAACAATATTAATGTTTAAGTATTTATAGTCTACCCTCAAGCCTGCTTCTGAGAAGGAGGGATTCTTTGCTCTAAGGAGGCTGCCGAGCCTGGGTTTTTGTTGTGCTGATCTAAGTAATCAGCATAACTTTGGAATTAGTACTGAGAAAAGATAAATTGATTTTCACTAGGAAGGGATGTGGGCAGCTCCTACAATGCTCAGATGGGGCCAGCAGGGTGGTTGGGATTTTGAGAGAGCAAAGAAGAAGCCTGCGGAGAGAAAAAGCTGGGAGATTGTGAGGGGCTGTTGTGAGAGCTGGGATCTCGGGGCAGTCAGGCAGAGGATGACATCTGCAATGTCATGACGGTTTGTGTCTCTTCAAGGGGCTTCTTTGAAGATTTACAATTCATTTCAATGGTTTTTTGGATGTGGAACTGATTTTTTTTTTGAATGGCCATGATGAAGCCATGAAATGGGCAAACCTCGTTTGTTCATTAATTCAATTATCACATTTTCTTGAGTGCTAGGTGTTTATTAGAGATACAGAGAAGATGGACAGAGACCATTTAAACAAATAAGTGCAATTCAGTACAATAGGTGCTTCGGGAGAAGCAAGAGCAGGGAGCAGAGGGGACGCAGGGTACCTTTCTGTGGACAGGCAGGGAAGGCTGCACAGAGGAGCCATGGTGACCCTGAGGGGTCAGGTTGCTTCAGGCCTGCCTGAGTTTATGTGCGGGTGTTTCCAAGGTCTGCAAGAGCATCTCTTACTGTCTGCTTCCTCCCCATGTCCTGGCTTCTCCTGCTGATGGAACGAGGTGACCTTTATCAAAAAAATTAAAAGTAAAAAGGGACAACCTTCAACATTTGATGTCCTTGATGATATTTGAGTCTCTTCATGGAAACAGCACTATGGAGCCTTGGCTTATTGGAACGCATATCTCACTTCCATTAGAGGTTATAATGTGAAAGAATAAATTCTCAGTGTGCTTATATTTATTAATACCAGGTAGCTTGTTTTTATGCTACTAAATTGAAAAATGGAATCAGATTCAGTCACTTGGAATCTTTTGCCTCTTTACCTCCCTTTATTTCGAAATGAATATGGTTTGTATTGTTATTTAAACACTTCAGATCAGTTATTTTCTGTAGCCTTAAGAGTACAGTTTAATGAAATATAAAGTGAAATAACAATAGAACTGGTTAACCAAAAAGTAGCTGTTTAAAAATATCTATAATTCTTATAACTCCCTCTCTCCAAACATCACAACAATAAAATAAAACCTATTAGTAATGACATCAACTTGCTAACAGCTCTTTTTTTCAGGGTAATGGTATGATCAGTTGGGGTGAGAATACATTTTCTTCTTTATATTTTTCAAAAGTTCTCAAATTTTTTACACATGAACATGTCTAATTTGGGCAATTAGAAGAAAAGATAAATGAATATTACTTATACAAATCTGGTACAGCGGTGAACTGGACAATATAGTGGTGTCTGTTGTTTGAATCTTAGCTTAAGTCACCATAAAGGTTTAGTAGTGTTAATTTTTCCTAGGCAGTATTTTAAAGTTGAAGTTAGGCCTTAAATCTTTGACATTAATGTTCAATTAACACATAATGAAATTGTGGAAATAGACTCACACTATGATTTCTCTAGTGGTGGTGGTGGTGACGGTGATGATGGGGACAATCAGGATGAAGACTTCAAAAGGCTGCTGATCCCCAAAGAGTTCAATGGAGTCACTGTGAACTCCTTTTCAAAGGTAAGGAAATAAAAATTTAGAGATTTATTCAAAGACTTTCATCTTCTCCAAGGTCATCCAGCCACAAACAAAAATAGACAAGAACTTATCTTCAGATTTCTAGCTAATTTTTTTCTCCCCATCTCCATGATATTGTCGTTATTGTTAATGTTTCTTTGCTCGCTAGAAACTACCTTAACTAGTTTACCGTGTGCTTATTTCAGCATTTGTAGACTTTAATGCTTTTGCAAGCTCATGCACAAACTCAGGTGGTTGGTCCTAGAAAATGAATTCTTCTTTATTTCTTTTCATTTATTGGTAGCACTTGCTGATGGTAGCACTTGTTAGTAGTAGTTTTTATCTTTGATTTGGATCATTTTCAATGAAGATTTTTGTGTTTATTTTTAAAAGCAAAAGTTTATTTCAATCAGTTCAGGAGAAAATGATCCAAAACCATAGCTTTGTATTATTTACCTGAAACTGCAGTTGAAACTTTCCATTTCAACTAGCCTTGCTGTTGTGTAGACACTTTATGTGCAGAACTGATTTCTTTCTGCCTGTGCTATGGGATAGGGCGTGATGGGGGAAGAGAATGTCATCTGCTCTAAGATGCTAAGGGGCTCTGATCAGGAAGGGTAAATATAATCAGATTTATTCAGAGAACTTAGAATTCCCAGAGTTTGTTTTTGGAGCAGGTGAGGAGAGGGGTAATACAAAAGTAATCAATTTTCTATGCTGCAATTCAATCGACTAGGCCTTTACAGTTGGAGTGACATGCTCCACAAGCTGTGGAGATTACCATCTTCACATTGCTTTATCCTGACTGAAGGTTTTGACTTTGAAGAGGGTGTGTGTCAGGTATCTTCTATTTTTCCCAGCACGTCCCAGTTGTCACTAGATTGATTACTTTGTTTTTTCATCCTCAATTCTCTTTACTGTGTTTATCTGAAGACAGATTAACTTTAGTCAGATATTCCATTCTTCCTGTGTTAAAATGAACAGTGATTAATTTTCTGCTATTCGTTTTATTTATGAAAATGATTTTGACCCAAATGTAAATGCAAATATGTCTTTGACTTTCTGGGATACTTTAAACTTCAATTTCAGGGAAAAAAGATTAAATAAGGGCAAATAAATGGTAAATAAATGCTTCAAATAATGAAAGTACAATAGGAGTACTTGCTTTGTATTTGCTTTGGAATTAAAAAATAATGTAGTCTACTTCTCTTACCGTTAGGATGACAAACACATTTCTCAATGTACCTGTAGGTGTCACTGTTGAGATACACTATAGAAATGAAGATTACCCAGGTTTGAATCTGAGAAAGGGCTGCTGGGATGAATTTTATATAGTGCTTTTGGTTAACTCTAGTAACATATGTTTTTTCTGATATAGTACTTTATAGTACTTTTCTGAGTGTAGTACTGGAGTCCAATTATCTGGCACAAATAAAGTAACTAATATTGAATGTTCTATTATTTGGGGGGCAAAGAAATCACCTTGCACAAGGAGGGTGACATACAGGTACACAGTGCAGTAAAATATAGGACTTATTCCTTAAATTTTGCCTCAACATTCCTAGATTAGTAGTTTGGAGAAACTGATGTTTTCATGCTTCCTTTCTTCCTCCTCCCAGCGCCAACTCGCACCAGCTAGAGCCTCTCATCATGTGCAGCCTTCCGTGTGTGGGATTCGCTTCCCAGGGTGAAGTTCCCAGGGTGTTAATGAAGGAATCAAACCGGTGTCTAAGTGATAGTCCTGCTTTTCTGACAGGGGCTCCTAACTGAGAACCAGGATAAATTTCAACATATTGAGACTCTAAGACCCTGACTTTACAAGAGTTTTTCTCTTATCTCCTTTGTTTTATTTTGTTTATAAAGTGATTTGAAAATTTGTGGAAATCTCTTGGCAGGGCTAAACCTCAGGAAATTGTTAGGGGGTAATCTATGTTTTACGCATATGAGTATGCTTCTAATTGCCTTCTTTTAAAAAAGCTGCCCCCACCAATATTTGAATTAATTAAATTATTAAGCAGCTATTGCTCTTCCCTTACATACATTTCATTTCTCTGGAAGTTAGGGATATAAGGAAACTTCAGGGACGATCCTTGCTGTCAAGAACCTTGGTGTTCAATGTCAATGAGAGACAATGAGCAGACTGTGAGAAGGAGTTAAGGGCTGAGTTCGTGTGGAATATAAGGAGGAGAGCTGCCGACTCTGCCTGGGAATCAGCAGGTGTTTCAGGGAGAAGTGTGTCGAGTCAAACTGAACAGACTTTACAGTTGGGACCAGGGGGTGGAGACAGTGAGCAGATGAAGTACCTCTCATGAGAGCAGCACAGCACACCAGGCATGTTTGGGGACAGGGACAGGGACAGGGAGTAGTTAGGTCTGGCAGAAGTGCAGGCTGGGTGGGCAGGGCAGGCAGGGGTCCTGTGATGCCCCTTCTGTGAAATGCTCTGAGCACCTGATTGCGTTTCATCCAAAGACAAGGACCTTAGAGGTTAATACCGCAGACACGCTTCCGCTTTTCTTTTCCCTAATAAACTTAGCTGTTCATGTTCAACTGCTTCAAAACAAAGTAAGGCAGGTTTCCGAATGGACAGTTTCTACGTTAGAGTTGACAGCTATCATCGGGTTTGTGTTAGACAGTGGTAGTTTCTACGACTTATTGCTCTTGGCAGATGAGGAGGTGAACTGGAAGGATTGTGTGGCTGGGTTTTCCATGACTGATGTGGTTAACTAAACTATTTCTGTCACAAATAGGTATTAGGTGTTTTGCCTTGCACTGAACATTAGCTGCCTCTTATGGCTTACACAAAAACAGCCAATACTTCTATGTTCCTTACTGTGTACCAGGCACTGTTCTAAAAATACACACACACACACATACACACACACACATATATTAACTCATTTGCTCTTTATAACCATTCTGTCAAGTAGGTAATGATGAAACCCCAATTTTACCCATGAAGAAATAAGGCATGGAGGGTTAGACAATTTGCCCAAGGTCATACAGCTAATAAGCCAGAGAACTGGAATTTGAACCCTGATAGTCTGGTTAAAGGTACATATTATCTAATAATTTGATGTTGCATGTAAGTTTAATTGTGCTACATAATAATTTAGTGAAAAGATTTTTATTTTATGGTTAGGAGGGACAAGCGTTAATTAACATGTTTTTGGATGGATATCTGGAAGAGCAACCAAAGGAGCTTCATGGCTAGAGAAAGCCATGAAGGGTCTGGGAGTACTGACAGCTCCTGTGATCAACTGAGGCAGTCTCTCTGGATGGTGAGTGATTTCTTTATTCTTGGAGGATGGCCACAGCAATGAGCTCTGGAAAAAAAGAAAGAAGCAAACTCTGTCATCTTCTTAGAAATTAAGTTTCTAAGTAGTTGCTAGAAGTAATCCCAACTGGACGCATGAAACTTATGAGGTTTGACAAAATGTGTTATCCATAGCAAACTATAAATACTATTATTTTATTTCATGTTTATGAAGCAACAACAGTATCCTTGGGGCTGCACATATTAAAAAAGACACCATTCCTGCCCTAAGGGTTTACAGTGCAGACAGATTTGAAATTTCTTCCAGAACCAGATGTTTGAGTGCGGCACATCACTCATCCCTTTCTGCCTCTCTCCATTTTAAGTTAGCACATATTCCCAGGGTGATGGATACCCTAACATCAGCCTCCCTGATTTTACTCAATGCTTTAGTCAAGAGGAATACAGAATGTGACTAAAATATTTTTTCCCTTCAGCATTTATGCATCAGAAATGATATTCACCAATTTTGTACATGTAGCAATCAGCTACTTCCATTAGCTTTCCCTGTTAAACTGAAATGTCAGATCAAGAATTGAATGGGTGAGAAAGAAATGCCAGGAAAATCCATTTACTTGTAAATTTACCACTTGAAGTGCTGGCTACGTATGTGGGCAAAGTAGGTGATTTGAAAGTTCCTGACATTCCCTGCGTGGCTGTTAAGGACAGCCAGATGTTGTTCATCACCTGTCTCGGTGTGGAGAAAAGAGATCACGATTAGTGAGCTCCTAGGGGCGAGCAGACACCAGGCTCACCTTTTGCATATTTTATCTCATTTAATCTTCCCAGTTACTCTGGATGATAGGTACTATTTTACAGACAAGGATTCTGAGGCTCAGAAAGGTTACATGACTGGCTCAAGTTCACACAGCAAGTAAATTTGGGACTCTCAAAACTGAGCCCTATCAATAGCAGATGACAGACACCATTCACAGTCAAATATTGCAGTACCCGTACAACATCCCATTGGTTACCTTCCCTGGCTATGCCATTATTCTATCTTCTTTTTAGAAGCAAGAACGCAAGGTTGCTCTTCTAGGTTTCCCCTGCTAGCTTTGTTAAACACTTGACAACTGCAGTGCTTTCATTGGGGGGGGGGGCGGTTAACATTTAAATCCAATATTGTGACTTAGGTCTTCATTTATATCCTCTTTCAGTAGCAGGTGTGAGCCTCTCCCTTCCCCTGAGCATCGCCACATTGCTGCATGCAAGTACAAGGTGACATGCGCCCTAGACCCCTGAGGAATGAAGAGCTGCCTAAATTGGAGAGAGGCTGGCAGAGAATTCCTAGCTTGATAATCAATTAATATGATAGCAGGTGCCAGTGGGCAGCCTTCTGGGTCAAGAGTGGCTCAGGGAGCTGTGAGTGGAGCAGAGACTGGAGAGCACTGGTGACTGCCCCAGCTGGTCTCCTTCATGCCGAGCAGAAGTCCCCTCAGGTGCCATGTGCAACTTGCACACCATAGACTTCTGAGCCCTGGTCTTTATGACATTTGGTTTAACCATTCTACGGTGAAATTGGTTGTTTCCTTGTGGCAAGGTTAACCTGTTCCTAGGGCCGGGCACCAATAATTGGGCTTGAGTAATCTGAAGTTACTGTGCATTGGTGGCTGACTGTGAACCCTTGTTCAGTTGTCAGCCTACAAACAAATCTGCAAAGAACGAGCCCTTAGGGGTGCTGATTTCACAGCAGAAACACCGGAATGAATATCAGGCCTGGGCGAGAACTGGCTCAGTTACAGAAGTTCCCGACAACTTGTAACACAAATGGCTCACCGGTTTATTCAGCACCTCTCCCCACACTTCTGTTGTGGGCAGGACACTGTGCTGGGCAAGGCAGGCTGAAGTCAGAAGTCAAGGGTTACTTGGCCCCATCGTGAAGAAACTTTAGGTGGACCCAGTAGATTCTGTTCTTAAATTTACATACTTCTTCCTCTCCAACGGTCAGTGGAGGATTTTAAAATATCTGTAAGTGCAAACTCAGGGCACAGTTCCAAACTTCTCTTACATAGTGCCTGGCAGATGACCAAAGAATTCAAGAGAAACTCAGGATCATTAAAGAAAAAAATCTAACAAAACAACAACAGTGGGTCTGTAAGAGACAATCCAACGGAGTACAGAAAGAGCAACAGATATTTTCTAGGGGGTTGAGATGTGGTAGGGCAGTTTCATGGGGAATTGAGAGTGGTTTTGCCTTTAACTAGCTGTGTGATTTAGGAACTCCCTTCATGTCTGGGGCCGCTAGTTTTCTTATTAGAAGAGAATCTCCTGCTAGAACAGGCCCCAGGCCCCGTGCTTGCCACCCACTATACTGGTGCTGCTGCCCTCGGCCTCCCTCGAGTGCAGATGAAGCAGCCTCTTCCCTTGAGAACCGGACCCCACCCTTTCTCTCCCACCCAAGGGCATCGTGCAGCCCTCATGCCCTCCCTCTCTTGCTTAACTATTATTTTTTCCTCCTGGATCATTCGCATGAGCCCTCAGCGTGCTTTCGTATCATTCATCTTCAACAACACTCTCTGTTAACTCCAATCTCTTCCTGTTTCCACCCCATTTGGCTTCACAGCAAAGCTTCTCAAAGTGCAGTGAGCACTTCCTCAGCTCCTCCTTTTCATGGAATAACTCACATCAGGCCTTTGTCACCAATGGTCCACTAAAGTATTCTCATTAAGGTCACCAATACTCACACATTCCCAAATCCAGTGGCCAATTTTCTCTCTTCATCTTATCTAGTTGGTTTTGCAGCAGCATTTGAAACAGTCATTCACAACTTTCTTCTTGAGGCATTTTCTTCTCATGGCTCCCAGGACACCTCTTTCCCCGGATCCCTGCCTAGTCCGTTGGCTCCCTCTCCTCACTCCCCTGCAGTGGACCCCACTCCTCTTCTTGACCTTTAAAGGTGATAAGGTCCTGTGGCTCAGTTTACCATCTTCTTCTCTGTCTCTTCTCTCTCCCTAGCTGAACACATCCCATCCTGTGCATTAAAGACCATCTGTACAACTTGAGTCATTGCTGATGTCCCACTCTCATTTATATCTGCATCCACATCCATCATCACATCCTGATGGTGCCTACTCTGACATACCTTTAGAACCACTTCTCATTCCTATTAGCTTGACCAGCCGGCTCACTTCCCCTTCATTGCTCACCTGGTCTGCTGCTGAGACCTCCTAACTGGTCTCCCTGTTCCTACTCTTCAGCCCCCCATGCTCTGTTCTTCTCATGGTTGCCCAAATGATCTTTCAAAAACTAAACCTGATCATGTCCCTCTCTTGCCTAGAATCCTCCAGTAACTTCTCTTCACACTTAAAAACAAAGGCAATGCTTTACTATGTTCTGCAAGACTATGTTACCTGTCCTCTGGCTACATCCCTGATTTTGCCTCCTGTGTTCCTTGAACCTGGCAACTAAGTTGCCAATACTAGTGAAGGTTATTAACAATTGTCTTTTTTTCCTTTTGTTTTATGCCTGCTCCTCTGCTAGATCCCAGTTTCTCCAGCAGTGGTCCAGGGTCCCCTATTTTACCCGAACCAGGTGGGCTCTGCCTGGAGGGGGGGGTCCCTGCTACTAATCTTGTCTTTTTTGCTCTCCCAGCCAGTATATTTTTATTGCATGGCCCTGCCCTTGCTAAGCATATTCCATAATTTAAGGCACAGTATATTTGTACATATAGCACAGCAGGGGGATGCTGGATGTGACACCCAGGTCCCTGTTCGGGTAAAGATTATTCCCCAAACTGCTGGGATGACTGCTGTCAGGCAGCCCTCAGCCACCTTCGGGAAGTGCCTTGGCTAAAGGGAGCCACCTGGCCCAGGGACATGCCCCATTTCCTTGGCATCCATTGAATGGGCAATAGGGATAGATAAAGGCTTGACCCCCACACATCAGGGCAGGACAACTCTGCAGAGCCCTTCCAACTTCAGAGCTCCCCTGGAATCAGCTGAGGCCTTTTTGCACCTGCATTGCAGCCTGACTTCTCCCCCTGCCCCAGCCCACGTCTCTGCCCCCTCACACAGGGGTGGAGCCCACGAGCACCACCTGATCAATTTCCTGCAATGCACACCTCCATCTCAGTGTCTGCTTCCCAGGGAACCCAAGTGTGACAAGTCTTGCAGTTTAACCAGGGCCTTTAATGTCTTAACCAACAGACAGGATTTTAAGAGTTGCTCCAGAGTTGGAGAGAGAGATTTTCCCCAGGAATTTATAGGCCTGTCCAATTGTACCATGTATGGCACCTGAGCTGTGCACAGCTCCATGTAATATGCCCTGATCAATTAATTTGTAATATTGACCCTGGATTCTTGTCTCCAAGACTCTCACCCAAGACATGTCAAACCATTTCTTGCTTTTCATCAGCTGGCATTTCCTTGGCCCCAATTCTTTAAGCAGTAAGAGTGTGTGTGTGCAGGGGTGTGTGTGTGTTGGAGATGCTCAACTTCTACTTCTGGAAACCCCTTGGATCAGACCTGTGAAGTTCCACCAGACACTCTCATCTGCCGGATAACATTTCATGCTTTTCCTCAGGGCCACCGCTCTTGTCGTTCCCTCCAATGGGAATGCCGTCCCCAGTTGCTGGCTATTGAAAGTCTTTTTACACATATTTCAAGTTCGTGTGTCCTTCCTGAAATTTTCCATGAGAACCTCAGTTGAAATGTCCTTTGACCTTTGTAGTGATTGTCCTACCATTGTATGGTGCTCATTTTATGATGCCTTGTTTCCCAATCATTTGCATATATCTTCTCACTGACTGAAATATGGATTCAGCACCTGCGCAGAAACAGCAGTTAATAAACACTTGCTAGATAGCGAAGACACGGCCCTGAGCAATGGAAGGATCACAAAAATCGCTTCCATTTATTAGGCAGGTGTTATATCAGGCCCCATTGTTTATCTCAAATTCCCACAATAAGGATAATATAGTTTTGTTTTCTTTACCAGATGGAGGAACTGAGGCTCAGCTATCAAGGGTTTTCTAGATCGCTCAGGTAGCAAATGTGATAGACTGGGTGGGTTTAAGACCAGGTCTGTATGATCCCTAGTCTGTTACATGCCCTTCAGTCTAACTGGAGACAAAGTTCTCGAGGGACTCAGGAAGCCCCACCTTGATCCCACCATTGCCTGGAAACACTGTGTTTGTGATGCCCAACTGCCGCAGGCCAGAGGTGGAGTGGCGTTCGTAGTCAGGGGAGGCAATAACCGGCTGTGTGAGTTGAGTGTGGGTTTGCTGGAGGTGACAGGCTGCTCATGCAGAGAGCAGACGGGGCAGGGCTGAAGAAAACGTCTAAGGAAATGGTTGGGTTTGGCTTGGGGTGGGGGTGGGTTTTCTCCCAAGGAGCGAAGTCCAGGAAGGAAAAGACAACATACTTTGGCTCATCCACACCCTCGCACACTGAACAATTTAGGCAAGGACAGAGAGAGGTGCCTGGGCAGGGAGGCTCTGAGCAGCTGGAAGGAAGAAACGGGGATACGTGTGGTCAGAGCTCAGCGCAGAGGGAGGCATCCGGCACAGTGGGCCCAGCAGGCCTGCCCCGCACCCCCTACTGCCTTGCAGGGGGAACCTCCTTCTCAGCTGGCGGAGGGGCCACTCTGGTCTGAAACGCTGCCTGGAGAACTCTGCTTAGATCAGTGCTTTCAGAGCTAACCAGCAGCCACAGAAGCATCGGGGAGCTTGTTAGGAATTCAGCTTCTCGGTTTCCACCTCACAACTGCTCAGTCAGAAGCTCTGGGGGCCGGGCCCAGCCTCTGTGCTTAACACGTGCTCTGGGTGCTGCCCGAGATCAAGTCCAAGCCCCTCATGCTACGCTTCTCCTGCCACTGTCATTCTCTCCTTCCCTGTGCCCTAAGTTTTCTTTGTCTTGTCTCTAGTGTCTTTTTCTCATACGTTAGGATTCTCTGTGTTCCTCAAGGCCCGACTTAAGCCGTATCACCTTCCTGTAGCTTTCTCCGCCCACCTCCGTCCACAAGTCCCTTCTCTTGATGCCCTTGCCCTGCATTCTTGGATATTTGTTCTTCCTGTGTGCATGTCCTCTGTCTCTGGACTATCCTGGGAGCTTTCTGCTGTTTGTGACACTTATTTGCAGTCCTTACAGTTCCTTGTACATAAGAAGTGCACAATAAATGCCTTGTGGTGACTGATGGAACACTGAGCCTAAATATTTTATTTCTGACTATCCATCATTTTAGGTGGCTATGTGTGTAACATAAAAGAGGAAGAATTCTTCTGGTAACAAAGGAGAAACCTGTTTTTATTTTGTTTTATTGCTTCTTGTTCCAGAAAGGATTTAAGGAGGCTTAAAACACAGCAAAATAACATGTATTAGAAATAAGAAAGAAAAAAAAAAGGCAAGTTTAGGGTCATAAAATGGATCAAGAAATGAGACAAATATAAAAATGTTACTACATAATATAATACGTTCACTCTTGATAACCCCAAAATTAAGCTGTTATCTTTTTTTATCAGGGATTTGGAAAATAATGGCTTTTAAGCCCCCATTAGAACTTAGAATAGATTTACTTTTCATAAAGACACATAAACTCCAACATTGTTTCCTAGTTCCCTTCTCTGCCTCTGAATTTTCTGGATAACTGCAGGATGCCAAGAAGCCATCCTGGATATTTTTGAAAGAAGATTGTAGAACATGATGGTCCTCACCATTGTAGATGGCAAGATGGCCATTATTGTTTATAAAGACAGCAGCACATTCCACCTTCTCTCCTTAGCTGTGGAAACCTCTGAGTGCTGGGACACAGCCCAAAGGAGCAGCCAGAGGGAGGAAGAGGGACCCGGCCTCTGTCTAACTGCTGAAGAGCAAAGGGACCTGGCCTGTCTCGCACTCTGCCTCCCCGTCAGCAGAGCAGGCATTACAGTGACCGGGTACCCGTGAGGTTTAGAGCTGTTTCTGGATTACTGCAAGAGAAGCTTATTTGAACTAGCTGAGACACAAAATGGAAATTTATTATAAGAATAATGGAATGTGTCAAGGAATGTGCAAAGGCATCAGGCAAGGACTGGAACCAGCACGGAAGGCTGTAGGAAGAACTTTTATTTGGCCCTGTCACCATTACCTCTCTCGCTGTGTGGCTGTTTCTTCTTTCTTAGCAGAAAAGTTTTCTCAGCCCTTTAGTCCACAGGGTGGGTGGAAAGGGGCCTCATTAGTAACCATATTACCAATTCTAGTTGCCCAGAGGGACTGTAAATTTCTCTTTATCACAATCCCAGTTTCCTCTGGAAGAGGCTGGGCCAAGTGTCCACTCTCGGTCCCATCGATGGTGACCGGGCCCATCGAATGGCACAAACACAGCTGGCAGAGGGGCTCTGTGTTTGGAGACAGTGACAGCACAGGGGGAGTGGTTGTGGGAAGGACTGGCACACTAGGATGATGTGGAGATAGAGACACTCTGCCATGTCTTCTGCATGGGGAACTGAGGCCCTAACTCTTGGAAAGGTTTTTAGGTCCTGAATTTAAATCGTGACAGCATCCTTTATTAGCATATCAAGTACATAGTTAAGTTCCTGCAAATCACTTCATTTTATTCCTACCATGTTTCTGTTGGGGTTGGGAGACTGGAATTTTATCTTTGGTTTATATTAAGGGAAATGAAAGCCCAGAGAACCTAGGAGACTTGTGCACAGCCACACAGCTAGTAACCAGCAGGGCTGGACTTCAAGTCCAAAACCATTTTGGACCTGACTCTACCACTCATGGCTTGTTGCTTGGTCAAATCTTGCCCATACCCATATTCCTCATCTATAAAATGCATTAGTTATTCCATCTGAAGTCAGCACACAGAATGAGCACAAGAATCAAATGAATAGTTCTTGAGTCAGTTTGATCACTGGAATCACATAGAGATCTTTAAAAATATATAGATCTCAGGACTCCAGCCCCTGTGTATTCTGATTCAGTAGATCTGTGGTAGGACCCAAGTATGTGTTCTTGTAGAAGTTCCAGGAAATTGTGATGATCAGCCTGGATTTGTGAATCCTTCAGCAGCCTGAGAGAATGGTCCATAATTCACAAGGCATGGCATAAAACACATTGTGACCACAGTGACAGGGCAATCTCCTTAGCATTATGTCCCATGCTAGATACATATTGCTTTCTTCTCCAAGACTGTTTCGTGGGATCCCCTACGGGACAGTGGGGAAGAATGGGCACCCACACACAGAAGGCCATGTGTGAGAGAGTGTGTGCATGTGTGTGGTGTGTGCCTGTGTGTGGTGTGTGCACGGGGTGTGGCAACAGCTATATGTGGAAGGTGCAGATTGCAGGACATGCTTCTGCACTATGTTGAAGAGGCTTAAAAATTTTCTGGGTTGAAAGAGATCGTGTACCTTAATATTCCTGTTGCCTCTACTACAAACCAGGCATTTTAGGCATGCGACATGCAATTTCTCAAATGGAGTATGGTGTATGTATTTTCCCTATTTTATAGAACAGGAAGCTAAAACAGAGTTTTTCTTTTGTCTGAAGTTATACACAGATGGGAGGTGGAGGTGGCGCAGCTGGGATTCAAATTTAATTTATGAGTTTTGATTTGGAGAACTTTTCAAGGGATGAAGCTTGGGAAAGATAGCTGAATAATCAGAGACTGTCGACAGAAACAAACTGGAGGGTCATCGCTTTCTGCTGTCCCATTATTTACCTTAGCCTTGGTCTGATGTTGGCTGTCTTGGGCACTAAATAACAATGGGGCATTGTCAAACCAGGGTGATTTTCAGCCAAGTAATGACAGCAGCGGTAGTACTGTCACTAGTCGTGGTGGTGGCACTGGGCGTATTGCTCACACTTTATGCATCAGGCACATGGAAAGGTTATTGCTGTCCCTGACAACAACTATGCAAGGTGGGTATCACTACTCTCATTACGCAGATGAGACTGAGGCTCAGGGAAGCTAAGTAAGCAGCCCAAGACCACAGTGTTCACAAGCACCAGGGTGAGGATTCACTAAAATCCGGGTCTTTTTTGCTCTTGCTGTCACGTGGAGCTGCCTCTGATTCCACAGCTTCTACAGCTGCCTGGACGGTGAGTCCTCGCTTAGTGTGCTGCTGTCTGATTCTTCCCTCCTCAGCAAGACTCTTCCTCCTCAGCTTGGCTGGCGTTCTTGTTCCTTACTTCAGAAAGTGAAAGAGACATCAGCTGCGGTTGTGTGTGCCCCTTTATAGGCAGAGAGTCTCAAAGTTAATAAGTGTCTCCTGGACTTAGTCAAGGAAGTAATTAACACCGGAGCACAGAGGGCATCCTCGGCCCCCAATGTCTGGCGTCAGGAAAGTTGACTGCCCGTCATTAGCGCGTGATGAAGTAGTCTATCGTGGGAAAGCAGTGCTGTTGGAGTGAATGCGCTGATCTGTTGTTATTGGAGGTTTTACTTTGTTCTGTTTTTCTCAGAGGCCTGGAGAGGCAGGGGATGGGGCTGCCCACAGGGCAGGTATGGGACGGGGGTCTCTGGTCTGTGTGTGGCCAGACAGGGAAACAATGGGGATTACAAGGAAGGTATTTATTGAGAACAATGACGTGGGGATGTAGTTTCATCCCCTTTTTTTTTCCAGGTGAGAGATACAAATCCGAAAGATTAATTTATTTACCTAAGGTTATGCAGGTAGCAAGAAAAGGTTTTGCTTCAGTCTGACCTCAAGTTCTAACTTTTATACCTTTAACCTATCGGCAGGAGCCGAGACAAAGATGAAGACCTGTGAGAACCAGATGCTGCCGAGATGGAGGCGGAACAGGAAGAGGAGAGGGCAGGAGGCTGGCCAGAGGACAAAGGTAGATGTGGCAGATTGTATTTTCTAAAGATGGTCACACTCTGCCTGTCCGATCCTACTTGCTCTTCTTACAACCTAATGTTGAGCAGCACCATCAAGAGGCAGCGTCTCTTTCCCTCCCCTTCAGCGCTGGCTCACCCATTCTTGGTGCATGAACCTTCGGTGTCCTGAGCCCGTATATAAGACATCCAACGACCCTGTCTTCAGTCCTGAGCCACCATACTGGGGAGACCCCACTGGGGTAGAAGGACTTGAGGAGCCTCAGCTATTCCAGCCCCAACTACTCGTGCCTCTCTATCCCAGATGTGGCGGTGTCTGAGCCTTTAGAAGGTGATTCTAGCTCTGGAAGTGGAAGAAAGTCTTCCTGCTAAGGCCAGGTGGATTTGCAGATTTGTGAGTGAAATAAATGTCATTGTTTAAGTCACTAGATTTTTGGGTAATTTATTTACAGACATAGCAGTTGCTGAAGTTCTTGGTGAAGCGGATATTGTAACACCTCAGTCTCTGAGACCTGAACATCCATTGGGGCCTCCCTTTCATTCAGGCTTAGGCACAAAGTCATGAATGAACCAGGGAGGCCACATAACTTCTGATATTCTTCTGAAGAGCCTTCAAAAACGCTGTCTGCCTGTGGCGCCCACGAATATCCCAGCTGTGTAGGGGAAACATCGCTGCCAACACAGCACAGTTCCTTCCAAGGGCAAACTCAGAGGCGGTGAGACGGCTTGAGGGGGGAAACTTGAGCAGACCGCCAGAGCAGCTGAGATTCAGGCAAGTTCTGATGGATTTTGTTTGGCCCAGGGTCAGCAGAGACAGATTTGGGCAAAGGCACGGGGTGGCTAAGCATATGGTGAGCTTGTGCTCAGATAGAAAGACTAACCCAGCCAGAGCGAATGGTCCAAACATGGGGAGAGATGGGGGCAGGTTTGGAGGATTCCTTCCTTCACCTGGAATCTATCTGTGAGGATTCCAAAAAGGCACATTGAGGGCTGGATCCACAGGAGAGGGAAAAAGCAAGGTCTCCTGAAGAACAAATAAAAATTCTGTTACATTCATCCCTGCAACAAACACTCCCTAGGAAGACGTGGTTCCCCGGGCCTCATCTGGCCCCAGGGGACAGGGGAGGGAAACTGTTCCATTTCTCCGTGTTGCAGAGTAGGCGAGGGAGAGAGTCTGAGGACACTGTGACTCCTCCACCTGGGCCCTGACTGGTCCCTCCAGTGTCTCAGGGATCCTGCTCTCAGAGTTAACCCTCCCTCTCTGGCCCGTTCAGTCTCTCCTTTCTCACTGCCTTTAAGCACAGATACCACAAGCACAGCTAGAATCTTTTTTTTTTCTTTTACTGATATTCTTCTTGAATAAACGTATTTACTGAGTTAATTTACTCTTCAAAACGGCTTTCCTTAGCTCTCTTTTGATCAGTCCCAACCGTGGAGCTTTTGCATTACCTGTGGATTTCCCACGTCACTAGCGGTTGGCAATGTTATTTCTCCCTGCTGCACTGAGGACGCAGCCGCCTTCTCTGAGGCGGCGTCATTCCCAGTTGTCTTCCTACGTTTCTGCCAACTGCAGTCTCTTGTCGTGTGCCTGTGTCTGTCTCTTGCACTGCTTCTTTCTTCTCTTACCAAATGCAGGAGTTTTCTAAGGTTGTTAAGAGACCTCAGCTCTTCCCTTGCCCTTCTCTTTCCCAGAATCTTTCCGCACTGACCCTGTCAATGATCACTTCTGAGCAAACAGCTCAAAAACTAAGATAAGAGCAACTGCCAGGCTCCCCGCTCCAACACTGGCATGTGCTGGAGACTGTGCTAAGTGCTTTGTATCTATTTAATGAATCCCTGTGAAGTTGTTGTTATCATCGTCATTTGACAAGTAAGGAAATTAAGGCTCACCAATTTCATCTGCCATTGAAGGCAGCACTCTTCCCCCTTATGCTGCGCTGCCTCTTCTTCTCACATACCAGCTGTCACTGGACATTTTCGCCTGGACGACTTTCGGTCATATCTAGCTGACTGCGCTCAAAATCGAATATCCTCTTTTCATAAAATCAGAACTTTCTCCAAACTTCTTAAAGTTTTTTTTCCCAACGATTCTACTATTTTCCCAACATCCTTCTTTAAAAAATGGCTTTACAGCCCCTCATGACAAGGACAAACTGGTCAACCCAAGGAGCCATGACCACCATGGAGGTGGGCAACACCCTGTCCCTCACTCAGGACTGGTGCTCGTGGCATGAGCTCGCAAGTCAGAGCACAGGCCACCTGGCCCAGTGTTCACCCATGCGACTTTGAGAATGTGTTTACATTCAGTGGTTGAATAGAGGGTAGCAGATTGCAGTGTGCAATTCCCAGGCACGATTATCAGGGTTTTCTGATGACCCGTCAGCAATCCCAAGCACCCTCTTCTCTCCGTTCTTACACCAGACCAGAGAAGAGTGCAGCCCATCACTCCTGGATCATTGGTTATGGGATGTCAGAACTGAGTGTAACTTTGGAAATTATTTCAGGCTAAACCCCTTCTTTTACAGTGAAGGAAGCAGGGTCTAGCCAGGCGAGGTGTCAACTCCTCCGAGAGGTCTACCCTGACCACTCTGCTAAAAGTTGCAGAAGATTTTCCTTCCCCACCCCACGTTCCAGACCCTCCTCACTCAGTGCTAGTTTTCCTTTCCCTGTGGATGCTGTGGCCGGGCATCGCACTTGCAAGTGTTTCCTTTATGCCTGCTCAGAAAGACCACCCATGATGCCTCCTTTCATTCTCAAAGGGATCTCAGTTTGGAGGATACATGACCAGTGACCTTATCTATAGCCCTTAGCACGTTAGAACACACCTTATCCTTCAGTACTTATTTGTGTGTCTATTGTTTGCTTTGGAACTTTCTCTCCTTGCAAGGAAGGCCTGTGAGGGCGGGGGTCTTCGTTTTGTTGGTCTCTGTATCCCCCATAATTAGAATAGTGAGACCACATATGAAAATGACTGTCACTGGGCAGTGAAATGACGCAAGTGGAGTTCAGTGGAGCAGGAGGCTGTGCCTGCAGAATTGCAGAGTGAAGGGTGGGGCGGGCGTGTGGCCTCCCAGCTCTGTGAGAGCCTTTCTGCTTCCACGCTGGGATCGATGCTGAGGGAGGGGGACGGGAGGAACAGGCCTCTGAGGACACTCTGTTTCTTCTTGCTCACTCTCCTCCTCCATCGCTGGCTTCCCTGTACGTTTTCCTTGTCCACTCTTGACCTTGAATTTGTCTTCCAAGTTCATAATTACACTTCATTTCCCAGTTCAGTGTGATGTAGGTTCATCAGTTAATTGTAAAGACTTTAAAAACGGCACTTTATCTCAAGCTCATTGAAGACTAATTTATTAAACAGGGAATTTAGATTTTTTTAAAAGGAAAAATAAGCAAGGTTGATTCTCCCCCACCCCCTCCCCCCACCTTGACTGTCCGAGACAGGAGTAATGGTTACTTTTGCTGGGAAATTTTCTGCCTTGACTTCATCCCTGCAGATCAAATGCTGGCAGATTACCAGTGGTGTTGCGGGCTTGTCACCCCTCAACTGTGAGATCAAACTGTTCATTTAGAATCAAATCATGGAACCAGTCAGAAAGGATTATATTGTCAGCGGTCACAGGAAGGAAGTAAACAGATGTTTTACTAAACAGCCTCTGTGGGGCCTCCAGGTGCAGGCTGAGTCCCCTGTCGGGGCATGGAAGTAAAATTCCCCACATTTGCCGAAGGAGCCTGGAGACCGAGGTGGCTCCGTTATGTCTGTGCTGCTGTGCACGCGGCCACGTGTCAGCTTCACTGACATGTACAGTCCTGTACAGCCCTGGCCTCCCCGTGCCTCTAGAGGGCCACGGTGGGGAGTGGGAGCGAGGCCACAGCAAACAGGGTGGCCTGAGGCCCCGAGGAGAGTCTCCGGCACAGCGTCCCCCTGGAGGGACTGACTGGTTCTGGGCGTCACAGCAGCAGCAGGACAGATTCTGCAAGGGGAGGAGCAGGTGGGGCTGGGGGTTCTTTCTCCAGCGTGGTGGGCTACTAATTATCACCCAAATACCACGTGTATTCTCAGCCCTGTGCGTCTTCTAGAACGTCCTTTTCTGCCCTTAACACGTCTGATTCTTTCCTCCATGCTCCGGCTGAAACCCGCCTTGTCCCAGCAACAGGGGTCTCTCTTTTGTCGCCTTCTGCTTGCACAGCGTATTTGTCAGTGAAGACGATGGTGCTGGAGTCTGACCTGGAAACCACTTAGGTCAGCGTCTGCTCTCGCAGAGATGGGACAAAGAGCCAGAGAGACAAGCACCTTGTTAAAAATGACGCAGCTGGCCAGTGGCAGGTAAGGACTTCCGCACAGGGTTTCCTGCGCTGAGCCATGCTGAGCAATACTGAGGGGGACGCTTTTGAAGGGTGTCGCCTCGTCATAGGCTGGGAGTACCCCGTGCCCAGCTCTGTGTGCCTGTCTGTTCTGATGGAGGGAAGTTGTTTTCCCCTTTATGAGCATCCAAGCGCTGCACCTTTGTGTCTGTGTCTGCCTTCTGTCATTGGTCCCTATGTTCCTTGGACAACTGCCCAGCATTCATGTATTTATACAAATATCGAACACCTATTATTTGTGAAGAAAGTGCTAGATGGTGAGGATACTACAATGGAAAAAAAACACAACACAAAGTTCCTGCCTTGTTAGAGCTTATAAGTGTAAAATTAGAGCTATGATAAATGCTGGCAGAGAGAGGTGTGGGTTGCTGAGAGCAAGAATGTGAAGGGGATTTGATCAATGTGGGACCTTGAAACTCTTGAAACTCTTCTTTTTTTCTAGCTACATTTGATCCTCAAATAATCTCATTTAGTCCCATGGTTTTAAACAGCATTTAAATATTGATAATTCTTATGCTCTATATCCAGTTCAGGCTTTTGTGAACTCCAGATTTTAAATCAATTTGATAAATGATTTGCCTACTTGATACATCCACTTGTCCAAAATTGATCTCAGCACCCCTCAGCAAATCTACTTCACCTGAAACCTTCCCCATCCCAGTAAATAGCACTTCTATATTTTCAGTGTGTAGACCACAAAAACTTGAGCTGCGCTTGGCTCTTTCTTTTCTTTCTCCCATGTCCTACACCGTCACTGTCAGCAAATTTTGTTGGCTTTTCCTGTGACATACAGCACAGAATCTGATCCCCTCGCACTGCATCCCTTTCTCCTGCTCCAGACAGTTTTATCCTCCCTAGAATATTTGCTTCCATCTCAGCTCCCCAGTAGCAGACACAACACTCCTTTTATACTATGGTCAAATTGCACCATTCCTCTGCTCAAATTGCTCCTCTTGATTCCTTTAGGAAGTCTTTTCTATAACATAGCATGTGGTTTACATAATATAGCATCCTTCTGTGTGTGAGATCCACACACTCCTCTGATCTCGGTACTCTTTATCCTCTTTATGCTACTTTAGTGTCTTTCATTCTCATTGCACCTGATGGATGATATATACCTTTGTTTTATTTATTTATCATCTATCTCCCCCCATACCATTGAAATAGTAGAGGTCAGAAATTTGGTCTCTTTGTTTACTGATATATCCCAGGGCCTAGGGTAGTAGAGGCATCTAGGAAGCTCCACTAAATATTGCTTGAATGATTGAAATTCTACAGGAGGCTAAAGAGTTTGATTTATGAAAAATGCCCATTTGATTTAACTACATGGATGTCTCAAGAGGCCTTAATATTTTTACTGAAGTCAGCCAGGAGTGAGTGTTTAATGAGGAAACACAGAAATTAAGAATGCAAAACATCTTCAAGGAGTTTGGTTTGAAGAAGAGACTAGCTAGTGGTGATCTGGGTTTGAAGCTGGCTAGAATAAAGCCTTGCACATGGCTAAGGTTGTTTTCCTTTTGCTTTCTCTTGAACCAGCAAAGGACATATATAAAATTGAGAGTGTAAAAAAAATGGTCGAGATTCTTGATGTTTTTCCTAGTTCCTCGTGGAGGTGCGGTGGGAGCATGGCAGTCTCCACAACCTGTGCAGAGAGAACCTGCCTGGTTAGAAGAACCCAGAATTCAGATTTCTCTGCCTTCACAGTTAGGCGGGAGGCACATCAGCAGCACTGGTGCTCATGCTGTGACCGTTTAAGTAAACTCTTGCTGCCATAGTTGTATTCTTCTGCTTCCTGTTTATCTTCAGGCCCCTGTAAGCCTGTCCATAATGGTAGTAAGGGGTGGAAATGGATCGTTTCAAAGGAGAACTATTGTCTGGAAAGGCAATGGGGAGAAAGGAGGACTGTTATACCGGGGATAAGAGGGAACAGTAGCTCCCGAGACAAGAAAACGTTCTATCCCTAGCAAGAGCCAGGCTCCAGGAAAAGTGAATAGGTAGAGGGATTGCTCTGAGAAGTTGTTTAGGAGACTGGAGAATTTGCTGTACATGGAGATCATAACAAGTTGTGTTCTGGAATCAGAAAGTTTGAATTTAGATCGCTATGGTGTGATTTGGTACATGTGTGACCTTGGGGACTTGATGTCATTCCTTGGTGGAAATTCCTGAGGACACAATGGGAGTGTGTGGGAAGTGAGGAAGGAGTAGGGATGCAGATGAGGTCACGGAGGTACAGAGCACTACTGGGGCTGACGGTGCAGCGGAAAGGTGGCCACATGGGCTTACACTGTGGCCACTGACGTATGAAGATGACAAGAGGTGGTGTTGTGTGTGTGATGTCAACAGTCTACTTGAGCAGGGTGCTCACTGGGTCCCATGGCTAGAGGACTCTGTGCACAAGTTCTTGCATTAGATCTATTCTTACAGCTATGCTCTAAATGCACAGAACTGTCAGAGAAAGAAGGAGGTGCATTCATCAAAGGAGACAGACATAATGATAAAAAAAAAACCTCATGGTGATCGAGGAGGAGGAGGAAATCAGGAACTGATGTCATGCATTTGTTTCACAAGGTCACTGGACACACTCAGCTCTGAAAACAAAGATATAGCCCTTTTACAATCACCTAGGTTAAAAGAGTATATTCTTGCTAGGATTTTTCATAAAGTACTACATACCTTGATCAAGTTTTAAAAGCACAATTAATCTCAAATTCTTTTATTTTTTTCATTTCCAAAGGAAAAATATCTCAGTTTACTGCTTTGGAATATGAAGAGTGTGATAATAATTTCACAGAAAATGTTTACTATTTCCAGATAATATTCTACCCGTTTTGGGGTTTCTTTTTTTGAACTTTTCTTTCATATATATATATACATCTTTCATATATATATATATATATTTTTTTTTTTAGAGACAAGGTCTTGCTCTGTTGCCCAGGCTGGAGTGCAGTGGAGTGCAGAGGTCATAGCTCACTGCAGCTTGGAACTTCTGGGATCAAGTGATCCTCCCACCTAAGTCTCCTGAGTGGCTGGGATTATAAGCATGAGCCACTGTGCCTGGTGAGGTTTTCCCTCTAAAGACATTATAAAACCCTACTGCAACATTTTTTCCACGATAGCCATGAAATATGCTTCTAAAATTTTGTCTGCATATGGAATGGAGTTATCTTGAGGGGTGGATAAAAACCAAGAAACAATGGTTGCAAAATGTCAATGTCCTTGTATTAATCTATGAAGGTTGGGACCAAACTATTAAGAATACCATGAACTTAGAATGTTGTGGTGGTGGTGTTTGCGTTTCTATATTTGCATTGTTATTAAAAATCAAAGTTTATTCAGGAAAATGTACTAGTGCGGTTTTGTAATACCCACCCATAGCGCACAGAAATGCACTTTGCTTTAAACGGCCCTCTCCGTTTCAACCTTCAATGATGTCTGGGTAACCGGTCCCTTTATCTAAATCAAAACACAGTACGTATACCCTGTAATTCTAGAGGACCCAGAGATGTGGAGATGCAGCATGCATAGGAATTATATCAAACGATCTATATTGAAAAAATACTACCTTACAATTATGACACTATCAAACTTTATTAAGAATAAATTTCAATATGAATTAAAGAAAAACAGCTGAAATAAAATGAGTTCAATCAAAAATGCCCTCAGAGGGAGAAGCAGCAGCTGCTGTTCTGCCGAGGCTGTCGCCTTCAGGCCCCGGGTGTAAGGCGAACACCATCAATCCAGAAGGTCACCCTGGACCCCCGAGCTCTCCCGCCGCGAGCCTCCTCTCTTCTGGGGGGCTGAGGGCCCCCGGTCCCCCCGGCACTTGTGGGCCCGCGGGCTGCGGGCGGAGCCCCGGCTGCAAAAGGGCGCCTCGGGAACGGCTGGAGCGTGGCCTCGAGGGCAGCCAGCTTCTGCCTGTCGCAGTGGTTCCCTCTCCTGAGCCAGTTGACTTCACGCTCGATGGACAGGGCGGCCATCCTGCTGTGCTGCACTCCAGACTCACGGAAGCAGATGTCCTCCCGGTAAAAAGAAGCGGCTGTCTGCAATTCCTGGGCGAGCTCCTTAGCCAGCTTCTTGTACAGGTCTCCCACCCGCCGAGTGCGGGCTACCCTTTCTGAAAGCGCGGCGAGTCTCTTCTCCATCTCCGAGCAGCGGACTTCCTCCTCCGCCAGTTTCCGCTCCGGCTCCGTCACGTGTCGCTGCTCCAAAGCAGGCAGCGCTCGCAGCCTCAGCTCGAGCTCCCGGATCTCCCTGTCCAGCCGCGCACCGTCTTCCCGCAGAGACGCCTCCTGGGCTCGCAGGCTTTCAATTTGCTCTTCCAGCTCATACCTCCTTCGGGTTTCTCTGCACACTTGTCCAGCTACTTCTCCGGTCTCCTCTGCAGGACTTCCCAAGCATGCAGTTAAGTCACCACCATCACTGAAACTGCGCAGAGGGACTTCTGGCAGGGATGCAGGGCCGTCAGCCTGTCCCGCTTCCCTGTTTCCCTCCACCTCCGCATCCTCGTCCTCCAGAAGGCCACTCACAGGGCTGGGCAGCTGCAGGGGGCTGAGCAGGGTGTGGGCCAGGGATGACCGTTGCCTCACTTTACAACTCTGGGCCTGGTCCATTACTGACTTCACGCTCTCCAGGCTCAGTTTCTTCTCCTTGTCCTGCAGTCTTTGCTTCTGTCTTGGAAGGACTCGCGGAAGGTCTCCGTTGTCATCCAAACCCGCCATGGTCGTCTTCTGAAGATCTCCGTCGTGCTGTGATGTGACTGAGACATGTTGTGTGTCCAGCACCCAGGGAAGTTCAGGAGGCTGGGTTTTCTCTCTTTCTTTAAGCAAGTCAACCATTTTCTGTAAGGAATATGCTCTTGTTCCATTTAGAGCTGCCAAGCAGAGGGTTCGGAGCCAAAGAGGACTGTCCTCCCCCATGGGTGCCTGGGGGCCAGTGTCGGCCTTTGGCGTTGGCCCCATCTTGGCTTGAGCTTTCGGGTCCACCTTACTGCAGGCTGAACTCCGTCTGGCCGGCTCCTCCCCTCGTCTTCCTGAGATGCCTCTCCTCACTAGACAGGCCACCAGAGCAGTGCACACCAGGAGCTTCCAGGAGAAGCCCCGTGCTCCTGGCACTTGCTCCAGGCTTTTGAACATCACCACCAGAACAGCCCACAGCTGGTCCAGGACCAGCTGTAGAGACATTATGGCTGCGGGCAGCAGGCCCTTCGTGGCTCTGAAGGGCTCTGCAGCTCTGCCTCCGCTTGCCAGTGGCCTGTGGCCACAACTGACCTCAGGAGGCCCTAGGGAGGGTTCCGTAACCAACACAAACAACTGCCAGGCAACCAGGGTGGAACGTCTGTTGGGGTGGGGGAGGGGAGGCTACCCATGGTCTAGGAAACTGTGTCCCTCACTTTGCTCTGCAATAGAAAGTTACATTACTTATGCAGTGCCCTCGGGGAGGTGGTAGGGACTCAGGGAACTCAGGGCCCAGGGACGGGCCTACTCTGAGGTCCCTCTCTCCTTGTGTTTTGTCAGTGCTGGCACACAAGGCCACAGGAATGAAGGGCCTCCCCAAAGGTGTTAACCAAGACACCTGGGTTTCAAGTGTAGGAATCGGAGAGAAATCGACTGGAACAGGCAGGCTCTTATACTTCCAAAGATTTTCTGTGGGTGCAGTGTGTCCCTGTTCAATCCAAATGTCCTGGATGGGGTGACAGACCTCTGGGGTGGGCACAGTGATCCAGGCCCCTTCTCTCATGTTGTTCTGCCATCCTAAGCTTGTGCCAAATCTTCTTCATCCATTCATCAGTTGCTGGACATTTGGGTGCTTGCACATCTTGGCTATTGTGAATAATGTTGCATTGAACAGGAGTGTGCAAATCTCTCTTGAGATACTGATTTCTCTATCTTTGGATACATACCCATAGTGGGATTTCCAGATCAGATGATGATACTATTTTTAATTTTTTGAGGAAGCTCTGTACTGTTTTCTATAGCAGCTCTTTTGTTTTACATTGTCATCAATACAGCACAAAAGTTTCAGCATCTCCAATTCCTTGCCTTTTTAATTTAAAAAAAAACTTTTTATAATGGCTGTCCTAACAGGTATGAAGTAATATTTTACTGTGGTTTTGATTTGCATTTCCCTGATGATAATTTATGTTGAGCATCTTTTCATACACTTGTTGGCCATTTGCATTATGTATCTTTTTAGAGAAATGCCTATTTAAGTCCTTTCCCCATTTTGAAGCCTATACATTTGGTTTTTTGCTATTGTGTTATATAAGCTCTTTGGATATTTTTATTTATTTATTTTTTATCGCAGCGTATTACAGGGATACAAATGTTTAGGTTACATGTATTGCCTTTTCCCAGTAGGAATCAGAGCTTCAAGCATGTCCGTTCCCCAGACAGTGTGCATCACACTCATTAGATGTGAATATATCCATCCCCTCCTACCTCCTTCCTACCTCCCACCTGCCCGACACCTGATGAATGTTACTATTATATGTGCACATAAGTGTTGATTAGTTAATACTAATTTGATTGTCAGCACGTGTGGTGCTTGTTTTTCCATTCTTTTGATACTTTACTTAGTAAAATGGGCTCTACCTCTGTCCAGGATAATATAAGTGGTGCTAGATTACCATTGTTTTTTGTGGTTGAGTAGCGTTCCGTGGTATATATATACCACATTTTATTAATGCAGTCATGTATTGATGGGCAATTGCGTTGTTACCACATCTTTGCAATTGTGGATTCTGCTGCTATAAACATTCAAGTGCACATACCTGTTTTATGCAATGTCTTTTTTTCCTTTCTTTAGTTGCCCACTAATGGGATTCCTAGATTAAATGGTAGTTCTGCTTTTAGTTCATAGAGGTATCTCCATGTTACTTTCCACAGAGGTTGTTACAGTCTGCAATCCCACCAGCCGTGTATGAGTGTTCCTATCTCTCCATATCCATGCCAATATTCATTGTTTTGGGGCTTTTTGATAAAAGCTATTCTTACTAGAGTTAAGTGATATCTCACTGTGGTTTTGATTTGCATTTCCCTGATGATTAGAGATGTTGAGCATTTTTCATATGATTTTTAGCCATTAGTCTGTGTTCTTTTGAAAAGTTTCTGTTTATGTCCTTTGCCCACTTTTTGATAGGGTTGTTTGATTTTTTTCCTGCTGATTTTTGTGAGTTCTATATAGATTCTAGTTTTCAGCCCTTTATGGGATGTGTAGCATGTGAATATTTTCTCCCATTCTGTTGGTTGTCTGTTTGCTCTTGTGATAGTTTCCTTGCCTGTAAAGAAGCTTTTTAATTTGATCAGGTCCCATTTATTTATTTTTCTTGTTGCTGTGATTGCCTTTGGGGTCTTCTTCATAAATTCTTTCTCTAGGCTAATATCTATCAGAGTTTTTCCAAGATTTTCTTCTACAATTCTTATAATTGCATACCTTAGGTTTAAGTCTGTTATCCACTGTGAATTGACTTTTATACGAGGTGAGAGGTGCTGAGCCTGTTTCAATCTTCTACATGTGTCTATCCAATTTTCCCAGTACCACTTATTAAATAAGGCTTCTTTTCCCCAGTGTATATTTTTCTCTGCTTTGTCAAAGATTAGATGGCTATATGAGGATGGTTTTATGTCTGGGATCTCAGTTCTGTTCCATTGGTCTATGCCTCTGTTCTTGTGCAAGTACCATGGTGTTTTAGTTATTGTAGGCTTTTAGTATAGCTTGAAGTCTGGTAAATTGATACCTCCAAATTTGTTCTTTTTGCTTAAGATTGCTTTTGCTAAACGGGGTCTTCTCTGGTTCCATACAAAGTGTAGAATTATTTTTTCTAGATCTGTGAATAATAATGTTGGTATTTTAATAGGGATTGTATTGAATGTTTAGATCACTTTGGGTAGTATAGACATGTTAGCAATATTGATTCTGCTCACCCCTGAGCATGGTGTGCTTTTCTATCTGTTTACGTCCTCTGCTATTTCCTTCCTCAGTGTTTCATAGTTCTTCCTGTACAGGTCTTTCATGTCCTTAGTTAAATATACTCCTAGGTATTTTATTTTCTTTGTTGTTATTGTGAAGGGTATTGAGTCTTTGATTTGGTTCTTCATTTGACTGTTTTTGCCATATAGAAATGCTACTGATTTGTGTACATTGATTTTGTAAACTGAGACTTTGCTGAATTTTTTTTTTTTTTTCTTTGTAGGAAGGTTTTTAGTTGCTGCTTCAATGTCGGTACTTGATAGTGGTCTGTTCAGGAATTCTTTTTTTTCTTTATTGAGTCTAGGGAGGCTGTGTGTTTCTAAGAATCTGTCTGTTTCCTCCACATTTTCAGGCTTATGTGCATAGAGGTTTTTATACTATTCATAGATGATATTTTTTATTTCCATGGTATCAGTTGCAATTTCTCCTTTTTCTTCCCTGATTGAGCTTATTGAAGTCCTTTCTTTTCTGCTTCTCATTAATCTGGCAAGAGGTATGTCAATTTTGTTTATGTTTTCAAAGAACCAACTTTTTTTCTAATCTACTGTATGATTTTTATTATCTATTTCATTTAATTGTGCTCTGATTGTTGTCATTTCTTTTCTTCTGCTGGCAATGCATGTTTCTAGCTGGCCATCTCCATCTTGTCCTTCTCCTTTTTTTCTTTTTTTTCCCCCAATCATGATTGTTTGAGGATCTTTCCTGGTTCCATCTGACTTTCAGGATTTCTTTTTCTGTTTCTGTGAAAAATTATATTGGAATTTTGATAGAGGTTGCATTGAATTTGTAGATCACATTGGGTAGTATGGACATATTCACAATATTGATTCTTCCAACTCGTGAACATGGAATGTCTTTCTATTTGTTTATGTTTTCTTCAGTTTCCTTCATCAGTACTTTATAGTTTTCGATATACAAGTCTTTTACGTTGTTGGTTAAATTTAGGCCAAAATATTTAATTTATTTTTGTTGGTATTGTCTAATTTGCATGACATTGTGTAGAATTGAGTGTTACTCTTGGAATTGATTTTTAGTTTTATTCCTGTATGGTCTGAGAGGATACATGGTATGATTTTGATTTTGAAAAATGTTTTGAGACATGTTTTGTGGCCTAAGATATGATCGATTTTGGAGAATGTCCCATGTGCTGATGAGAAGGATGAATATTGAGTAGTTTTGGGGTAGACTGTTCTGTAAATGTCTATTAGGGCCATTTGTTTTAGGCTGCCATTTAGGTTAGTGTTTATTTATTTATTTTCTGCTTAGATGATTTGTTAGCTCTGACAGTGGGGTATTGAAGTCCCTGGCAGTTGTGATGCTACTTTTGATTTCCTTGCCTAGCTCTAGTAGCTCTAAGAGAATTTGTTTTATGTATCTGGGAGCTCCTGTGTTAGGTGCGTATATATTTAGGATTGTTATGTCTACTTGTTGAATTGCTCCCTTTACCATTATATAATGACCATCTTTCTCTTTCTTTACTATTGTTGATTTAAAGTCGGTTTTGTCTGATATGAAAACAGCTACACCTACTCTGTTTAGGTATTCATGTGTGTGGAATATTTTTTTTCCATGCTTTTACATTGAGCCTGTATGCATACTTGTGGTTTAGATTTGTCACCTGGAGACAGAAGATACTTGGGTTGTGTTTTTTCATCCATTCAGCCAGCCTATATCTTTTGAGTGTCACATTTAAACCATTAACATTAAGAGATAGAATTGATATGTGGGATGCTATTCTGTTCATCATGTTGAGTAGTACCTTACTTCTTTGTTTTCTCTCTGGTGCTATTGTTTTATAAGAGTTGTAAGCTTTAGATTTTTGGGGTGATATTAGACTGGTGGGAGTCTATTGTTCTGATTTGCGTATAATGCAGTTCTGAGTATTTCTTGGAGGGCAGGTCTCGTCATGACAAATTCCCTTAATCTTTGTTTATCTGTAAGAGACTTAATTTCTCCATCAATTATGAAACTTCATTTTGCAGGACACAAAATTGTAGGCTGGCAGTTCTTTTGTTTAAGAAGATTGAAGATGGGGCCCCACTTCCTTCAGGCTTGTAAGGTTTCTGCTGAGAAGTCTACTGTTAGCCTGATGGGTTTCCCTTTGTAGGTCAGGTATTGCTTACATCTAGCTGCTTGTAGAATTTTCTCTTTCATTTTGGTTTTGCCCAGGTTAATTACTATGTGTCTTGGCAATGTCCTATTTGCTATGAATCTTTCTGGTGTTTGATGACCATCTTATATCTGGATGTTGGATCTCTCATGGCACCAGAAACATTTTGATCAATAATTCCCTTAAATAGATTTTCCATGCTCTTAGCTATTTCTTCTTCTCCATCAGGGATACCTGTAATCTGTATGTTACTTCACTTTGCATAGTCTCTTACCTCTCCAAGTGATCGCTCGGCCTTTCTTGTTCTCTTCTCTGCCTCTTTAAATGACTGGGTTAGCTTGAGAGCCTTGCATTTGAGCTCCGAGAGTCTTTCTTCTCCTTGGTTTAGTTTGTCGCTGAAGCTGTCTGTTGTGTTTTGAAATTCCCTACAGGACTCTTTGATTTCTTTAAGTTCTGTTATATTCTTCCTTACGTTGTCAAGCTCTTCAGTGACTTTTCCCTTAATTTCCTGAAATTATTTTTGGCTTCTTTTTGTTTGTTTTCAACTTTCTCTTCAATTCCATTCATCTTATTTGCCATCCATATTCCGAATTCCATTTCAGCAATTTACTTGTGGTCAGAGTTTACTGCTGTGGCTCCATTGTGATCCCTTGGAGATGTGGATCTGTTTTGTTTTCTCATGTCGCCAGGGTTCTTTTGCTGTTTACTTCTCATCCGAGACCCGTTTTCTCAAGTCAGGGCTAATAGGTTTGCAGGCCACTTGTTTTTGCCGGCAACTCTCCTGCTTAATTAGAAGGAGGGGAGGTCCTTAGATGGTGCTTTTGTCCCTACTCTGGAGTGTTGATGTGGCAGGGGTGGGGTGTGTGCACTAGTAGCCTGTAATGCAGCTGTTCTAATTATTCCTGCTCACCTGTGATTGCCCCTGTTGAAGCCTGTGCTGGATGATCTTTGCACTGAGTGTTGGATTGTTCACCAGGCAGGTGTAGGAAGTTCAAGTTGGGAGCTGGGCAAGACCCTTTCTATAGAGGCTGGCATTGTGGGGATTGCTCTGCCTGGAGTCTCCCCACTGAGGTGCCAGGGGCAGCTGTGTGACACTATCTAGGCAGTGGTCATAGGTTCCTGGACTGTGGGCATTTGCTCTATCTAGTTCCCAGTGTACTGGTGGCTTGAGGCTTGGGGATCCCTGGTGGGATGATGGACCTTGGAGCTGTTCTGCTGTCCCTGCAGCAGTGGTGGAGGCTCAGGGGTGGGGTCTCGGTGTCTAGGTGCAGCACTGGAATGACAGGGACAGTGTCCTGTGCCTGTCAGGAGCTCTGGAGCCTAAGGGGTAGAGCCTCAGATTCCAGCATGAGAGCCTGAGAGCCAGGACTGGGGAGGGGCCAGCAGCAGGGCTTCTGAGCAGGGCCTCAGAGCCAGAAGCCGGGCTGTGCATGTGGTGGGCTGATCCAACCTGGAGGGCGAATCAGGTCCAAGCAGGTACTGGGCCATTTCACAGGCTCGGGGACTGTGCAGATCCTCACACCCCCCTGGGACACACAAAGGCAGTCACCTAAAGCCCCCCATGTCAGAGCCTACAGTGCGCCAGTCAACTCCTGTGCTCAGGTCTCGTTGTCCTTTAGGGGAGGGCACTTGTCTTTCAGCTACAGGGTATGGCTCAGAGGAGCCTCTGCTTCGTCCATTCCCTTGCCAACCCAGTGGGGACAATGTGAAGGGCTCTGCTGCAAAGCTGAGTCCTCTGCCTCCCTGGCGCCATGCACTGGAGAGTACAGGATCGCTTCAGCTGCAGAAACATAGGATTGGCTGCTGCCCAGTCCTCACTGTGCCTGTTGTCCAATGCAGAGACCCTGAACAGACTCTAGGCAGGTCCCCCATCCATCCAGGCAGGAAAAACCCCTTTTGATTTGATTACATGGATGTCTCTAGAGTCCTTAATATTTTTGTTCAAGTTAGCCAGGAGTGAATGTTTAATGAGGAAACACATAAGTTAAGAATACAGCAGAAATTATTACAAAACATTGAAAAGGATGGTATCCTACCCAGTTCATTACACGAAACCAACATCACCTTGATACCAAAACCAGGAAAGGATGTAGCGAAAAAAGAAAACTACAGACCAATGTCCCTCATGAATATAGATGCAAAAATTGTCAACAAAATTTTAGCAAACCATATCCAACAGCACATCAAAAAAATAATTCACCACGACCGGGTGGGCTTTATCCCAGGGATGCAAGGCTGGTTCAACATGCGCAAATCTATAAATGTAATTCACCATGTAAATAAAGCAAGAAAAAAGGCCATATAATTCTCTCAATAGATGCAGAAAAAGCATTTGTTAAAATCCAGCACACATTTATGATAAAAATCCTCAACAAAATAGGCATTAATGGGACATTCCTTAAAATTATTAAGGCCATATATGACAAACCCTCAGCCAATAGCATATTGAATGGGGAAAAATGGAAAGCATTCCCATTAAGAAGTGGAGCCAGACAAGGTTGCCCACTATTTCCACTTCTATTCAACATAGGGCTAGAAGTCCTTGCCAGAGCAAGCAGACAAGGGAAGGGAATTAAGAGTGTCCCAATGGGGGCAGAAGAGGTCAAACTCTCACTCTTTGCTGATGATATGCTATTATACCTAGAAAATCCCAAGGATTCAGGCAAGAAACTCCTGGAATTAATAAATGAATTCCACAAGGTCTCAGGATACAAAATTAATGCACACAAATCGGTGGCATTCATATACAGCAATAAAAATCAAGCCGAAAATCAAATCAAAGATGCAACATCTTTCACAGTAGCATCCAAGAAAATTAAATATTTAGGAATGTATTTAATGAAAGAAGTGAGAGATATTTATGGGGCGAACTATGAAACACTGAGAAAAGAAATTGTAGATGATGTGCACAGATGGAAATCCCTACCATGCTCATGGATTGGTAGAATCAATATTTTTAAAATATCCATTCTACCTGCAGTGATCTACAGGATTAATGCAATCAGTATCAAAGTTCCACCATCATTATTTGGAGATCTATAAAAAATAATTCTGTGCTCCGTCTGGAACCAGATAAGACTACCTACAGCCAAAACAATCTTAAGCAAAAACAAAAACTTTGGGAGGCATCAGTCTGACAGACTTCAATCTTTACTACAAGGCTATAGTAAACAAAACAGCATGGTACTGGCACATGAACAGGGATATAGACCTTTGGAATAGGAGATCCCAGATACAAAACCATCCTCATATTGTCATCTAATCTTCGACAAAGCAGACAAAAGTATACATTGGGGAAAAGAATCTCTATTCAATAAGTGGTGCTGGGAAAACTGGATATGCACTTGCAGAAGATTTAAACTGGTTCCCTACCTTTCATCTCTCAAAAAAAAAAAAAAAAAAAAAAAACAGCTCACATTGGATAACAGACTTAAACCTAATGCATGAAACCTTAAGAATCCTGGAAGAAAATGTGGTGAAGACTCTTTTAGACATTGGCCTAGGTAAAGAATTTATGAAGAAGATCCCCAAAGCAATCACGGCAGCAAGAAAAATAAACAAATAGGACCTAATCAAATTCAAAAGCTTCTGCACAGCCAAGGAAGCTGACTTTGGAGCAAATAGACAACCCACAGAATGGGAGAAAATATTTGCTTTCTACACATCCGATAAAAGGCTGATAACAAGAATCTATACAGAACTTAAGAAAATCAACAAGGAAAATATCAAACAACCCCACCAAAAAATGGGCAAAGGACATGAACAGAAACTTTTCAAAAGAAGACAGAATCATGGCCAGCAAACATATAAAAAAGTGCTTAATATCTCTAATCACTAGGGAAATACAAATGAAAACTACAACGAGATAACACCTACCTCCAGTGAGAACGGCCTCTATCAAAAAGTTCCAAAATAACCAATGCTGGCATGGATGTGGACACTGCTGGTTGGACTGCAAATTAGTAAAACGCCTGTGGAAAGTAATTTGGAGATACCTAAAAGAGCTAAAAATAGAAATACCATTTGATTCAGCAATCTCACTACGAAGCATCTATCCAAAGGAAAAAAAGACATTCTGTAATAAAGACATCTGCACTCAAATGTTTATAGCAGCACAATTTACAATGGCAAAGATGTGGAAACAACTCAAATGCCCATCAATACATGAATGGATAAATAAAATGTAGTATATGTATACCATGGAATACTACTCAATTACAAAAAACAATGGTGATCTAGCACCTCTTATATTATTCTGGATAGAGATTGAGACCATCCTTTGAAGTGAGGTATCACAAGGAAGGAAACATATGCACCACATGTACTCACCATCAAACTGGTACTAACTGATCAACACTAATGTGCTCACATGGTACTAATACATACTGGGTGCTGGTCCGGTAGGGAGTTTGGGGGCCTGGAGGATAGAGGGGATGGGGTGGGTAAACCCACAGCTAACGGAGACAGGGTGCTCTGTATGGGGGAAGGACATACTTGTGGCCCTGGCTTGAGCAAGGCAAATGCATTTTATGTAATGAAAATATTAATACCTCCATAATATCGTGAATTAAATAGAATAAGAAAAATACAAAACGCCTTCGAGGAGTTTGGTTTGAAGGAGAGACTAGCTAGTGGTCATCTGGGTTTGAAATTCGCTAGAATGAAGCCATGCATATGGCAAGGGTTGTTTTCATTTTGGTTTCTCTTGAATCAGTAAAGGAAATATATAAAATTAAAACTGTAAAGGAAATGGTGGGGACTCTTGATGTTTTTCCTAGTTCCTCGTGGAGGTGCGGTGGCAGCATGGCAGTCTCCACAACCTGCGCAGGGAGAACCTGCCTGGTTAGAAGAACCCAGAATTCAGATTTCTCTGCCTTCACAGTTAGGCTGGAGGCACATCAGCAGCACTGGTGCTCATGCTGTGACCATTTACGTAAACTCTTGCTGCCATAGTTGTATTCTTTGGCTTCGTGTTTCTCTTCAGGCCCCTTTAATCCTGTCCATAATGGTAGTACGGAGTGGAAATGGATCATTTCAGAGGAGAAGTATCATCTGGAAAGGCAATGGGTAGAAAGGAGGACTGTTATACCGGGGGTAGGAGGGAACAGTAGCTCCCGAGACAAGAAAACGTTCTATCCTTAGCAAGAGCCAGGCTCCAGGAAAGGTGAATAGGTAGGGGGATTGCTCTCAGAAGTTGTTTAGGAGACTGGAGAATTTGCTGTGCATGGAGATCATAACAAGTTGTGTTCTGGAATCAGAAAGTTTGAATTTAGTTGGTTATGGTGTGATTTGGTACCCGTGTGACCTTGGGGACTTGATGTCATTCCTTGGTGGAAATTCCTGAAGACACAATGGGAGTGTGTGGGAAGTGAGAAAGGAGTAGGGATGCAGATGAGGTCACGGACGTTCAGAGCACTACTGGGGCTGACGGTGCAGTGGAAAAGTGGCCACATGGGCTTACGCTGTGGCTACTGACTTATGAAGATGACAAGAGGTGGCGTTGTGTGTGTGATGTCAACAGTCTACTTGAGCAGGGTGCTCACTGGGTCCCATGGCTAGAGGACTCTGTGCACAAGTTCTTCCATTAGATCTATTCTTACAGCTATGCTCTAAATGTATAGAACCGTCAGAGAAAGGAGGAGGTGCATTCATCAAAGGAGACAGACATAATGATAAAAAAAAAACAACTCATGGTGATCGAGGAGGAGGAGGAAATCAGGAACTGATGTCATGCATTTGTTTCACAAGGTCACTGGACACACTCAGCTGTGAAAACAAAGATATAGCCCTTTTACAATCACCTAGGTTAAAAGAGTATATTCTTGCTAGGATTTTTCATAAAGTACTACATACCTTGATCAAGTTTTAAAAGCACAATTAATCTCAAATTCTTTTATTTTTTTCATTTCCAAAGGAAAAATATCTCAGTTTACTGCTTTGGAATATGAAGAGTGTGATAATAATTTCACAGAAAATGTTTACTATTTTCAGATAATATTCTACCCGTTTTGGGGTTTCTTTTTTTGAACTTTTCTTTCATATATATATATATATCTTTCATATATATATATATATATTTTTTTTTTAGAGACAAGGTCTTGCTCTGTTGCCCAGGCTGGAGTGCAGTGGAGTGCAGAGGTCATAGCTCACTGCAGCCTGGAACTTCTGGGATCAAGTGATCCTCCCACCTAAGTCTCCTGAGTGGCTGGGATTATAAGCATGAGCCACTGTGCCTGGTGAGGTTTTCCCTCTAAAGACATTATAAAACCCTACTGCAACATTTTTCCCACGATAGCCATGAAATATGCTTCTAAAATTTTGTCTGCATATGGAATGGAGTTATCCTGAGGGGTGGATAAAAACCAAGAAACAATGGTTGCAAAATGTCAATGTCCTTGTATTAATCTATGAAGGTTGGGACCAAACTATTAAGAATACCATGAACTTAGAATGTTGTGGTGGTGGTGTTTGCGTTTCTATATTTGCATTGTTATTAAAAATCAAAGTTTATTCAGGAAAATGTACTAGTGCGGTTTTGTAATACCCACCCATAGCGCACAGAAATGCACTTTGCTTTAAACGGCCCTCTCCGTTTCAACCTTCAATGATGTCTAGGTAAGCGGTCCCTTTATCTAAATCAAAACACAGTACTTATACCGTGTACTTCTAGAGGATCCAGAGATGTGGAGATGCAGCATGCATAGGAATTATATCAAACGATCTATATTGAAAAAATACTACCTTACAATTATGACACTATCAAACTTTATTAAGAATAAATTTCAATATGAATTAAAGAAAAACAGCTGAATTAAAATGAGTTCAATCAAAAATGCCCTCAGAGGGAGAAGCAGCAGCTGCTGTTCTGCCGAGGCTGTCGCCTTCAGGCCCCGGGGGTAAGGCGAACACCATCAATCAAGAAGGTCACCCTGGACCCCCGAGCTCTCCCGCCGCGAGCCTCCTCTCTTCTGGGGGGCTGAGGGCCCCCGGTCCCCCCGGCACTTGAGGGCCCGCGGGCTGCGGGCGGAGCCCCGGCTGCAAAAGGGCGCCTCGGGAACGGCTGGAGCCTGGCCTCGAGGGCAGCCAGCTTCTGCCTGTCGCAGTGGTTCCCTCTCCTGAGCCAGTTGACCTCACGCTCGATGGACAGGGCGGCCATCCTGCTGTGCTGCACTCCAGACTCACGGAAGCAGATGTCCTCCCGGTAAAAAGAAGCGGCTGTCTGCAATTCCTGGGCGAGCTCCTTAGCCACCTCCTTGTACATGTCTCCCACCTGCCGAGTGCGGGCTACCCTTTCTGACAGGGCGGCGAGTCTCTTCTCCATCTCCGAGCAGCGGACTTCCTCCTCCGCCAGTTTCCGCTCCGGCTCCGTCACGTGTCGCTGCTCCAAAGCAGGCAGCGCTCGCAGCCTCAGCTCGAGCTCCCGGATCTCCCTGTCCAGCCGCGCACCGTCTTCCCGCAGAGACGCCTCCTGGGCTCGCAGGGTTTCAATTTGCTCTTCCAGCTCATACCTCCTTCGGGTTTCTCTGCACACTTGTCCAGCTACTTCTCCGGTCTCCTCTGCAGGACTTCCCAAGCATGCAGTTAAGTCACCACCATCACTGAAACTGCGCAGAGGGACTTCTGGCAGGGATGCAGGGCCGTCAGCCTGTCCCGCTTCCCTGTTTCCCTCCACCTCCGCATCCTCGTCCTCCAGAAGGCCACTCACAGGGCTGGGCAGCTGCAGGGGGCTGAGCAGGGTGTGGGCCAGGGATGACCGTTGCCTCACTTTACAACTCTGGGCCTGGTCCATTACTGACTTCACGCTCTCCAGGCTCAGTTTCTTCTCCTTGTCCTGCAGTCTTTGCTTCTGTCTTGGAAGGACTCGCGGAAGGTCTCCGTTGTCATCCAAACCCGCCATGGTCGTCTTCTGAAGATCTCCGTCGTGCTGTGATGTGACTGAGACATGTTGTGTGTCCAGCACCCAGGGAAGTTCAGGAGGCTGGGTTTTCTCTCTTTCTTTAAGCAAGTCAACCATTTTCTGTAAGGAATATGCTCTTGTTCCATTTAGAGCTGCCAAGCAGAGGGTTCGGAGCCAAAGAGGACTGTCCTCCCCCATGGGTGCCTGGGGGCCAGTGTCGGCCTTTGGCGTTGGCCCCATCTTGGCTTGAGCTTTCGGGTCCACCTTACTGCAGGCTGAACTCCGTCTGGCCGGCTCCTCCCCTCGTCTTCCTGAGATGCCTCTCCTCACTAGACAGGCCACCAGAGCAGTGCACACCAGGATCTTCCAGGAGAAGCCCCGTGCTCCTGGCACTTGCTCCAGGCTTTTGAACATCACCACCAGAACAGCCCACAGCTGGTCCAGGACCAGCTGTAGAGACATTATGGCTGCGGGCAGCAGGCCCTTCGTGGCTCTGAAGGGCTCTGCAGCTCTGCCTCCGCTTGCCAGTGGCCTGTGGCCACAACTGACCTCAGGAGGCCCTAGGGAGGGTTCCGTAACCAACACAAACAACTGCCAGGCAACCAGGGTGGAACGTCTGTTGGGGTGGGGGAGGGGAGGCCACCCATGATCTAGGAAACTGTGTCCCTCACTTTGCTCCGCAATAGAAAGTTACATTACTTATGCAGTGCCCTCGGGGAGGTGGTAGGGACTCAGGGAACTCAGGGCCCAGGGACGGGCCTCCTCTGAGGTCCCTCTCTCCTTGTGTTTTGTCAGTGCTGGCACACAAGGCCACAGGAATGAAGGGCCTCCCCAAAGGTGTTAACCAAGACACCTGGGTTTCAAGTGTAGGAATCGGAGAGAAATCGACTGGAACAGGCAGGCTCTTATACTTCCAAAGATTTTCTGTGGGTGCAGTGTGTCCCTGTTCAATCCAAATGTCCTGGATGGGGTGACAGACCTCTGGGGTGGGCACAGTGATCCAGGCCCCTTCTCTCATTTTGTTCTGCCATCCTAAGCTTGTGCCAAATCTTCTTCATCCATTCATCAGTTGCTGGACATTTGGGTGCTTGCACATCTTGGCTATTGTGAATAATGTTGCATTGAACAGGAGTGTGCAAATCTCTCTTGAGATACTGATTTCTCTATCTTTGGATACATACCCATAGTGGGATTTCCAGATCAGATGATGATACTATTTTTAATTTTTTGAGGAAGCTCTGTACTGTTTTCTATAGCAGCTCTTTTGTTTTACATTGTCATCAATACAGCACAAAAGTTTCAGCATCTCCAATTCCTTGCCTTTTTAATTTAAAAAAAAAACTTTTTATAATGGCTGTCCTAACAGGTATGAAGTAATATTTTACTGTGGTTTTGATTTGCATTTCCCTGATGATAATTTATGTTGAGCATCTTTTCATACACTTGTTGGCCATTTGCATTATGTATCTTTTTAGAGAAATGCCTATTTAAGTCCTTTCCCCATTTTGAAGCCTATACATTTGGTTTTTTGCTATTGTGTTATATAAGCTCTTTGGATATTTTTATTTATTTATTTTTTATCGCAGCGTATTACAGGGATACAAATGTTTAG